>NC_030682.2:123508979-123835089 GCF_000004195.4 Xenopus tropicalis
AATTGAGTATTGGAGTAACATGAGTATGGGATGATTAGCATGAGTATGGGATGATTAGCATGAGTATGGGAGTAACATGAGTATGGGATGATTAGCATGAGTATTGAAGTAACATGAGTATGGGATGATTAGCATGAGTATTGGAGTAACATGAGTACGGGATGATTAGCATGAGTATTGGAGTAACATGAGTACGGGATGATTAGCATGAGTATTGGAATAACATGAGTACGGGATGATTAGCATGAGTATTGGAGTAACATGAGTACGGGATGATTAGCATGAGTATTGGAGTAACATGAGTACGGGATGATTAGCATGAGTATTGGAGTAACATGAGTACGGGATGATTAGCATGAGTATTGGAGTAACATGAGTACGGGATGATTAGCATGAGTATTGGAGTAACATGAGTACGGGATGATTAGCATGAGTATTGGAGTAACATGAGTATGGGATGATTAGCATGAGTATTGGAGTAACATGAGTATGGGATGATTAGCATGAGTATTAGAGTAACATGAGTATGGGATGATTAGCATGAGTATTGGAGTAACATGAGTATGGGATGATTAGCATGAGTATTGGAGTAACATGAGTACGGGATGATTAGCATGAGTATTAGAGTAACATGAGTATGGGAGCATACAGAGCATAGAGGCCCTGCAGTACTAGGTGTAGGGAACTGCTTAGTGCAGTAACATGTACATTTCTCTAGGTTCACTGAATATCAGTGCTCAGAAAACCATTACAGCCTGCTCATTTATTTATTACATTTTATTTTAAATGCTTGTCTTTATTATAATTCCTGTCATGGGATGCTGGCAGCTGTAATTAAACAACAGTGGGCGTTTCGGGCTGGACATCCCCGGTTTCAATTGATGAATATGCTCTACTTTAAATAAAACAAAGGTACAGTAATCCAGCAATCCCTTCCTGGAGAAAGCTTGGCCCACAGCAATTACGTGGTGCTCGTTATACCTGAGTCAGTGGCAGCACAAAGGGACTATGTTCAGGGCTGCCAAGAGCTCTGTTCAGTCTAAGGACTGTCAGTCTGGCAGCCTGTTCTGAGATTTCATCCTCCCTTCCCCAGTTAGCCAACAAAGTCTCAGTGACAGCAGAACAAAGGAGCTTATGCCCTAAAGTCCATTAGCGCTCGGTGGCACTCGCGAAAGGGAACTCCTCCTGACTTGAATGGAAGTTAATGTGCATTTATCTTTCTTAACACAAAACGATCTTTGCACATAAACCCACAAAGCCCATGAAAGCAGAGACCACAATACAGTGGGCAGAAGTCCTGCTGCCATAGAGATATTAAAGTAATGACACTCAATAGTGAAATTACATCCTTATAAAACAGTTACTGAATTTACCCAGGGAAATGTGCAAGGTGGGTAAGGACCCATACACATGCACCTATATCACCCACACCTTCATTTTAGTACCTGCTGGTCCCCCAAAACCCACATTTTCCAACCCATTGACGACATTACCACAGGTAACTGTTTCATCAGATATTAGGCAGGATATTTAATGGCTTCATAGTGAGTGTAAATGCCCACATATAAATAGTGTATATTTTCCCTGGAGTCTGTTGGGGTGCAGCTGAGCTCTATGCCACTTTCTTTACGCATTACATTGTATCCCTATCTGTTTCTCAAGGAATTAACATAAATATTTGTCTGCTAATCAAGCTTTTCTTCATTCCCAGGCAGAACAGTTATTTCTTAGCTGAGACTGCAAAATGAAACACAATTAACTTAGTGTGTTCTCAGCCTTGGTGCAGGGGTGGAGTTAGAAGTGAGGGGGGCAATAGTAGTACATGAAGTATGCAGCCGTAACCTGAAATATGGTTGCTACCCTGTATCATTCAATCCGCTGCCTTTGCCAACATGGACTGGAATGTGTCACCATCAATAATGTCATTTTTTAAAAATGAATATCCATATTACACTGTGTAATAATATTTACTAAGTGGATAGGGGGCCTCAGTGCTGTATCTTCCAGGAAGAATATAGTGTAAAAGCACTGCATGAAACATAAAGGGGTTAAAATGTCAGCTGACCCTGGAAATTCCCATACAGGGGCCACAATTCCCAGTGCAGTCTTTCTCAGCCAATGGAAAACGCCTGTTCTAGCTCTATAGAAATGTAACACTAAACTGGATGACCCAGTCTTAGATTTCTATTGAAAATGTCACTTGCTTCCTTTCTTCCCCACAAAGCTGGTGCGGCGCAGGAAGCAGGGAGACACAAAAACAACGGCACAAAACGTGCAACTTTCTGCCAATTCCTTTTTCAAAATTTATAGGCTGCCACTACTTTATCACTGTGAGCTGTCCCCTTGTTTTCTCCTTTTACAGGCGTTTTTCCCAGTGGACAGTCCATGCCAGCTGTCTAGGCAGCAGGAACGTCCTTTTTTTCCCAAGCCTCGACCTGTGGGAAAATCTTCATTGGCCAGTAATTGATTCCACCCTGCCAGCTCCATTACTTTAGGTTACAGTCAAACTGCCAGCGGCCTGGAGACAGACAGCCACAGCCCTCCCTTACTGAACACTATTAAAGGGCACAGTTACTGGCAGCGCTGTAATACACTGTCCCCCTGGTTGATGTGTCAGCCCACCCTGCAATTAGCACTAATCTGAAAATTGCTCTGTGCTTTCAGGCCTATGCACCTGACAATTAATTGTTTGTGCCCCACTGAAATGTCTTGAATATGGAAAGGTTACTTATGACATGTTATGCTTTTCATAGGGTGTGAGTGGGCAGAAATCAGGTCCAAAATACAGATATTGTTAAGCAAAATGCACCTTTATCCAAAGGCACAAAATGTATTGCTTTTTTATTGCAGTTTAGTCAGTATGATTTAATTCCTTGAACTAAATCTATATCAATATGTGACACAAATACTATAGACATTGCATCTGTAGGGTCCCAGTAATATAGAGGACCCAGTGGTGTCCTTGAGTGAGGCTTATTTATCAGAATTCAGAATTGAGGGGAAAAATGCAATCACAAAAAAATACTACTTATCTATTGCTGGGCTGTGACTGTTTCCCAAGAAACTACAAGCTCCATGGATTATTTTTGGACCACAACCCAGCCTGTCTTGCTATGCAGTGGGGCTAAAGCTGTCCATACACTAAGAGATCCACTCATTTGGGGAGGTCACCAAATAAGCGGATCTTTCCCCAATATGCTCACCATGAGGCAATATTGGATTGACCTGATTGTTTAGCTCTTGGGTCAAACCATTGGATCCACTGACTGGATACAGGCCACCGGAGCAAGATCTGTATCAACAAGCTGATGCACTCCTCGCCAGATGGGATTTTTATGGGTAGGCCCGTTGAAAGTCCATTTATACCGGCAAGTATTAGTGCCAATTAGACCTTGTGTTTGATAGTATTGCTAGGAAGAATATTATTTCCCAAATAGATGATAAAACAGAAATCCTTTTACAATAAAACAAAAAGATAATTTAGTGGTTTCAGAAATGGGAAGGGTATGAGGTATAGGAAACCTACACAAACAATTGCAACACATGATCACATTACCTGCAACATTGATCCCTATAAAAAATGTTGGTAGTTTGTGCAGCATTTTCTCCAGTACTATGAGCCACTGATGTATTAACAGATGTTATTGGAGAATAATTGTATATACAGTATTTACTTGTTGGCTTGTTCCCAAATTCTTGAAAATATGTGTACCACAAATGTTTCTCCAGGCTGCTCCTGTAAAATAAGCACAAGGCAGCTATTGGGAGCAAAATATAATTATTGTTGTGCCAATTTCATCCACTGCTTACATACCAGTGCAACGGCCTGTGGCAATCAATACACTTGTAACTCCTTGTACTTTTATGCATTTAAATACAAATTATACATAGCATTTATGCCTATAGTTTTCTGTGGAATATTTTCAATTAGTGCAGTCGCTGATGTGTTTTTAATGAAATCCCTCAAAAGCCTGAGCCCATCTCCCCCGCACTGACCCTTTTAAACTTTGTTACTGACGGGGCAGAGTAGCCCCTTCCTTTTTCACTAGGGACGAAGATAATAAGGGGATATTATTAACCATACTCTCGCCAAATGGGGGTTTTCTTTAACAGAAACACTTGAAAGGAAGTTAAAAGCAAATTAAAGGGCAAGTTGTCTGATCTCTGGCTACTTCATCTGAAAGTTGAGCTCCCTCTTGACCTGTCCCCTTGCTTGCAAATTGATTTAGGGTCAGTTAAAATGTCTAAAAAGGACAGGCTGGGATTTTATCAGGAAAAGAGAAAGGATGAATAGAAACATGCATTTGAATGTGTTTTTGGCAAACTACTTAACTGCCATGCCCAATTTAATCTTCAGTCTCTTTGCTAGAATACGGCTTGATTATTTAAAAAAAAAAAAAACAAACTGGACCAAAGCTTTCCATAATCTTTTATAGTATTCTGACACTTTTAAACAGCTTTAATACAATTTAACATACTTAGTGCTATCAGCCATGGCCTGAAACTCAAATTAGGCCCAATCTATTTGATATGCTGTATATGAATATTGTTGGCATCCATGCCATTCATACCAAGGGAGGTGTATACCCCCTGAACATTGTATTTATCTGGTATGGCACAATTAGGCTAGCATAACAGTGAATCTTGTTGCGAGCTGGGCACCCATGCCCAAGCTGGTGTCTTCTAGTTTTTCCTAAATGTAAAGGATGAGCTATAGCTTCATAGATGTATAAAATGTGTGGACTCGCTAGTAGAATCATTGGCTTTGGGTGCAAGTTTCGAACCTACAGCCAGAGTGAGTGGGTTAAACCACATCAACAAAAATGTAGCACGAAATGCATCAGGCTTTTTATGGACATGTAATACTTAATAAACTTATACTTTTTATTTAATTAAACAATTAAATGCTCAAATTTTTGAGTGGCTGCTCATTTTTGCTGATTTTTCCACCTGCCCTGAGCTTTTTGCCTTAGAGTTTAGTCGTGTCCTTGTTGAAACTTCACCAGTGTAGTCTTTTCCTCCATAGTTTTGTGGGTTCTCTGTTGGTACTGAACTGGGCCACAAAATGGAATAGGTGAAGACCAGTAGTAGGGTTTCACTAGGCTTAGTCAGTAGCCCAGTACTGGGTTCCAAGCAGTGCTGACGTTACATACACATGGATATTATTCAGCTAACAAACTTATAACCCCCATTAGTTTCTCATAACCTACAGCAGATCCCTGTGGTCTGGATATGCACAAACTTTGCATGTGCACTGACATTTCCAACTTCATCTTCGGGAACTTCCGATTTTGGGTTCAATATTTTGCCAAATCCATACCCAAGGATTCTGGGATTTGGCATCCCTAGCACAAACCTTCTTTTTAGCTCCATACTGTCCTTTGTATAAATTGGTGGCCGTAACTGTATATACCAATTGTAAAGAGATACTTTTGTCAGCAAATACATTTTTGCTATTCCCAAATGTGAAATATTGCATAAAATAGTGTCATTTGGGGGAAATGAAAGTTTCACATTACTGTTGAAATTGGAACTTTTAATGCTTATATAAAAAGTTTAGTTCCTGATACTCATGTGACTGTATATCCTTTCTGTCAAATAGCAGAAACCCTGTCTCCCTTTAAGGGTACGACCAGTCTCAGACTGGCAATTGGTAGATTCTGGAAAATTCCAAAGGGGCTCTGTAAAATGCCATAGACAGACACTATTTATTGGCCCTGTGTGGGTCTTTATGGTGCTCTGGGCACTTAAATTGTCAGGGCCTATGTCAACCTGGGCCAGCAGGCCACTTTGAGAAAACTCAGTGGGCCACAGCCCTCATGGGTCCACGACCAGTGACTTCCCAGGAGCTGCACCCCCACCAATGGTTTTGAAACAATAGTTATCAGGAGGAGGTAGATGGAACATGAAAGGGGGGGGGGGGGGAGTTTGCAAGGACGTGGGGGATGTACACAATAGTATAGGGATGGTGGGCCCTTGAGGTGAACACCCCAGTCTGACACTAGATATGACACACAGATTGGAATGGCACATGAGTTGTGTTGACCACCACAGTACTCTCAGGAAGCCCTGCAGCAATAAAAAGTCAGTGGGGGACAGGCAAGGGTCCTGCAGGGGCTAAAATCAGGGGGCACAGATTGCTGTGAAATGGGTGTGGTGTATCACAAAGGAAACAGCATTTGGGCAGATCAGAAGCAGGTTTTGGTTTGGTGGGTTGGTGTGTGTGTATAGTGTCAAACCACCTTTCACAGCAACCTTGATAAAGATTAATTAAACACCTTATCCACAACTATCTCCCTGAGAATTGTAGTGAGGCTAACCCAGAAATCATTTTCTTTATACAATGTATATTTGTCTCTTTATATGTCATTATAGCTCTAATGAGGAAAGGCAATGATAGCCACTGGTGAATGGTGAATACTAAATAAATACTAAATGAAAAGCTCTGCTTTGTAGATGAGTGAATCTTTCTCTAAACACAACACAGGGTGCAATTGATCTTGACAAGAGAGCTCCGCACAGTACAGGCCTGACTGCATCTTCCCAAAGGCTTTGTATTCACCTGCGCGTTTGATGCCATTTATGCGTTTCCTAAGAATCTCATCTTTCACATGACACCAAGTATGAAAAGTGCAAGTGCCCATCCAAGTTTCAGCAACTTGGTGATTCCGCCATGGTATGTGGCCATTCAACACAGAGCAGATCGAGTTCCCACAAGCTGACAAGATGTCCGAGTTTCCTGTAAATATGATCATCTGAGAAACTAGGCCCTGCATTCAGCCAGGCGCTATTGTTCCCCAAAGAGAACGTTTAAAGAAGAACTAAGCCATAAATATTTTTTTACATTGTTATTATTTATATACTACGGGTATATCAGCCTCAGTACTAATTCCCAAGCATGTTCCATACAGTGAGACGCAGTGGGAACTGTCAATAAAAGCACATTAGATACAGTGAGAAGCAGTAGGTACTGGCACCCCAAGCACTGCCTGACCCTCTGCCCCTGCAAAAAGCAAGGTAAGTGAGGCTGTAGGTCTAGAGCTCTGTGTAACCTGTAGGAGGGAAAGATATGCAGTGACTGCATTGGGAATGTTTAAACATTTAAATATCTCTCACTGCATGGATACCTTTTCTGTTGGTTAGACAGCAATAATATTTTATTATATGTTATAATATAAGCAATATGTTATAACGAGACAGTTGTACAGTCTCTCCAATCCCACTCCATCAGCGTTAAAGGTCCATAATTATATAGTAACATAGTAATTTAGGTTGATAAAAGACACATGACCAACCTTTTGGTCTAAATAAAACTGCCTAACTGCTAGTTGCTCCAGAGGAAGGAAAAAAAAACCATCTGAAGCCTCTCCAATTTGCCTCAGAGGGGAGAAAATCCCTCCTGACTGATAGAAATCGGACCAATCCCTGGATCAGCTTTGTGCTAAGAGCTTTAACCCTGTGTTTTCTCCCTTGCTGAAAAGCCATCCAGCCCTTATCTATCTAATATCTATCTAATAGCAAATATATATGTATGGCTTACCTTATTATCCAATGGCCTCTTCTCCACTCTGTTCTTCTTGTCTGTTTTTCTACTTTTGCTCTTTGCTTCTGTTTTGCACTTCAGTTTAAAGGCTGCTTTTCCTTTTGTTATGTTTTTGCCACCTTACCTCCTAGACTCCTTAACCACCAGGCTGTGTGTTATTGACTTCTCTTTTGTATTTCAAGCAGGTGAAATGTAAATCTTTAAATTCTTTAACTTGAATAAAAACCCTTATTGTAGAGCATGTACATGCACAGATCAGAGCCCCCGAGCCCTGTGTTTGCGCAAGGAACCCCCTGTTCTTCTGTGTTCAGTGCAGCAATCTCTCAGCCCCAGTACAGTTAGATTGGCACATGCACATTTTGTATCAAACATGAAGGGAAGTGACACAAAGATTAGAGAAAATGGCAGCCATCTTCCCCCCATATGAAAATACTCATGACATCAGCTATAAGCTATTGACACCATAGCACCATGGCCCCCCTGGGGGGTGCATCTGGGGGGCCCATGGCCCCCTGGACGCCCCTGGTTCCAACATGTATGACAGGAACAACATTTTCTGCAGGACTAGTAACTCATAGCAACCAATCAGATGTTTGCTATTAAACAGCAGAAGTAGAAATGCTACTACTGTTTGGTTTCTATGGGTTACTAGACCTGAAGGAAATCTTGCACCTATTATTACGCCTTCCTTTATAGTTTTCACATTCTGCTTTGTTGTCCTCTCACTATCTTTCCCTTCTTGAGCTATGGTGTCAATAGCTTATATGCATCAGTTCTTAAGGTGGCCAAACACCTGGCCTGGACAGGCCTGCTCATTGGGCTCATGGGCATATCGGGGAAAGAGCCACTTGTTTGTCAAACTCACCAAAGGGGGGATCTTTATGTGTATTTCCACCTTTAAAGGGGTCCTCCTAAATGAATAATGTAATTCTAAGCAACTTTCCATTATGTATGAATTAAAGATTTTCAATTGTTTTTAAAGCATTTTGTAAGAGTAGTTGCAGTATTTGTCTATTTTTTTTCTGTTCTCAGTTCTGTCTCTGCCCTCCTCCTGGTCTGTTAAGTTGGCCATACACTGGCCAACCAAGTACCCTCTATGTAGGGTACAGAACATATGAGGGGGGACACATGTTATGGTTGCCTTGCTATTGTTCTGATTCTTTGTACAGATTGCTCCTTTAATGATTTATCTGTTGATGCCCCTGCAAACCTACCAAACCATAGTACATGGATATTGGTTGGTCTTTAATCAGCTAGCTATATATAGTCCCAGGAGTCAGCACTGCAGCAAATGCAAACATCCTTACAAATAATAATAGCATTTGCTTTTACAACTAAGTCTTACTATGTTTAACAAATGTATAGTGGAAAGTTGCTTAGAATTACATTTTCATTTAGCAGAAAACAGTTTTTGGCCATTCTGAATTCATTTTGTACATGTCTTTACAGTGTTCAGGATTTACATTTTATGCCATAGAGGCCATTTGGTGATCACTGGCTTTAAAAGTTCTCCTTATTTATATAAAATGTATGGATATAAAGGTTTTGTAAGGTCTCAGTTATGAGGAAAGGCTCAATTTGAGAATGTTTACACTGAAGAAGAGGCATTTAAGAGGAGATACAGTCAACTCTGATGCTTTATTTACCAGTAGATCCTGCCAGCAGGCATGAGGGAATCCCTTCTGATTAGTAGAAAGGAGGTTTCATCTCAATATTAAAAAAAAAAGTTTTTACAGTGAGAGCTGTGGACTTGTTTCCTGAAGTGATTGTACTGGCAGATACACTGGAGAAGCTAAATCCACCCCATCCTAGAAAGGATCTTTTTATACAAAGTTGATGCAGGGACTGTTCCGCTGCCATTTTGGGAGTTAGGAAAAAAACAATTCCACCTCTGAGGCAAATTGGAAAGTCAGGCTGATTTCATTTAGACCAAGAAGGTTGAACACAAGGGATGTTTCTCTTTTTCAACCTAAATGACAATATTAAATAATTGAATATCACCAGCTATAACACGTGCCAGAACATTAGTACACAATTTAATTTTAAAGAATCAGATTTTTTTTTACAGTGCCATCCGCCTTCTGACTTTTTTCCCAGCCCTGACTTTATAATAAGTGTGGGAAGAGGCCTGAAGACGTAACCATTGCACTTCAGAGCTGTTGTGCTGCTCCGCACCATATGGAGGCTGCCCAGCCGATCAGCTGCCTATTCATCCCTAACATAGGAGGAGGGCCCTGGGAGCTGGAGCAGGGGAGGCCTGGGAAGGGAAGCACAACAGCCTCCTCACAGCCATGTAATTGCTCCTAGTCTGCCCGTCTGCACCAGCACTGTGAGCACAGACCAGCAATTACCAATAATGTGATGTGGCATCTGAATGTTGGTTCCTAAGGAGCCTTCCACTTCCACCATTTGCCCACAATAAATTATTGAAAGGCTGTCAGATGTTCAGATGAGAGCTGGTAATAACGTGGTTTAACGCTCGCCACATGTCTCATTTCATATGTGTTTACCAGGACCCGCTCTCCTGCCAGCCTATTCACATCTGTGCAGCAACAGTGCCGGACTAACAGCTAATAGGTTTGCAATGAGCACATTAGCTGGATTAAAGGCCATTGCAAGGTGATCATTAAACTGCATGCAAGGAAAGCAGAAAAAAGAACAAAGCCACACTGTGCTTCAGTGACATGTAATAGCAGGTTCCCTTCAATAATTGTACTGAATAAAGGGCAAGCAGCCTTTCCCTTGGAGCATAAATGCCAGGAAAGCACTCTACGGGGCTCCGGCTGTCACTCACAGGCTCCAGTGTTCCTCTGTTAACTAATATTCACAATATACAAATAATCAGTGATGGCAGAAAGTGGCATCTGTATGGCTGAGGATGCTGGGATTTGTAGTGTACAGATTATTTCCCTTATGTTTTTTTGTAGCTATTACACTTACATCTTTCCATCGTTACCTATAATTTTCCTAGTTAAGTGCTGCCATTCGAGCAGCCCTTGGATCTGATGTGCCTCCCCCATGGGATTATTATAACTCCCAACCTGCCTAAAGGATCGAGTGATCTCTTTGTCTGATATTATCATTTTGCTATAATCCTGCCTCCAATAAGGTATATCCAGGGCCACCCTTCGCGAATACCACTGGGAATGCAGGGACCTTTGGGCTCCCATCTTCAGAAACCATGAATGTCATGCAGAACAGAAGATTAAAGAATTCATAAGCAACATGAAATATTGTTACTATATAACATAATATATACTTTATCCCTATTCTCCTGACATGGTCACTGTGCGTAAGCACCATAGTGAGTATATGACTGATCAGAGGAATTCCCCATTCCACAAGTATAGGATCTCTTATCTGGAAACCTATCATCCAGAAAACTCTGAATTACTGGGAGGCCATGTCCCACAGAGCTAATTTTAAGCAAATAATTCTATAATAATAAAACAATACCTTGTACTTGATGGTAACTAAGCTTCATGAATCTGTATTGGTGTCAAACAATCCTATTGGGTTTATTTAATGTTTAATTGATATTTAGTAGACTTAAGGTATGGAGATCCAAATTAAGGAATGACCCCTTATCTGAAAATAAAACCCAGGTCCCAAGCATTCCAGATCCTATACCTGTATTGCCTCTTCCTTAAATCGGAGTAATAATAGCAGGGATCCCCAACCTTTACTTGTGAGCCACACTCAGATGTAAAAAGTGTTGGTGAGCCAAGAATGAATTAGATTATTTGGGGATGCCAAATAAGGACTGTGATTGGCTATTTGGTAAGCCCATGTGGCCTGCTGGCCTGCAGGAGGCTCTGCTTGGAGTAAAATGGTGTCTCTGTGCTTCCAAAACTTGTCTCAAGCCAGAAATTTAAAAATGGGCACCTACTTTGAGGCCACTGGGAGCAACATCAAAGGGGGTGGTGAGTGTAGATATTAGAATTATATCCCTGGAGGATTATAGGAGTATAACTACAACAGTGAGCAACAGGAATAACAGTATAATAATTGTTAAAAAAAAGGGCAGATTTATTCAAATTCAAGATAAAGATTTTGCTGTGATTCAGGAAAATTGAAGGGAAAAATATAATTACAATTTTACTTTTCAAGACTTTGCTTGAAAAGTTGTGTAAAAAAATGTGAATGAGGTTTTGGTCACAACTTTTTCAGATTCATCAACTAACAATCACTAAAAAAAGCCCAAGATGCAGCAGAAGTCAATGGGAGGTGTATTACCAGATTCATGCAAGTTGTTATACTAATACAAGGTGCAATGCAAGGCATCCAAATACTATTCACAATGGCACCTGGCCATTTGTATCACTGTAACATATAACAGATATTTATGACCCAAAATTTGATCTGCTTTTCACGCAAGTCCTAAAACTATGTAAGAACCCATAAAAACATAATGCTTGTTCATTTAATTATTATCAGAATTACATATTTGTGTGGGTGAACTGTTTACAGCAGGGCTGGAACTAGGGGCAGGCAGAAGAGGCCCCTGCCTAGGGCACAATGATGGGGGGCACTATTTGTCATTGCACGGCAGCCAGACATCACTGAGCATGTGTGAGCTTCTTCATGTGCGCAGTGGGATGGTACAGGGGCAAGGTGGCTGCCAGGTTGCCTACAGCGTCCGATTAGCTTGGCCTGCCTATGGTTTCAGTATCTAATAAACTGAAATAGCTGTAACTAGATGTTTCCAGTAACTGTTAATCAGTCCTACACGTCGGTTTGGAGAAATTGTAGCCCAGTCCTCCATACAGAACAGCTTCAACTCAGGGATGTTGGTGGGCTTCCTGGCATCACTATAGGTCAGGACTTTGACTCCGCCTTTAAAAACATTGACCTTCTTTTGCTTTAACCATTATTTCGTAGATCAACTTGTAACTTGTGTTTTTAGAGTTATTGTCTGCCTAATCAACTTTCTCTTGAGTTTCAGTTCACGGATGAATACCCTAAAATTTCTCTGCAGAATTTGCAGATACAATTTAAAATTTATAATGCCATCAATTTTGGCAAGCCATCCTGGTCCAGAGGTCCAGTATAGGTCAGGGCTGGTATAAAATCATACTATCTTGTCCTAAACAGATGTATATTATAGTGCAGAATAATGATAGGCTATTTTAAGCCCAGCTTATTACTTAATACTCAGTTGTAGGTTAGAGATAGGGTATCCACTAGATTGTAGAGTGCCCTGTATTATTTAAAGCTGTGTTTAAAAGTAACGCAGATAGTAGGGCTGTTGTGCTAGTTTCCATTTGTACAAAGAAAGGCTATTTAATAGCAGGTGTTCTCATAGTGTAATTTCCGTAGTGTATGAGATCTCACAGACTCTTTCTAAAGACCAGGTGTTCCTATTGTTCCTCAACCAAATGTGTCAGGTAGAGGCTAGCAAAACTGGCTTCCCTCCGACCTCACCCTGATTGAACCAAATTCAGCTGGGGACACTGACTCTCTAGCAACCCAACTCCCATTCCTTTAGCAAAGCTCAGCGTTAAGTCATTATACAGCACCTAAAGCTTCCCCACTGTTGTACTACACCGAAATGGGGCATGATGACCTAGCAAGCCAACACAGAGACAGCATGAAAACCACAAGAGGCCAATGTCAAGCTTTGGCCAATCATTTGTCAAGTCTTTGGCATCAAAAAAATATTTTGCAAATACAAAGCTTAACTAGCATTTCTAAAGTCCTAATTTGTACCAAAAACTGGTACAGGCTGGGATCAAGACATTGGCTTAATTATGTATACAGCAGCCCCCGCAGTCACAGGAGGCAGGCACCACAGGGGCCCAGACCATTGGGTTTGCTTACCATAGTCTAGCTTCCCTGGCCCCTCTCCTACTTTTAAATATAGTGGCGCGAGAGGGCCAGGGAGGGCAAAGGAGGAGGGACTTGTCACACCGGGCCCCTCAGAGGATTTTTCTGCAGGGGGGGCCAGAGCAACCAAGCCACTGAATCAAGAGGAAGAGAAATGGAAGTGAAGTGAGATTACTCTGCTTTTCTTTCACTACACTTAAGTACCTGGGGGATATGTTTCAGAGAGAAATAAGGAGCCTTAGCAAATAATACATATATTCCTGCTTCTGAGGAAATATTCCAATATGGGAAAAAAAGAACAAAACCTACAAGAACTCAAACTAAACTGTGGGGCTGGTCCTAAAAAAATAGGGCAATAATCCACTTTGAAGGTCATTTAGCGTGAGATAGTGAATCCTTGTTTAAAGGGGCCCTGACCAAAGTATGGACCTTTAGGGAAGCTTAAAATGAAAAAGTTTAACAACTACTAAGGTAACTGAATACTAAAGAGGCCATTTAACCACCAGCCCTTTAAAAAGAGATATGGTATCTGGAAAGTGCCAAATTATGGAAAAGCAAAGATCTGATTGGTTGCTATGGGCAACATCACCTATGCTGTTTGTCTCCAATGTTAATAAATACACCCAGTAATGTATGAAGATCCAAATTATGGAAAGACTCCCAGTCTGTCAAACCTCAGGTCCCGATAACAGGTCCCAGTCCTGTTCTTTGTTCATTTCAGTTTTTCCCTTGTGTTTGGAAGTTAATGGGTAAAGCAAGTGTTAAAAAGAAAGCAACGTCTATTCATTGGTTTTAGTGATGAAAAGAGGCTAAAGCAGCTAATAGACAACAGCAAACAAACAAAAAACATTTGTATTTTCCCATACCACAAAAAAAAGGCTTGGGTAAAATTGTCTCTGCTCTCAATGCATGGAAACCACAAGCAATCAAGTGAGGCCAAATGTAGACCTGCAAGAGGCAAAATTTGGCTAAACTGAACAAAGGGGGCGGGGCTAGTGGCATGAGGGGTGTGGCAGTTATGCTGGGGGTGGGCATGATGTCAGGGGCGGGCACTATCATGGAGTTCTTGTGTTACTTAGATGCAATTGCATGTATTTCTGTTCAGTTTTCTCAGTGTTTTAAACAGACAAAGAGTTGAACTGGACAGCCCTTTGAAAAACTGGGATGTCTGATTCAAAACCAGATGGGTGTTAACCCTAACTCTACCTATATCTGGCTAAGCAGAGTAAGTCCAATCCTGTAATGAAGTAAGTATGGAATCTATCATACAGAAAGCGCAGAACTACAGCAGTACTAATTTAGCACAATGCTACATTTGTGATAAATTTGTTTTTTCTTTCTGTAATAATAAGAAATTAAGGGGCATATTTATTATAGTGCGCAAGCCAACATCTCCGGTGATGTTGCCCAGAGCAACCAATCAGCAGTTAAATTTGAGGTCACCTACAAGTTAGAAAACAAAAGCAAAGATCTGATTGGTTGCCATGGACAACATTACCGGTGATGTTGGCTTACACACCATAACAAGTTGCCCATGAGACTCAAAAAAATGTAACAGCAGTCGACTGTCCTCAGCCTGTCACATTGCCCCTCCAAGGAGCATATTTATCAGCCAGTGAATGTAGAGCTCACCACAGGGAAATGTTCCAGCTCTATAGGAATTTACCAGCATATTTATCAAAGGATGAAAAAGACGTCAGACTCTGTATAACTGAAAAGAGAGCTGGGGAGATCCCCTCTGGTGAACCACAATGAGCCGTTTTCACTCTGATAAATCTACCCCTGAGTGTCCATTAAGGTCAGTAATTGATGGATCATGGGTGGCTTTAGTTTGGATTTGTACAAATGCCTTATGGGAGTTTACCTCAAGCTTACATATTACAAAAGTGTGACCAGTGGGCTAGTAATTGGGGCCTCCTAGTGTAAGGGCCCTGCTAAATTAATAGAATGGGTTTCAATGACTAGTGATGGTGGCCCTGAGTGTAACTGATCCAGCAGTACAAGTGTCCCATACAGAAGAGTTGGTCCATGAGTACATTTCCAGGACCATTCCCAGAATGCCAGTTTTATGGGATTTGTGGATATTGGGCAATTATAGAAAAGATTTTCCTTTCTCTCGCTCCCCCTTCGTGCACTATAACAATGCAAGGCAGCACAGAACGGTTATTCAGAACATGTTAACAGACCAGGGTTCAAGAGGAATCTTAGGGCAAAGAGAATAAAAAAGAGCACCTGCAATTTCAGGTATCCCAAGGTCAACCAACAAATCATTTGGGCTAGGGCCACACATGGTGCATTTCCCACAGTTCTGAAAGGAAGAGGGACATTGCCTGCAAGGAGTCCCGGCATTAAAGTGGCACCTGTCACTATTTCTCATGAACGGAACTTACTGGAGGAGCCTCGGAGGCGCTGCTGAGATATGTACATATATATATCTATATGAAATAGGAGTCTTCAGCTGTCATTGGGGACTGGGAGATGTAGTGTAACAGATGGAAGGCTACAGGTTGGACATCCCCAGTATAAGTCTATGCAAGGTTACAATTGTTCAGCATTTAAGTGTGTAGCTCCACAGATCTCCCAGTCCAGTGACCGTGGGCACCAACCAAAATCAGTCAAAACTAAAAATAACAAACGCTTTCTTTAGTTCCCTGTTGTTTTTTCTTCTTCATTCCATTGTTCCAGCAACCTAGAAAATTTGTGGTTTAAAAATATTTAAGTACATTTAGTGAAATAATTATATTTTGCTTATTTATAAAACTGCAGAATTTATTTCAAGCCATACTGGCACCAAACGCATATTCGGTGAGACCCCCTAGATGCAGCCCCTATTCCCTATTCAGTGGTTAGTGTACATGCAAAGATTGTACTTCACATTTGTAGGTATAGGATCTGTTATCCAGAGAGCTCCAAATTCCAGGATGGCCATCTCCCATATCCTCCATTTTAATCAAATAATTCACATTTTTAAAATTGATTCTCTTTTTCTCTCTAATAATTAAGTTATAACCAAGGTATACGGTAATTAATCCTTATTGCAGGCAAAACAATCCTTTTGTGATTATTTAATGTTTAAATCATTTTTAAATTTAAGACTTATGGTATGGAGATCCAAATTATGGAAATATCCCATATCTGGAAATTCCTAGGTCCCAAGCATTCTGAATAACAGGTCCCATAAGTGTACAATATTTGCAAATGCTCTGATCACGTAGGAGAAAGAATAACCCCCAGCTCTGATGCCATATTTAGTTGCACAAGTCTGGGAGGGGATTTAAAAAAGGTTTTGTTTTTTCTTTTTAATTTATTATATATAGGCACCCGAGGGCCTCCCCCCCCACTACACCTAATCCCGTCCTGCTTTCAATCCCCCCTAGAACAACCCGATCACTCATAAGTCCTGTTACAGGCCCCCAGCTCTCATTACCCATTAAACAAGTAGGAGCACAGCTTACTGCGCAAAAAATATATGGAAGCTGCCATATCGGTTTCAGAAAATGCTTTCCCATACAAACCGCAGCACCCTCAGTTATCTAAAAGACTGTCTGTATAAAACCTCAGCCAAAGCAAACAATATGGCTGCTCTGTCACAGATGTATTGATACCAAGATCCAGAGTACAAAATAAGAAGGTATATAATGGAAAACAGAATAAAAACTTTGCTTATTAATAATGTTTTCCTTTAGATGATCAGCCTTAGTAAAACCATAGAGATTTAGCAGCTTGTAGTTGTATTAGACCAGGGGCATGGTCGCTTTATTAGTAAAAGGCAAGTCTAATTTGCCCAATTAAGCCAGATGACAGGCCATATGACATGTGCCTAAAAGGGAACTCTCTGCTTCGCATTTTATCAACATTTCTCATGGCTAGCGCGGCCTTTCTATAACTAACAGCTGAGCAGTGCACTTTCCCATGCCGTCAGGGGTGAGGAGGTTAGAGCTTAAGTATTGTGCCAGTTGGTTTTCACACAAGATTCTTGCACACTGCAGCTCAGCCGAAAGAATTCAGCTTGTTCAAAAAGGGCCCCCCTCCTCTGCTCCCACCACCTCTTTAATAAATTCAACACCCACCACTTCAGTAGGCATCTCAGTTTAACCCGACACTGATCTGTACAAGTTGCAACACTAATTGGACTAGGGGGACATTTTTTTCCCCCCTCTATTTTCTAAAGCCACCAAGTCGGGGAATGGAACTTCAGCTTCTGTACCGATTACTCAAATCTCTGCTGCTGCCGCCGCCGCCGCCCAAGGTCTGGAGGGCAAGGAGGAGCAATGGCAAACACAACCTGCTTTTTGGCCCCCTTTTGTGCCAGAGGGAAGAGAAGCGGTTAAAGTGAAGCACCTATTTGTTTTGCCGGCACTCATGAGCAGAGACTATAGGCAGCAATCACTGTGGGTAACCAGAGCATGCCGTTATATACGAGATACTATTTAGGCAGCTAACTGCTTTCTAAGCACAGCCCTGATCACTGGGCTAGCAAAGGATCACACTAAACATATGGCATTTGAATGCATTGTTAATTGGTTTTAGCTTTTTAGGTCAAATAAGTGAATTAGGCTCATTTATTAATATACATTACTCAACAATTCACTATTCAACCAATGGCAGCACAGGATTTCTAAAAATGAAATTGTTCTTCAGTTGTGTTATCAGGTGCTTTGCTATTGGCGGATTGTTGGCAGGCAGTAAGTATTGCTGTGTCAGATGGCAATCCCTCCTGCCTGTCAAATATGAGCACATACACGCAATACAGCGACAATGCCCTTTACTCACAGTAAAACTATTTTTTGTTCTGGGTATGGGCCACAAACTATGCCTTTCTTGAATATCTGATCAGTGTTTATTTAGATAGACTAGATAGATAGATTCAGACTAGACAGACTGGGAAATCCCATCAGCTGATGCCCACTTTGGGCCATGGATGTGGTCCACCACTAGTGGGTCCACATAAGCCCCTAGGGTCGCTAGAGTTAGACTGAGAGTGACCATATCATTCAAAGATTCAATTGTTTGTGGACCCTCTTGTATATGACCAGCTTTATAAACTCTTAGGCCAGGGTCACATGAAGCTGATCATCCTCTTTCCTCCTAATGCGCTTTGTATTCAGGTTGCTCATCCGCTGTGTGCGTCCCTGGACTATAGCCTTCTTAGTAAGTGGACATGATACAGTATAATAAGTAATCTATCAATGGTAGAATTGGGTTAGCATTGCAACTTCATAGCACTGGGGTCCTAGATTTGATTACTGCCAAGGCACTACCTGAATGGAGTGTGCTTGTTTCCCGTGTGGGTTTCCTCCAGAAACAAACATACAATATACAAACATACAAGCAGGTTAACTGACCCAAGTGTGTGTTTATATAAAAGGGACCACAGTAAGCTCAGCTGGGGCACAGTCTCATGTAATTGATGTATAATCGCTGCAAACTGCTGAGGCCTATGTCTGTGCTATATAAAGATATTATTAATAATATGCAAAGGCAGATAACATCAGCCATTTCTTTTCCTCAAACCCCAATGCTGATAACTTACATTTGTTGTGTTTTCATTGCCCTGAACACACGAGGAGCCTGCAAATAATCAGTTGCCCAAGGCAGTTTGCCCTTCAATGGGTTGTAACATTTAACTGCACTTATTAAATATTGCCTTGAATGCAATCCACCTGGAAATCCCAAATTACCCTCTCTATTGATCTCTGTCTGGGTCATTCTCTAAACAGACAGTTCTTCCTCCAGTAGCAAAGTTCCAGATGTTACAGGCCCTGTGTCCTACATATTCTCCCTGCCAGGGTAATGTACAGGTATGTGCGGGCCATATCCTATGCTTAGAAACAGTGTAATAGCAGGCAAGTTTATACCCCGATCAGTAGCTCATGGACAGGATCGGACTGGTAATTGGGATATTCTGGCAAATGCTGAAGGGGCTACAGGAAGATGTCACAGACTGGAATTTTATATTGGGCCGGCAAGGGTCCTCAATGTTTTTAAAGTATCAATGCCTATCAATAAGCCATACAGGGTTGGGAACAGTTATCCAGAATTTAAACATTATTTAAACCCAATAGGATTGTTTTGCCTCCAATAAGGATTAATTATATCTTAGTTGGGATCAAGTACAGGTACTGTTTTATTATTACAGAGAAAAGGGAATCATTTAACCATTAAATAAACCCAATAGGGCTGTTCTGCCCCCAATAAGGGGTAATTATATCTTAGTTGGGATCAAGTACAGGTACTGTTTTATTATTACAGAGAAAAGGGAATCATTTAACCATTAAATAAACCCAATAGGGCTGTTCTGCCCCCAATAAGGGGTAATTATATCTTAGTTGGGATCAAGTACAGGTACTGTTTTATTATTACAGAGAAAAGGGAATCATTTAACCATTAAATAAACCCAACAGGGCTGTTCTGCCCCCAATAAGGGGTAATTATATCTTAGTTGGGATCAAGTACAAGGTACTGTTTTATTATTACAGAGAAAAAAGAAATTATTTTTAAAAATCAGAATTATTTTATTATAATGGAGTTTGTTGGAAATGTCCTTTCCATAATTCAGAACTTTCTGGATAACAGGTTTCCAGATAATGGATCATATACCTGTATATATAATATACTTATACATAATAAGTAGTACACATTTAAAATACAGTACATATAAAGCAGAACTCCACCAAAATAATAAAAATAATTCTGCATTAAAGAAAATGTAAATCTAAGGAATATCCATACATTATAAATGGTTTTAAAGTTACTGCAAATATTATTGCAGTAAAGGTCGGTTCTCCTGCAGTCAAGACACCACTTGCCCCATGTCTATTAATTACAAAACCTGCAAGATATTCTGGGAACTGGTGAAGAACTGACTACTGCTACCCTGTATCAAGAGTCAGGGGAAGCAGTGCAAGTAACAGAAAGGGACAGACAGATAATGCTTTTAATAGCCACTGGTTTGTTTTAATGAATATTATATATATATATATATATATATTAATGTGGAAACCTAATTAGAACTCAGTTGCATTGATTATGCTAAATGTCATTTGTGTCATTATTTGGGTTGAATTCCCTTTTAAAATAAATAATTGCAGGATCTTACATGAGCAAAGAGAACACGGAAGCAACATTTTTGTCTTTTTTTTAATGTGTCAGTCACTGAGATAAGAGAGGAACAAAGGAAAGTAAGAAAATAGGGAGTGCAGGTCTTAACCTTGCGGATAATGAATTCCAGATCATATTCTGCCCCTGCAAATTGGAGAAGCCCTGGAGCTGTTATAGCAGACAATGAGATTGTTCCATAAGCGTCCAATCAGCTGCATGTTTTGATGAACTCTTGTGCCACGAGAATAACCTTTCCTGAAATGCGTTATTAACCCATCAGTGGCTGCAGGAGTTTATAAGGGATTTGCCAACAGCACCCAAGTACCATCACTTGGTCTCCCGACTTTCCAGCAGACCCAGCAGGACTGCGTCGGCCTCCAGCAAGGTGGTGTCAGTCGTTGCTCCCAAAAACCTTGAAGTGAGCTCCAGATCAACCAGTCTCAGCCGAACTCTCATTCCCTTTTGATATTTCCTGAAAAAAAAAAAAAAAACAGACCAACACGGCAATTTATTGTCAGAGCCACAGACAATGGGAACATCTAGCACTTCTGTCATAACCAGTAACTGTCAGAAAGAAGCCCAGATCATTCCAGCCTGCTTATATACAACAGCACGCAGTGTATTTTAGTATAAACAGCAGCTACTGATATGGAGGTGTTGCTTGAAATGGTAGATTCCCAGTGTGGAACATTAGGTCGCCATTAGGTTGCACTCCCAAGCAGCTGCACTCCGCACTACATAGAACAATATGTGACTGTAATGGCCTAAAAAATTAGGGGGTTCTTTAAGGCGAGGGCAGTGAGGTTGGGGAATGCCCTGCTGGGTGATATGGTGATGGCAGATTCTATTCATGGCTTAGGACAGGCTTGGTTGACTTCTTGGACAAACATAATATCTAGGGCTACAGTAATCCCAAGATTTACAGTTTGTTTTGTCTGTGTATATATAAGTGATGGGCAGCCCAAAACCCACAGGACCTATTCCTCGGGCTGACCAACTGCCCCCTGAAGTCTGTCACGGGTGGATGGCGAGCCATATTCACAGCCTGCCCAGCTCCTTCCTCAAGTTCTGCACCTTTTTCAGCAGGATTCACATTCGGCTGAATTCAAGTTTCTGGCCAAACCGAATCCTTAAAATCAAATGACTTTTGGTTACATGCACACGCATGTAAAAAAAATATTTAAGTGTGTGCTTCTATTTAACCCTTCCATAGCCTAATTTTCATATTCATATTAGGATTTGGCTTTGGCTTGGTATTCAAACAAATCTTTCACAAAGGATTCAGGGTTTGACCGAACCAAAAAATACTGGATTCAGTGCATCCCTAGTATCCCAGCCTGGTGTAGATCATAATATGCACATTTGTGCTGAAGCAGGTTTTATCTGTTTGGTGACAAGTTGATAGGATACCGTACCTCCCTCCCTTCTGTTTAATCAGAATTTGGCTATATTAGTCACATAGTATTTTGTTAACAAATAAATACATGAGACCTTGAGTTAAACCTATCCTTCTTCCCCTATGCAGACAATGCGGCACTGTGTGTGCCAAATGCACAGATTCCATTTACTGTGACTGCTGTATATGATACATTTTCCATCATCTGAAAACCCATACATTCCCAGTATCCAGCTCCATAGGCACACTCTCAGCCCCTGTTCTCACCAATTTCTTTTCAGGCCTTCCTTTCCTCTCCTCCCCTCCTGAACAGCCTTATGCACCCCTTCCCTTCCCAGTTTCTACCCTTGAAACTTTCCCACAAATCCCCTTTTAGTACTGCAGCCTATTTACTGTTTTCCCAGCATCCCAAGGGGCTGCAGTCCTTGCATTCCACTTATACAGGGAGGGGATGGTACCAAAGTTAACTGTATAGTCAGCAGGAAATTTTTATATAAAGGTCCAATGGGAAGATTGGATATGGTTACATATCTAATGTGCTCAATGGCTTGCAGAATAATAGCAATGGTGATGGTTCTCTATGCTTCCCTAATGAATATGTTGCTGTTATTTAGAGAGAAGACTCTCTAAAAATACATAAGAAATGAAAAATTAGAAATGGATATTGCCATTCCCCCTGGTCGCCAAGCGAGTGGATCTTCTCCCGATATCCCCACCTATGGCCTAACGGCGGCAATGGCAGTCGGTTCGGGGACCACCTCAACGAGCCAATGCGGTCCCCAAACCAACTGAATCTTTTAACCTGCCCGATCGATATTTGCCCAATTTCAGGCCAGATATCGGTCGGGTATAGCTGTCGTTTCTGCCCCTACACAGGCCAATAAGATTCCAAATCAGTCCAAGGGACCAATACCGGCAGCTACAATCAGTGTATGGACACCTTAAGTCACAGTTTTTAGGCAAAGCTGTTGTGCAATGTAGTTCTGTAGCATTAAATAATGAACATATGGCTATTCTGCAGCCCAACACAACCCATGAGCACATGTGTTAATTTCCCCACATCTCTCCCCCCCCCCAAGAAGGTGCATTTTAACTGTGGCTGATCAAAGCCCTTTGATCCACAAGCAGGGAATCACACGCAATAGGGTGCGCATTAAAGGATTATTCAACACCCTGGAGTTCTACAGCACTTATATGGTTTATCTCAAGGAAAACATGCATTTAGATTAAATAAATATTTATATATTGTCACCTTTTAATCTTTTTTTTTCAGTGATACATAGGGTTCAGGTGTTTATGCACTAAAATTCAAGTTTATGGAGTTCTCCACTGGACAATGTCCCTTAATCTACATAGCAGGGAGAAACACGAGAGGAAAAACAACAGTGTTATGCTGAACTGTTGTACATTTAATAATGTTGATTTAGGAACTGTACAATGTATTTTTATTGCAGATGTAGCATAATGTAATAACTGTAATTGCATTTTTCCCCAATTATCTATTAGCCAAGAACAGGCTTTACTAACCCTTCCCCTGTATAGTGCCTTTATACTCTACAGCAGGGATCCCCAACCTCTCTTACTCGTGAGCCACAGTCAAATATAGAAAGACTTGGCAGCCTCTGTGCACACTAGCAGCTTACAGGAGGCTTTATTTGGTATTACATCTTTTTTTATTCAACCAAGTCAGGAACTCAAAAATAACTACCTGGTTTGGGGGCACTGAGAGCAACACCCAAGGGGTTGGTGAGCAACATGTTACCCCTGAGCCACTGGTTGGGGATCACTAATTGCCAGAACTTCTTCTGAGGCTTATTATTGGGTTTCAGATCCACTTGGCTGCCCTTACTGGAATAATGACTTTGGTTAAACAGCCAACATAGAAAGAACATATAACAATACTGGTGCCATCAAGTGTGAGATTTGTGTAGGTGAAAGAGTGGTGATTTAGTCAAGAACTGAGTATAGAGTGAAAGAGTTAGGACAGATCATCCCAAGGAATAAGGGATTTTAGAGACGTTTAACAAGGAAGCTGGGTGATCCAAGTGGAAATGCCAATAAGAAACTAAGAGGATTCACTTGAAGCAAGGTTAGGAAAGAAGAGCTACATTGGTGGGATCCATGGTGGGATCCAAAGCCAAGTGAAATAATCATACGCCTAATAGAAGAATAAATTAGGCAATCTTCCTTTCTTTTGTCCAATTACAGACTTTTCAACCGGCCATACACATCCTGATTTGTTTCATATGATTTTTGGTATGTGTATGGTGGCCCGATGAACCCAAATGATATCCATGTACTAGGCATATGAGTCAGTTTATTGACCAGGCAGCTCCTCTTTACTTTCTGTTGTTCTGATCACTCAGGCTGTCAGCCCCAATGGATGGAACAATAAAGACAGCCATCAGTTGTATGGTGTATGGCAAGATAAACCTTATATTGCATTTTTCCATCCCATCGGCGGGTAACATTTAATGTATGAGGCAGACAACACATGACTAAAACGGTGAATAGTTTCCAGTTATCTTTTCAGTGAGCAAAGCTGGGTACACAGAGCTCAGCCTATTATATAACATAAGAATATACACTTTGCAAACACTATAATAAGCACATAATCCACCTCACTGCTTTGCTCATTGACAAGACAGTAAGCCAACACCTCGAGAAGAAAAGTGGTTTAGATTTCTTTACTTATGGTGGAAAGAATTCACTCATTAGTGAGTCAGAGGGTAATTTCATTAAAGGCCCAGTCTGCCTTTTCTATCCCTATAACACGCATGTCATTTAATCGTACAAATACAAAGGACACCTTCTTTGATGGTCTTTGAAATAGTAATTTTAACAAATACCGTTTATGAACTAAACCCTAATGTACTTAACCATAAAGTTATCCTTTAGGCTAAGGTGCTGTCTGCCTGAAACGCTGAACCCACATTTGATCTCTAAGCTCAAAGCACATAAGGCCCAGCCCACTGATGTCCCCCGTTGATAACTGGGAACATCTAACCAAATTTCCTGTTTTTATAGATTATTTATCTGCCTGTAAATTACAAGAGATCAAACAGTGGCTACTGCCCTATTTATTCAGGGGCCCAAATTTTTACCAGTTGGCTGCTGTAGGATCCAACTATCCCTGGGGTGCTTTTCTGCCTCCTTGCCCCACTTGCTGCTAATGGCCCAAGGGAGTAGTTGCATTAGGACTGGTCACTCAGTCTAAAGCCACAAGGGAATCTACGGCCGGTGAGGGAGCTCAGGGGGGTTTAGCCAGGCTAATTAGTTCAGGCAGTTACAACCCTGACCTGTCTCTGCCCTGAGCAGAATTAGTAATGTATAACTTATGAAGGATTTTATCTCTGCAAACCAATTTGGATCTAAATTAGTAAGTTTTATTTGTAATAATTTTGAAATGAAAAGAAATATTACTTGATTTGCACTATAATACATTCACTTACGCAGACGCAGTGAGAAAATTGCATGGATTTTCCAAGAATTCTGGCATCAGAGAAGACACAAACGGGTGACTCTTTGCTTTTTTGCAAATCAGACACTATTGCAGCAAATAGTTTCTAAGTCTGTCTGGGATTTCTGGTGTTCACTGGTGTGCGGAGTGAGAGTAACGTGTGTACCCTACCCTTTCAGCGCAAGGGAGCTGTGGGAACCTTGGAGCTACCACCATGTCAGAAAGTGGCGATAGCTACAGAGTTCCCCTGCGTCAGTAGGCACAGCTGCATCCAATTCGGAACAGAAGGCAGGAAGGACCAAGTGCATCTATACAAGGGTGCAAGTAGCACATTCTGACTCAAGTACCTTTAATGAAAGTGGTTTTAAGTTCAACCGACTGTGGGGAAAAGTGCAAGTTGCTCACTGCGCTAGCAGATGTACTATTATATTCACAAGATAATATTAATGGCATTAATTGGACAATAATTTAGGGAACAATGTATCACAACTGGCTTGTTGCTAATACTGCTGATTACAGTTCTTATTGAGCATTTAGGTAACAATATCTCTATCCCTGAAGTGTATTAGTGTCACAAGAAGCGGGTTCAAACGAGCCACATGGTATCAGCTGCAGGTTTCAGGAGTCAGAAATGCAAGGTGATCGCTGTAGGTAGAATTCTCTCCACTATCCTATAGAAACATTAATAGAGTAAGCAGGTCCTGTCCCATCACTGTGTAGGCCCTGGTGATTATTATTTACCTGCGCCTGCCCCCAGGGAAACCTGCTCCTAATGAGAAGAACAGGCTGTGAAGCCATGATACCGGCATCACGAGATCTATCTGCCGCTTCAGGTATTTTAATCACATCTAATCTAGTGTATTAAAGGGATTGTTCGGCAGCCTCGGCTGCACCTGTGTATAAAGGGATCCTCCAAACCTTCAGCATAAAAGGGGACTGACATGCCTGTCAGGCAACGTGGGGCATAAGTGCTGCGCATTATGACTGATATCCCCCGGAGGGCAAGCATTTGTGGCTAGAAGATCAATTGGCAAAGGCCGTGCAGAGCGGAAACATGCACGCTGCTCTCACAGGCTCCCATCAGGCAGAGTTCAGAAGGGAGTGTAAATGATAGGTTGCTTTAGGCAGGGTAATCACACATAAATCCA
Organism: Xenopus tropicalis; assembly: GCF_000004195.4. Lineage (NCBI taxonomy): Eukaryota > Metazoa > Chordata > Amphibia > Anura > Pipidae > Xenopus > Xenopus tropicalis. The sequence continues at coordinate 123,535,454 of NC_030682.2, forward strand.
TGATTATACTCCGGCACCAGAGCAATAATCCCTAAAACAACTCAGCCTGGCCTATATTTAAAGGTGGAAACTTTAAAGATGGAGATGCTTTTCTTAATAACCCTATGGTGCCCGACAAGGGATAAATGTTGTTCCAATGGTAGAACACTGGGAGCACAAAACCCCCTATAATAAATATCAGAAAACACAAAAAAGGGTTTTAGTAAAACAGAACCACCATAAAATGCTGTCACTTTGGTTTTCTCAGATACATTCTACAAAGGTGAGATTTGGTTGTTTGGAACTAAAAGAGAATAAGTAAATGGAAGAACGTACAGCAGCTACGGTTCTATTATTTTTTGGGTAAGGGGAATTTTATAATGCAAAAACACTGTAAGTTCTGTGTTCCCACATACTTTACACCAAAATAAATAGGTTACAATGTCCCTTTCATGGGCGTCCGCAGAAAATTTTCCAAGGGGGGGCAAGTAAGCTAGCATCATCCTGCAACAGATAAATATATATATATATTTTTTTTTTTTGCAGGATGATACTAGGGGAGGCTAAATATGGCCCATACACAGACTGACCTACAGCTAATGTGACACTTAGTGGATTCGCTGCTGACGTAAAAAGTTAACCTCCCAACTACCTCTTGCCGTTCCCACTGACTTCCAGGGATACTGTACAAAAGTGCGGGTGGGGGTGCTTTTTTTTTTTACCCTAAAATGTTTAGTATTAGTAGTAAAAGTATTCATATGCGCACTTCTGTTAGGGGATCTGCAAACATTTGTGTTTGTGATCAGTTAGCTTAAAGGGGTAGTTCGCATTCGAATTCACTTTTATTTTTAATGGTTTTTCAGTTATTTAGCTTTTTGTTCAGCAGCTCTCCATTTGGTATTTCAGCAGCTATCTGGTTGCTAGGGTCTTATTTACCCTAGCAACCAGGTAGTGATTTAAACAAGAGATGGGAATATGAATAGTTAAGGGGCCTATGTGGAAAAATAAGTAATACAAAATTATAATAATAATAAAATTGTAGCCTCACAGAGCAATATTTTTTGGCCCCCATTTAAAATCTGTATAGAGGCAGAAGAGAAAGGCAAATTATTCAAAAAAATTAATTAGGAAGACCAATTGCAAAGTTGCTAGGAATAGGCCATTTTATAACATACTAAAGGTTAACTTAAAAGTGAACCACCCCTTTAGATGTGTTTATGTTAGTTTTATAGCAAGAAAGGCAGTGGGTACTGACTCCCCATTATATACAGTGAGACGCAGTCTGTATTTACAAACCCAGCACATTATATACAGTGAGAAGCAGTGGGTACAGATGGCAGATATTCAGGCCCTGGCACTATAACACTGGCACTGATACACAACATTGGCCCCACTGTAACTTACTATAAATGAACAAAACAATGACAAAAAAAAAAAAAAATAGTAAGTGCAAAAAACAACAACACATATATAAACACACAATGAGCTTTTTCAGAGGGAAAGAGTTAACTTACCCTCCATGTGTTAGGGTAGGGGATAGATTATATATTATTATAGATGTCAGGTCAGGCAAAAAACAATTTAATGTCAGCTAGTGATTCTTTAGAACTGTATAGTGCCTGGGTATAGTGCCTGGGTATAGTGCCTGGGTATAGTGCCTGGGTATAGTGCCTGGGTATAGTGCCTGGGTATAGTGCCTGGGTATAGTGCCTGGGTATAGTACCTGGGTATAGTGCCTGGGTATAGTACCTGGGTATAGTGCCTGGGTATAGTGCCTGTGTATAGTACCTGGGTATAGTGCCTGGGTATAGTGCCTGGGTATAGTGCCTGTGTATAGTACCTGGGTATAGTGCCTGGGTATAGTGCCTGGGTATAGTGCCTGGGTATAGTGCCTGGGTATAGTGCCTGTGTATAGTACCTGTGTATAGTGCCTGGGTATAGTGCCTGGGTATAGTGCCTGGGTATAGTGCCTGGGTATAGTGCCTGGGTATAGTGCCTGGGTATAGTGCCTGTGTATAGTACCTGGGTATAGTGCCTGGGTATAGTGCCTGGGTATAGTACCTGTGGGATGAAAACTGCAGCAAAAGTTGAGAGTTGGTTCTTAGGTAAAGTTACAGGGGCAGATTCTTCTTTTCAGTTTTTATTTCTGTTTCCAGTTTGCAAAATCTCCCGATCCCTGTGTGCATGTGTGCTCTGATTGGTCAATTTTACTGTCTGTCAAGGAAGCTGTGCTCTGATTGGAGAATCCACAAGAAGAAAGATCCAATCGGAGCACAGCAAAAACGGGCTTGAGGGGACTGCAGAAACGGAGTAAGGTTTTTGTTTTTTTTTGCTACTTTTCCAGGGGGGGGCAAGTGCCCCCTCTTGCCCCCTTCTGTGGACGCCCATGGTCCCTTTAAGGGAAATCATAGCACATTAAATAGGGAATGTGGACTAGAATATGAAATCAGCTACGGGGATTATGCGCTAAAATGACATACTGCGTCCACTTCATATTGTGCGTCTCATTCATAGAGATGGGTCAATTATTAATTATGGGGCAATAACATGGAGTCTGGCATGTACTGCTAGGCTTCCGTCTGACTCCATGTTATTGCCCCATAATTAATGTAGCACTATACACGGGATGCCTCTATATAGTGCTACAAGTCAGCAATAGGGGAGAGAAAGGAGCAGACATTCTAATAAGGTTATGGAGGGATGATATAGATACGCACTTAGAGAAAAGAAATACGTCACAAGACTATTTGTTTTACTGCAAAATCCATAGATTTATTTTACGATACAGATTGTCACTCATAAGGAGATGCAAATTTACATGTTAAGTGGCGCCACTATTTCCAAAGAAAGCATTTCTATTAGCAGAATGGCAGCCACAATACAAGATAAAATTACAGTTTCCAGTAAAAGTTCCTCTAAGCCTTGCCAGTAAATACACATAGATCATATGTACAGCGCTGCGGAATATGATGGAGCTTTATCAATTGTCATAAAAATAATAATAGATCTAAATGGAAATCTAAATCGCTGGCATGCTGGTACTCAAGAACAGTATGACACCATTAACCCTTTCTGTCCCAGTGGATTTCTGCAGAAAGGGGAAAATACAGGAATTGGGAAACGAAAAATCTATGGCGTGGGAACTTTTAAATAAGGTCATGCATGGACCTTGCAGGTGAAAATGTGCAATTTTCTTAAATGTGTGTGATATTTAGGGTTCGAATACGGTTTGGCCAGGCATTTGGATTCAGCTGAATCCTGCTGAAAAAAGCTTGCATTCAAAAAAGAATTGATTATATATAAATATGTATTTACTTGAAGGGTTGCTTATTGGAGGATAAGGAAAGACTGACAATACTAAGAGCTGCTGCCATGTATAAGTAGTAGCAGGCCTCTCACATCTCACTAGGCAGTCCCATGGAGCCTCAAAGCTTGAGAAGTCCAGTTTCAATTTCCCTAGTTTAGATAGCTGACTATAAAAACTTGCTGGGACTACGTTACTTGTCACTATGGTAATTGCTATCTGATAGCCACAAAAATATACAAACTGACACTTATTTAGGATTGGATATATTACGGTACTTGTTTCTTCACAAGTTATAAGGAAAGTATACTGCAGTAGTCTTGTTTGGTATATTGATAACACCAGCAAAGGTACAGACCGAGACTTAAAACAGGTCCTGTCCTTTCAAGTACACAGAGGCCCAAACAGCCTCTCTACAGGCCCAATAAATAGTGACTGCCTATGGCATCTTACAGCAGCCCCCATGTTCTGTAACCCCATAGAGCCTTTACAGTGCACCATGCCCTCCGATGTACCTACAGAAATTTGGGGCATAGTTTTTTGCTATTGCAAAAAAAGATAGATATTGCGAAAAAAGATAGATCCTAAAAAGGTTTCCCTGTTATAGGGAGTCCCATTCAGTGCCCCAATCAGTAAGTTGGCCTCAGTGGCAGCAGACCAAGCCCCTGGATTGGTTAGCCACATCTATTTTCTTGTTAGAGACTGTAAAGTAACGTCTTTACACATTAGAAGCAAAAAACAATCACATTGGACCTTAGCGCTTAGTGTCACTAATGCAATAATGGATTTTAATTTAGGTTTGTTAAGTTTTACTTATGTTGTATTTACAGTGAAGCTGTTGCCCATCAGCAGCGCAGTCACAGACTGAGCAATTTTACTTCTGTATAATGTGCAACAACAAATCATATAGACCTTGGCATGGCATGTATCTAAACGGCCACAATAAGGCTGGTTGAAGTAGCCACGGTGGCCAATTAAAAACCCACAGCAAAGAGCAGTCATTGTATGGCTGTATATGGATCTCTTATTCTCAGCATCTCCCAAGGTGGCTCCAGACTTTCCCACAGTATCGTATTGCGGCTACACACACACGCACGCAGCCAGCCAGCCTAGGTGATAATTCACTCCAACTTAAACCACTTTTGCTTTTTTTCAAACAAACTTCTCCAAACAAGGTATTATCTGCATTTGAAATAGTGGCTGAAATTCTACCGCCTCTCCTGAGAAAAAGACAGGGAGGTTTATTGTGTGGCACAAAGGCTTCTTGAGATGTATTGACAGTGCAAGCAATCTACGGTCCTCTTGAGGGTGGAAGGGAATTGTTTGCAGAGTTTTCTCACAGAAAAATAAAACGGGGGGAATGTGTCGCACAGGAACTTCAGCCTGGCGACACTCACAGGCCATCAAAACAGTCAGGCATCTCACAATAAACACCGGCTATAGATTTGAGCAGACGAGAACTCTATAGTGAAAAATAAGCTGGCGCTGAAGCCCAATAAAAAGTACCTTCTCGTATGGTAATTAATATCAGTGACCCATGGTGCAACGCTGAAGAAAATACCGTATGATGTCAACACGGTGTAAACAGATGGATAAGAACACTTGCAAAATATAAGAGGCATTTTATTAGGGGATACGTTACTATTCTGGCATGCTTTGTAACCACATCCCTTTAGCTTATAACAAACAGCACAAATGATGGCTTCTATAGCTAAATAACACATGGCCAAGAGTATAATGCGCCTCATATAAACTGGCAGGAAACAACATTCACATAATACAGCAGTATTCCCACAAACTAGGTATACATTGCTGTGAAGAGGTCTTTGACCAAAATGTCTACACATTCTGGCAACCAAATTGGCACATACGCGTCTTGATCCAGTTGCCAGGCAGTCCTAAAACCTTCACATCAAACAGAGAAGCCCATGTCTGACTGTCCAAAATACTGGCATACATCAGCCGAATGGATTTACCAACATGTTTGATTGGAATCAGCACAATTTAGCTCTGAACACATGGTCCGATTTTGGCCAGTTTGGACAGGAGTTTTATAACTAACATTTCTTAAAAGACATCATCACTACAAAACCAAATGATGGTGGCCAAATGATTAAAGGCCAGTAGGAACACTAATCTAAGGGATTCAGGCTTTATCTGCCCCAGCCCATGTGATGGGGCGCCGGTTCAGCAGCGTTATGGCACTGGGAGGGTTAATGCTGGATTAAAGGGGTAGTTCACCTTTAAACTAACTTTTAGTATGATGAGACAATCTGCAATTCGTCTTCATTTATTATTTTTAATGATTAATCAGTTATTTAGCTTTTTGTTCAGCAGCTCTAAAGTTTGGTATTTCAGCAGCTAACGTTGCTAGGGTCTTTCTTACCCTAGTAACCAGGCAGTGGTTAGAATGAGAGATAGGGATATGAATAGGAGAGGGCCTGCACAAAAAGGTAAATAAAAAAAGTAACAATAACAATTAAATTGTAGCCACATAGAGCAATAGATTTTTGGCTGTCGGGGCCAGTGACCCCCAGTTGAAACCTGGAAAAAGGCAGAAGAGGAAGGCAAATAATTCAAAAACTGCTAGGAACAGGGCATTCTATAGCACACTAAATGTTAACTTAAAGGTGAACCACCCTTTAAAGGAAGTGAATTCAGTATTCGGTTCTCCTGAATCTCAATCCTGCAAACATTCACACACAGGCAGCCTCTGGTTCAGGGCTCAGGAACACAAACTGTACACATACTGAGGGAAGCACACTGCATAACATAGAGCAGTGCTGTCCAACTGGCGGCCTGTGAACCCCCCTTGTGTGGCCCCCCATCTGTCTGGCTGCCGTGACTGCTTACCTTTGTGTAAACTTTAAATGGTGTCAGTACTGAGATTAACTGGCCCCTGTATTGTTTACACCGCAGATTCTGGCTGTAAACCCCCTGTATTGTTAACACCTGTAAATTCCTGCATTGTTCACACCTACAATCCCCTGTAAACTCCCCAATTGTTCCCCTGTTCACACCTCAGACTGTAGGAGCAGTGCTGGTATTATGTCACTGTATTTACTGCAGTACAAACTTTTTATCTTGGAGCAGTCATTATCACTTACTTACACAGACATGGTAAGTTTCCCTCTCTTCTTCCTTCTGCATATTCTGCCTGTCCTACCTTGCCTGCGTGTGCCATACTCTGCCTGCCCTATGCTGCCTGTGTGTGCATACTCTGCCTGCCCTATGCTGCCTGTGTGTGCCATACTCTGCCTGCCCTATGCTGCCTGCGTGTGCCATACTCTGCCTGCCCTATGCTGCCTGCGTGTGCCATACTCTGCCTGCCCTATGCTGCCTGCGTGTGCCATACTCTGCCTGCCCTATGCTGCCTGCGTGTGCCATACTCTGCCTGCCCTATGCTGCCTGCGTGTGCCATACTCTGCCTGCCCTATGCTGCCTGCATGTGCCATACTCTGCCTGCCCGACCCTGCCTGTGTGTGCCATACTCTGCCTGCCCTATGTTGCCTGTGGACAGTTAACCTGGCAGGGTTTTGTTCTGGGAACTTGTTAGCATTTGGAAATAGTTGTTAGGGGTCCCTAAGGTGTGTAATTATGTGCTGGGGGTTCCTCTGCTATCCACAGTGGAGGAGACAACATATGGATTTAAGGGTGTGGCTTAATTTGACATAATGAACTTTTTTCACATATGAAGGGTGATATGCCTGCAGTGAGTACCAATTATTTGGGTTTTTTTGGTGTGCTACCACCATTAATGTCGGTATGGTCCTAAAAGCTCCTGTGATAACATGGGAGTGGTTTGAAGTGGATGTGGTTTAAAAAGGGGGAGTGGTCAAAACAAGCTTGGCCATAAAACTTCCTGCCCTAGATGCAACAGAAGTTAGACACCACTTACATAGGGTGTTGTCTAATGCAGTGATCCCGAACCAGTGGCTCAGGGGCAACATGTTGCTCCCCAACCCCTTGGCTGTTGCTCCCAGTGCCCCCAAACCAGGTAGTTATTTTTGAATTCCTGATTTGGTGGTAAGTTTTGATTGAATAAAAACAAGATTTACTACCAAATAAAGCCCCCTGTAAGCTGATAGTGTGCATAGAGGCTGCCTAATAGCCAATCACAGCCCTTATTTGGCTCCTCCATGAACTTTTAAGATGCTTGTGTTGCTCTCCAAGTCTTTTTACATTTCACTCTGCTCCATTAGTAAGAAAGGTTGGGGACTCCTGGTCTAATGGGGTTTTAAGGTGAACCCCCCCCCCCCCCACAAAGTTGTACTAAGTGATTATTATTTAGTCAGATTGAATATCATGATTCAGAACTAAAAGTCTCATTAGCTGATGACTTATGACCTCCACTGAAGTGCCCAATGCTTGTTCGGCTGACCATGGCAGCGGCGCACCTCTCACACTGACCAGTCATAAGTGTCTACAGCCATGATCCCAAACAAGTGGTTCAGGAGCAACATGTTGCTTCCATTGGTCAGGTACTTTTTTTTTTTTTTTTTTTTTTTAATTCCTTCCTCTGAGGCAATTTTTAGAGGCATAAAACCAGGAGTACTGACAAACAGAACCTTCTATAGGCTGTTAGTCAACATAGGGGCTACCAATAGCCAATCATAGTCTTTATTTGGCACCCCAGGGACTTTTTTTAAGCTTGAGTCACCCCCCAACTCTTTACATTTAATTGTGGCTCACAAGTAAAAAAAGTTTGCGGACCCCTGGTCTACAGCCTGACCATTTGCATACCCGCAATAGCACAGGAATAACGCTGTGTATGACCAATTTAAGCCCATTTGATTGATGGCAGAACCAGTATTGCAAAATGTGCTTACTCTGAACCAACTGATATTTACTTGATCGTTCCACTATGTACAAGAGCTGGGTCAATATTACTGATGGGATAGTTTATGTATTATTTAAGAAAATAAAAGCTGCTGGCAACTCCTTTAGAAAAGCCAGGGCAAAGCTAATGAAGAGATTGAATTATCTGTAAAAGGTAAGGCAGATCCTGCTTTCCCAGGGAAGATCATTTGCAACATGACAAGCGAGAGCACTCAGGATGTTTAACAAGACAGCTCAAAGCAGTTAAGCCTCGGTGGATATGATACGTGCGCTCTCTCTTTGGGGGATGAATCCTAAGGATCACCACAGAGCAGAGCTGGACAGTAAGGCTTGGCGTGCACATAATAATACATATAATATCGCTCCTACACCACAAGCCAGGGCTGATACTTTAGCAGTCACGACAATTTGCACGTTACCATTAATAACTCCTGCCTTTAGCTTGCATGCATTTGCTTCTGCTCGGCAATTTACCCGTAAGTGTCTTACTAAAAATAAAGCTATTTTCCCCTCATTTAAGTGTGAGAAACTAGAAACCTTTTTTGATATGTAATCGCTTGTCTCAAAAATTATGACAGAAAAAAAAATGTTAAAGAGAAACACCACCTAAATACATCTTTCGCATGATGAAAGAAAGTGTAATTCTAAGTCACTTTCCTAGGCACATATTTATCAGATAGTATGGTTTTTACAGTATTTATAAACGCAAACGATACTGCAAGCCTTATCTGTCTGGTTTTTAAGCCGGCCGCTTAACAGACCTGGAGGAGAACTGACCTGCTACATTTTTTTTTTTATCAGAAACAGGATAAGCAAATACTGCTTTCAACTACAAATAGTTTTAAAATCACATAAAAGTTTTCATTATGTGTATTGTAAAATTGCTTAGAAAGACATTTCCTTTTATTGTGCAAAAAACTCTTAAAAAACACCTTTTAGAACCACCCCTCCCCCCAAATCTTGGAGAAGATGATCTGTTGCCCACACATACAGTATTAGTCAGCCCCCACTGGGCCCTCTTTAACGTTGGGAACCCTGAGCCTCTGGTGTCCCTGTTATTGTTCCACTGAGAAGAAATGTATGGCCAACTCATGCCTGACTTCAGACTTGCACCATGTGACCACATCCAAATCAAACACAGGTCTTTACTCTGAACAGATCTGCCCAATGATTAAAGAGTTCCCCATAGAGTACAAAGAACATCCACATGTGACATGTTTGCATTTGGCTATCCTGGGTGTCCATGGTGTACGTCAAGTTGCACCTACCTTAGCTGCATCCATAGGTTGTATTCATGAGTTATGCCTTCCACTTTACAGGTTTGACACAGATCTAACAAAGAACATTATCCCCTCATATTTCCAAGCATAGCCCAGTGTGAAATGCTTCTACCCCCACCCCAGTTATCTACAGCAATGTTACACCCTCAGTTTATGCTGAGAGCCACCCCATTTCCCTGCTAATCATGTGTATGTACTAAAGTACTGCTAGGTTATTTTCTGTTCAGTAATTATGTCCCCCACAAATATAATATATAACTATAAATAATATATATCTTTAATATGACAGTGACAGGTAATTTAGAAGTTTGTAGACATATGAATCCTTGCACTGAAGGGCTCACTGTTTCTTTTCCCTGGGAACGGAGAAATAACGTGATCTGCTGGATGAAACAAACAGGTGATGGGGATCAATGAGGCTTAACAGCCTGACTCATTAAAGTGGTTGTCGTTCCCCTCCCAACCATACAATTCTAATACTGATACTTGCCCCTCCTCTGGGGTTTCCCCACTCCTCAGCTACACGAGATTCCAAAACTATTTGATCCTTAATGGTAATCCTTAAATACCTGTAAAACATCACGCCAACCCTTATTTATTTTTGTATTATGAAACATCCCCAAGGGCCATGTCACACGGCAGTTATTTGCCTTTGTGTAAGGTCCGGTGTTTGTTGCTGCATCTTGCTTTTGTATAAATGGAGTTAAAATGCCTTTTCTATGCTTATGGTCACAGGCTTACTGCACAGAGATCCCCTACGTACAACTTACCTCTTTTTAATGATACATAGTAGTAGTTTTGGCTCAAAGACAAGAACCATTCATGCAGTCCTCATCCAGAGGGTCTCAGTAGGCCCCAAAGGATGATTAATTGCTGGCTCGTGGCCACATTGCCTATCTACTGGATCTAGCGGTTGAGTAACCTTCCTGCAGAAAATCCAGAATAACTGGAACAGTAGCTGATGCCTGAATTTAGACCAGATTCTCCGATATATGCGGTATCTGCAATAGAGTGTTAAAACAGTAGGAGATACTCCCAAAAGAGACATCCCGATTTCAGTTTTTGGGCATGTAGCTGGGTGGACCTTGAATTAGATCCTTCCACTGCGGCAATGGCCAGGGGGAGTCTTTCGAGACATGATCGGAGAACCATGACCTGCATGCCCATGCTGGAGTAATAAATATTAGGGTGCAATTGTGCTGTCTGAGTTTCCTTAAGATTACTCTTGCTATCATAAGAATAGGAGGAAACACATACACCAGTGAAAAGGGCCGGTAAAAACATTTTCCTAGCACTTGTGTTAAAATCTCTTTATATGGGTTGGATTTGGTTAATGTATAAGTCAGCCCATTCTTTCCTGAACAGCAACTCTTAATGGATAGGTAAGCCTTTTCTCATAAAAGCCCTATGCAGCCCCCAGAAAAAAAATATACCTTTCTCCCTTTATTGAGTCTCATACAAATTCTGTTTCATGAGCAGCTCAACTTCAGCTCTTTCAGCTATTTCCTAGTCTAGTATGACGCTCCATCCCCTTTTCTTTGCTGGACTCTTCTTCTCTCTCCGATTGTGCAGACGGACAAAAAAGTATCTACTGCCATGTTTGCTGCCTCTGCTCCAATAGGAATCAGACAACTCTTTGGCCATCTTCACAGTAAGGGAGAGAAGCAGAGCTCAGCAAAGACAAGGGGGCAGAGCTTCACGCTGGCTAGGAAGTAGCTGAGAGGGCTGAAATTGAGCTGCTTGTGATAAAGAATTTCCATCCTGAATATTTTCTTGCTGATTAAATATTTGAGGAATCTTAAATTTATAATATTCCTGAATTTCCCTCCTGGCTTTGAAACAAGGAAAACTGAAGAATAAACTCAGCGCGTTGGGGTGGTCATAAAAAGAACTTTATGATATACCAACTTTGACAGTCTGCAGTACCCACTGGCTTGTAGTAACTGCTTCCCCGGCAGAATATAAATGCTTAAGCCTGTCCCATACAAAGTTTCCATCATGCTGAAAATGAAGGACAACCTCTGCCTCTTGTCTGTTTACGGTTAGCTCTTTGATTTTTGTCTTGTATTGCCTTATATTGGGCGGAGCTCTGTATAAACAAAACAGTTATTTTTTAGGGTAATGAGGATTTGTCGCTACCGTGGGCAACAAAATGTGCCTAGTCTCCTTCCCACCGGCAGTAATGTGAATCACCGGTGGGAAAACATACTCGTCACAACCTCAAGTTTCTTTTTAGATAAACTAGAAAAGAGTTTGCTTTATGTTTTGATAGGTCCAGAATCCACTTTTCCCCAACCACAGATTTAAGCATGAGCCCCAGAACAGAATAAAATCGGTTCCTCTGTATAAGATTACCTTCTTCTAAGGAAATATATTCTCCAATAAGGCTTTTACACACAGATTCAGGAGTTTGGCTATATAAAGACAGATATAGCAGGGTAAGAAGGCCTGATCCAGTATGTATAGACAAATATAGCATGGTAAGAAGGCCTGATCCAGTATGTATAGACAAATATAGCAGGGTAAGGAGGCCTGATCCAGGAAGTATAAACAGATATATCAGGGTAAGAAGGCCTGATCCAGTATGTATAGACAGATATATCAGGGTAAGAAGGCCTGATCCAGTATGTATAGACAGATATATCAGGGTAAGAAGGCCTGATCCAGTATGTATAGACAGATATAGCAGGGTAAGAAGGCCTGATCCAGTATGTATAGACAGATATAGCAGGGCAAGAAGGCCTGATCCAGGAAGTATAGACAGATATAGCAGGGTAAGAAGGCCTGATCCAGTATGTATAGACAGATATAGCAGGGCAAGAAGGCCTGATCCAGTAATATAGACAAATAGGGTAAAGCCTGATCCAGTATGTATAGACAGATATAGCAGGGCAAGAAGGCCTGATCCGGTATGTATAGACAGATATAGCAGGGCAAGAAGGCCTGATCCAGTATGTATAGACAGATATAGCAGGGTAAGAAGGCCTGATCCAGGAAGTATAGACAAATATAGCAGGGTAAGAAGGCCTGATCCAGGAAGTATAGACAGATATATCAGGGTAAGTAGATTAAATTTTCTCTTTACGTGAGATACAGATCTTGTCAGAATGATCAGCAGGCCTATAAGTGAATCACATGCAGCATCTTTTTAATTTTTAGTATACTTGGCTAGAGCTTCCTTAATTTTAGGGTTTTCCTTGTACTTAACAAGCACAGGATCTGACATGGCTAGTAGTCATGTTTAGCATAACTATGCAGAGTAGCACAGTGGGGCTCAGCAGAAGGCAGGGGCTTAAGAAAAAGAACAATGCACGGCGAGTGTTCAGGAGGCAACATGAGAGGTAGCGTGCTGAGCTATCTACAATGCCTCACTAAAAGTATCAGGACCTGGAGGTTCCACCCCCACAGGTTGCGCTGAGTCCACGAGTACATGGCACATGTACGCACTTCTGCCTGCAAAAATGGGTGGTAGGAACAATCAGAAAATCAGGGAAAGGCAGGGGAACATTGCAGTTGGCAGTGCAAAGCTCCAGCAGCTCCTTACAGAAGTATACAACTCCAATTCAGGGACACGGTCACAAACCCTAAACAGCACAGGAAGGGTTAATACCTCCCCAGGAAGCAGAATCCAGAGAATAGCTCCTGTGGGCAAGTAACAATTGTAACTGAAGTAACTATTGACATAGTGTTACTGCAAGTAGGAAAGACTGATCTATAGAAGCAATAAGTGCGCAATATATGGGGGTGGGTTGATTTTTATTAGACAACAGGGTTTTCCTACCTAAAGGAATGGACCAATCTCATTCATAAGTGCTGCCTATAGGGACGTGAGGAAAATAAAGAATTTTTGAATCTGCACTTTAATTGTAAGGTTACAATACACTGTAATCAACAAAGTAAACTTTCCTTAAAGTGCTTTCATCCCAAGCAGAAATATGTTGAAGACTTCTCATTTTCTGTTCCTTACAGCAATGAACCAGTACAGGGAACACAGTCCTAGCAACACAAACGAGATGTGGGCCTGGAAGACATAGAGCGACAGCGGGGCAGTAACCAATTCTCTGCATTCTCACTCAAGCCTTCCAATCCACATCAAAGCAGTGCGAGCAAAGTTAGCCAGGGCTGTTTGTTAATGGCGCCAAAAAAAGCTTAGGGAAGTCAGGACCAAACAAAACACTTACAATTGCTGCCTTTGATCCTATTCTGCTGCCCTGTTTACGCCATACTTACTTTCTTATCCCACTAGAGATTCACTTAAGGATTGCATGTGACTTGGAGGCGGTGGACAGATTTTATTCTAAAAATGGCAGTGTCAGGAATGATCGACACGCACAGTTTTTAGGGTGTAATAGGGGTGCGAAAAAAATGTGCGTTGCTATATAAATAACAGGAAATAAATCAAATGATACATAAATAAGTGCTGTTGGAGGCATTGTTCTAACCTTACCTTGTAGCAAACCTTCCCAGATATCAGTGGTATCTCCCCAAACAAACAGTTTCCCTGCTCTATCCGTAGCACTGCTGGGTGCAGCCATTGCTAGTGAGCCTTCCCAGAATGTTAGCAAGAGTTACCAAAACGAATACTGTATATACTCGAGTATAAGCCTAGTTTTTCAGCACCCAAAATTTGCTGAAAAGTCACCGTCGGCTTATACTCGAGTCAGGTGCCATGGGTCCCTCTAGACTAGCACCCTCTGTCCTTTGTTTGCAAATTAGGCCACCCGCAACCAGACCCTCCAGTGTCCTGGCCCACTCCCAGTCGCAATACTTATTCCCCCTTACGTGTCCTCCAGGACTGGGTCTGCAGCCAGTTTGCCAATGTGCAATGAGCATGGGGTAGTACTCATATTGTTTTTGTTGACCCTCTTTCTTCTCCACTTACAGAGCTAGTTTACGTTTTTTCTTTTAAATAAATATTTAAAAACATATACCCCACTGATGCCTTAATTTATGTAATTTACTGGTTTTTATTTTGAATATTAAAACTTAGCAGTAGCTGCTGCATTTCCCACCCTAGGTTTATACTCGAGTTAATAAGTTTTTCCAGTTTTCTTAGGTAAAATTAGGTACCTCGGCTTATATTCGGATCGGCTTATACTCAAGTATATACAGTAGTTCCCGGGTTCTTTTTCTGGATCTTGGTGATATTTCTTTGTGCAGCTATACCATTTGGATCCCTCCAAGGATGGCAGCCCTCAGATCACTATATTTCATGGGCCCTACCATGTGGCTTTGGCCTAATGAAAGCTACAGTGGGTTTTCAATCTCCTTATTATCTATGATGTTTAAAGTGATTATACAAAGTTATTTCTTTGTCTAATTGCACAAAGGGAACATCCATAACCCTTATACTTATTGTTCCACCCCTTGCATGAATTCATCCTGTGTAACAGGCAATGAATGGAATAAAAAGTGCATTCTACAATAAGAACTTCCTCTCGTTTTTCCTATTTCTATTGTATTTTCCAAGTGCCCACAGTAGCCAGAAGTCATAAGCAGCAAGAGAATAATGTTAGGAAAGCAGGCAAGATAAATATATCCTTCAAGAGCAACATGCCATATAATTAATGATGCAGAAGTTGTTTGTACTCCCAGCTAGACCAATATAAACATATGTGAGAACACAGGATAGCCTACACCAGGGATGCCTAACCCTCTGTCCCCTTCGGCTGTTGGCAGGATGCTGAAAGAGATTGTTTAACAACAACTGAAGGCTGCAGCTAGTCTTTGGCCTACACGCTTCTTATTTAGTTATTTATTGAGGCACCAACCCACAGATGAAGCAGGCATAACTGAAACATCTGCCACATGGTGTTGACCACATGGATCATTTAAAGGGGAACTCCGGGTTCCGAACCAAAATTTGTTAAAGAGCTTCACACAACACAGAAACCACTAATATACCTATCACTGTAATCTGTTCCCTCAAAAAGTATGAATAAATACCATTTTTATATGCTGAAATCCAGCTGCAAAACAGTTCTCTTTCTGCATCATTTGAAGTCCTGGCAGGGGAGGAGGGACTAAAACATTACATAGTTACATAGTTTTTTACATAGTTACATAGGGTTGAAAAAAGACCATTGTCCATCAAGTTCAACCCATCCGAGTAAACCCAGCACACAACCTATACTAACCAATCTATACACTCACATACATAAACTATATATATATACAACCAGTAATACTAACTGTAGATATTAGTATCACAATAGCCTTGGATATTATCCTTGTTCAAGAACTCATCCAGGCCCCTCTTATAGGCATTAACAGAGTCTGCCATTACCACATCACTAGGAAGGGCATTCCCCAACCTCACTGCCCTCACCGTGAAAAACCACCTACGCTGCTTCAAATGGAAGCTCTGTTCCTCTAATCTATAGGGGTGACCTCTGGTGCGCTGATTGTTTTTATGGGAAAAAAGAACATCCCCCAACTGCCTATAATCCCCTCTAATGTACTTGTACAGAGTAATCATGTCCCCTCGCAAGCGCCTCTTTTCCAGAGAAAACAACCCCAACCTCGACAGTCTAACCTAATGTTACAAATTGTAACAACTTCTCCACAGCTTACAGACAGCATGCAGGAACTATATAACCCGCATTGCATTGCACTGCAATGTAGCTTTCCTTATTGACATCATGTGCAGGGGATTGTGGGACTTGGAGGATGCAGACTGAAGGCAGGCTGATGACAGTCAGCTACAGTTACATTTTTTTTCTCAAAGTTGTCAGCCATATCAGCAGGAGAACAGGGGCCCAGGCTTATTTAACTGTTCCAAACCATATTATTACATTAAAAATGAATGAAAACCCTGCATATTTTTAAATTGACATATTTTGCAAAGTTGCTTGAGATTATGTTTATATTTCAAAAAGCTTATTACATTGTGTTTGGGTTAAGTTCCCCTTTAATCCTGCTCTGTTTGCTGCAATGGGGTTCAGTGTGCAGCAATATATGAGCTCAGATATATATTATATGAGAAGATTGGATAATCCTACCCTATTAGATGTGAGTCTGATAGATACAGAAAAGATTGTGGGAAAGGCGGAAGCTGTTCCATAGGATTACTGCATACTGATATTCGTCAATAGGTCATGTAGAGGGACCCAGCTCCAGGGAATTCAGCTGACTCCATTTAATCTACTGGTGGGAAAATGCTCCTGGCACAGTAACAGAGTCTCGGGAAGCCTGGCACACCAAGATCACAGGCAGATATAATATCCCTAGTGGTACCAGGAAAGTTATTACTGCTGTGTGCACCTAAATGCTGGAAAAGCCTCAGTCTTTTAGACACAATGTAACAGTAACTACACCAGGCTCCACCATATAAAAAACAAAGTAATTTTTTTAGAGCGACTTCTCCTGGAACTTATTTCAGTTGGTGTAAAATAAAACACAACTCGATAAATTTGGCATTTACTTTACACAGCTGTTTACATCTTTTTTACAGGGAATTTTGTTTTATACAGCATAACACCAGCCTATTACCATAATAAATGCTATAACATGCTTTCCTTGAACACAATGGTTTCTAATCTGCCCAAACAGTCATCCTAGGCTGAGCTTAGAGCTGGATAGAAAAAAACAGGACAAACCCAAGCCAGACCTAACCCACAGTTAGCTTCCATTTGCCTGGAACCTGACACATACCTCTCAATGGCATGACAAAGGGCAGGTCTAGTGCACAAATGTTGAAGGCTAAGGGTTAAGATCAGTGGCATATACTCTCTGGGCCTAGGCCCACTCTAAAGTTGGCCATACACATTCAGATTTTAGTCATCTTACAGCAAATGCTTGAATATGAATTGTACGTTTTAATGCAACAATCTAAAACTAACATTTAGATTTAAATTGTACGTTTAAACAATGTTCTGGCCATTAATTGACAGAGAACAATCCTACGAAAATGATGTCTTGGAAATGGTAGTGATGTATGGAAACTTCATCCCGGTAATGATGATGTTGCTTAAATGTATAGGTATTTTCTAACCTGTCCAATCAACTAAACAACTAATGGCCACGGTCCAAAAATTGTAGGGATGATAATTTGGAGCCCACACACTTTCTCTGATATGATTATATCAGCGTGTCATAGTCAACATTCACTCGCAACCAGACCTCCAAAGTTGCAGACACTGTGGGCTGTAGGTCATTTAAATCACATTAAATCACAAAGAGCAGGGCATTAGGAGACAAGGGAGAACACATACTGTCAGCCAGGGATTTACTAGAAGAACCAGAAGTTTAAAGGACAAGGAAACCCTTTTTTTGACTGCTGTCTAAATAGTGCTTCCTTAATGTACTTTTCACTTACATCAGTGCTAACCACCTCCTTGTTTTTTCTCCTTC
This sequence comes from Xenopus tropicalis, assembly GCF_000004195.4. Lineage (NCBI taxonomy): Eukaryota > Metazoa > Chordata > Amphibia > Anura > Pipidae > Xenopus > Xenopus tropicalis. Next base: position 123,553,208 of record NC_030682.2, read on the forward strand.
AACATTATTTCCTCATCGGGACATGCTGCATTGATATGGCAACCAGGCACAGTCTTTGCAATTATCTGAATTGCATTCGGAGGTTGATACGAACATATAAAAACTCCCTCTAGCCGCTGAGTTCTGCCTTGGTCTCGCTTCAGAGCTTTATGGGCAATTGCAGTTGAACTAGTTGGCTTTGTTTTTTAAAACAAGCTTCTTCTGTACAAAAATGGATGGACTTTTCATGTGAGACAAAATGATATTTGGCCTTTACTTGTCCTTTAAGGTGAATTCTGGTATAAACAGTGTGTACAGAGTGATGCACAGAGTTATATAATTAGTTTTCAACAAATTTACAAAAAGTTACCACCGGTCCCACAAGGTGTTTGAAGCAATGTAAATAGGTATAAAAGTACAATAGCTATGCTTTCCCAGAATTATTGGTACCACAAGAATACAAGGAATGTTTCTCTGGAGACCCCCCCAATTGTTCTGGGAATCATTTTTGCGACCCAACAGTTGGTTTAGCATTAGTTATGTACATGTGTTATTGCAGTTACCTATTGTAGGAATACATGTCGCTGTATAAATGGAGATCAGCATAGAGGAGCATTTCTGGGTTGCAGAGGTTAAGAATCCGTGGCCCAAGCAATAACATTCCACGTGCCTGAAATACAATGTAAGTAGCAGCCTCCAGCGTTTCCTTCATGGACAATGCAAATCAGTGAGACAGGCTATCAATTTCTTCTAGAGAACGTTTTATTTTCTCCAGAGCCTTCTTATATTACCAATAACAATGGCCTAACTGTTCATTCAGCCCCACGCTAGCCAGGTGCAAACCCTTCTTGATCCAGAAAAAAGTGTAATGCCTCTTTAAGAAGGTGCAGTAAGAATGTAAATGTCCCACCAGCTATAGAACCTAATCAATCCATCCACTGGATGAGTAAGTAGCGACTACAAGAGCACAATGATGCATTAATGGTCTCTCCAAGGGACAGGCAAACACTGTGGCTTGTTTACTACTATGCCAAGTGCACAAACTGGCATGAAACCCAGCCTTTGGTACCAACACCCATGGTTTCCCACAGATCCATGCCTTTTTGCACATAATATGATGTAGTTTTCCATATTCCAACCAAGTGCATTGACATGAACCAGGTTTCCCTGGGCAGTTGAGCAAAGCCACCAGGTTTTGGCTGCGTGCCATGCTGGTGTTATAAACAGGATATAAACCCAAATATACAATTTTGATAAATGAAAATGAAACATACTTGCACAAGTGAATTTTTTTAAGCTTCAGGACAAGGAAAGTGAAAATCTCTTGGGGGGGGCTGGATATTTGTCAGGCACCACCCAGTGATAATAATGCGGACCTTGTCCCCCAGGCCCATACTCCATATTGAAGAAATATTCTGCCTGGGGAATTCTCCTAACAGCTCTGTACAGCCATCCTTGGGCACTTCCCAATGGCCCGTTTAGCTGTCCAGGACTGTGCTCAGACGCAGTAAAGCGGTCAAAAGCTGCTTCCAAAGGTTACTCCACTGACCACCAATAAATTAAAAAATCTTCCACTGCCCCCCAATGAGCTGACTGACTTATTAGCATTTTGATTCTTCATTGTAACTATTTATATGAACTGCTTATTATCGAGTAACATCAGCTGTTTATATTGGAAGCTATTTTACTAAAATATATCTCCAACATCAACATGAAGCAGTGGAATAATTGGTTATTGGGCTCTACAGTAACATTATTGGGCCCCTACGCAATCTATGTAACTTATGCAAAGTTATTTTAAAGAAATTTATGTTACTAACATATAAACTTCACTGACCCCCCAATTAAAATACTGACTTATTAGTATAATAATGAATTATACTTTATGTGGTACCAGTGACTATTTTTAGGCCCTGCAGCAAGATCACTGGGCCCCTAAACTTACACAGTTTACATAATTTATGCAAAAGCTTACATATCTTCTATATCAAGCAATGACTGAGCAGGAGTAGGAAGGCGTGTAGGGGTAAAACCTAGGGCAAATTCCACTAACCCCCCAAAAAATGACCGTTACTTAGCACGAGTTTAACTGCTCATTATGTACTAAAATCAACTGTTTATATTTCACACACAAGGCCAAAATTTTGGTACTACATGCATTTTTGTTCATGGGGGACCCAATGGCGGCCTAATAAGAGTAAATGCATTTGCAACTGAAAAGCAGTATTTCAGAGCTGGAAGTTCTACCAAGATGAAAGCTGGTTGCACTAATACCAATATACATCCTAGTGTGCCCAGCAGTTGGCTTTAGCCAACCTTAAATGAGGAATTTGTAAAACATGCAAATGCAACGGCATAGAGATTGCCCCCTGGTCCCAACACGCTGGCTCTGTTAGCATTGCTCACAAGTGCTGAGGCTGAAGTCACCGGGTGCAGCTGTCAGTATGGAGAAAGCAGGCTCCCCGTACTAATCCTGGCCTGACCTTACACCCGAGCCTGAGAACTTGATGGGAAGGTGCTCTCACAATTTTAGACAGCACATGGCAGCTGCTTCAGCTTAACAGGCCGCTGTCACATTGTTTAGGGCTTCTCTTTATTGATATTGCGGTTATTTCATTCATGCCAACTGCATACTGCATGCAAACTGCTACATGCTGACAACACGAGCAACAAGTTGATGGACCTGTAAGCAGAGCAGCCCCAAAGCCGTTCTGTATGGAACTTCTCAGCTCTCTTGGATACTGCAGGGACCACATGCTGTTTAAATTAGAGAAACATCCACATAATATATTTGGGATATTTCTAAGAGTTTGCATTGAAAAAAAAGCTAGTTATGTTGTGCAGCAGTGGGATATGTCATCTGGCATGCTTGGGACCTGGAGTTTAATGGATACTGGGACAAAGGTAACAGGGGTTGGAACCAGGTTGCTCAAACATTGCCATTACTAACCACACTTCTTTCAGAATGAGGTGCAATCTCCTTTACTGGGCATTTGATTTGTACCACTTGCAGCCCAAAGCCCCTCATACAAATGAATAATGGGCAACAGGCCAGCTTAACTAACATATTACTGCCATGGAAGAAGGGAAGGCTATACCAAACAACCCAACATCACAAAGAGGTGATGCAGGAACTCCTTAAGGGGTATTTTTCCTCTGTGTCCTTGTGAGTGTACCTGGCCAAATACCAGAGACCTTGTCTGCTAAGGTTAAAGAACAGGGAAACCCTGAATCACTGGCAAAGGCTAGCACCAGTATGGTTGTCACCCCCAGTCAGTCCCCAAGCCAGTGCTTCTTTAGGGGAAAAAATTCACTAGTTTGGAGAAAAAACAACTTGGCGCGACTAATCTCCCAGTGTGTCACGGCCCTAAAGCTGCACAGAGCCACCAATTTATTTACTTTTCCCATGTGTCTTTCTTTAGACTTTAACTTGAGCAACTGTGCTAGTCTGTGCTAGCAACACAGAGAAAGGTAAGTAAAGGAAGGGGGGTCAACAAAGACACTAAACTCAAAACAGTGAATGTTGGGATTTCAAGATCATAACTTCAAAGAATAGAATGGGATTATTGCCCTATAAATGAATATGAAATCATTACTGTCCACTGTCATTGCTGTCGCTATATTCATCTATTCTTCCTTCTATTTGATAAATATTTCCATTCCCAGCTCCAAAGTATGATTCCAACTAATCTGAACACCCTGGGGCAAATCCCTCCCAAACCCCTCTACTTACCCCAAAAGACTCAAAGCTGTCATTTCTGCCAAAGCGTCCCTATAATATATTACCCTGTAGGCCACCTTCTTTCTCTCTTATAACAGAAAACCATGTCAAATTAAACTAAATTATGAGTTTTAGAGCTTAGTAACACAAATATTATAGAGCAAAATGTCAGTGTAGGATATTTTAAGTTAGGAAAATGAAAAAATTGGTCAAGGGTCTGAATACTGTGTACCCTCAATTATTTGTTATTTATGGATTTAATAGTTTTATTTATATAGCCTGACCTTATACATGGAGCTTTACAGCAAATGCAAACTCGTGTATTAACACTTTACCGCCTGTTGTAAAATATGAGGATATTTGGCCTTGTGCTAAATATAAAAAAGTACTAATTTCCCCCTGGTCTAAAACATGCTGTTATTCTTCCAGTAAAGCTATCAAGCAATGTACCGTTTTTCATGAAAATTTGGGCCCCTTTACTTGCTGGTAGGGCGCCACCTCAGGAGAGCCCTGCTAACTTAGTAGCATGTGGCCCCAATAAGGTTACTGCTGTAAAGCAACTATGGCAGCAGCCATACTTATTAATAAACACAACGATGCAAAACAAAAGCACACATATTTCCCGTTGTCCATGCAATCTACCAATGTGGAATTTAAAATGGAAGTTGCATGTACATTAAAGGGTTTGGCCACGCGTGCATTCCCCTTTCAGATGAAAGTAACACTGGACACGTCATGTTTGCTTTTCATGCTGTGAGGTCTATGTGCCACACACAGGCGAAGCGTGCGAGGAGACACACAACTCAGCATAAAGACTGATAGATATAACAGGGTTTGGGCTTGAGAGTGATCAGGCCCAGGTGTGAGGCTTGGGGAGGGAGGCAGTTTGCATGCACATTATTGATCTGTCATTCCTGTTGCTGACAAGCACCTATTTAAGGCCCAGCCAGAACCAAAGTGTGTCTATCAGCGCTAATCTCTCACTTACAAATCCCTTACAGCTGCAGGCAGGTTACACACAGTCACAACTCAACACATGCAGGCACAACACTACTCCAAGCACTTTATGGATTCCAATGGGCGAGAGAGGCATTCTGGCAGTTACCTCTGTACAGGTAACACACAACACACACACGTCTTGGGTCCCTACCAGCAGTCGCAGGGCACGCTTTTATCTTATTAATATATTTATTGGTTGCTGTTGCCATATAATCTTCATTATATCCCTCAGAGCAGTTTCTAAAATTGAAAGTAACCAATTAATCTGTATTACTACAATTAAAATATTGAGTTTTGAGTACACTGACCTCTACTGCCACATACGGTGTACTGCATGAATCAGAAGCATTTCAAATAATAATGCCATTTCCCTGGGATTATTTTTATTATGGGGTGTTTACTAATTACATGGTCTTATACTATTTTCGATACACGGTCATATGGGGTATTTTAGCTATATTGTGCTGTTTAAATGAGATAAGCAATGTACAGGAGAAAGAAGGCTGAGCCACAGAAAGCTGGAAGGTCTTTATCTGGTCTAGGATTACAACAAATCTATACCATAAAATGTATTCATTTAGTACCTTAGTTACCCTTTACAACCCCCTAAACATGAAAAAAAAAAAAAACCAACTTGGGGCTTTATAAATTCTCCTGAATCTTCTGGGTTTTGCAGGCTATCAATATTTGGCATATATTCACCACATTATATTAAAATGATTTTGTCATACAGGAAGGTCACCCAATCTGTACAACGGCAGCACCCAGACACCAGAAGACGTTTAAGTAACATCCAAAATCCAAAAGTCCCATCAGTTCTGCTTTATATTATAATGGGCCCAACAATTCCTTCTTGCCATAGGTTTAGGGTTAAACAGGCAGAGAATATTAATCTGCTGCTGGATAAGGAAAGGAAAAATCTATCTGTAAGGTTTTTATTCATATCAGCCTTTTATATATGGAGCATGGGCACAGTGACAGCTTGTAAAGGGTCTGGAAAGACAGAAAGAGGCAAGTGGATTCTTAAAACTGTAGTAAAATAACCCACTGTCACAATAATCAGTCGATAATAATTTGTACAGAACTTTCATTTGAAGCAGCGTAGGGGGTTTATCACAGTGAGGGCAGTGAGGTTGTGGAATGTTCTTCCTAGTGATGTGGTAATGGCAGATTCTATTGATGCCTTTAAGAGGGGCCTGGATTGTTATACTAATATCTACAGTTAGTATTGATGTTGGTATATATAGTTTATGTATGTGAGTGTATAGATAGGTCAGTATGGGTCTGTATGTGAGTGTATAGATAGGTCAGTATGGGTCTGTATGTGATTGGATAGATAGGTCAGTATGGGTCTGTATGTGAGTGTATAGATAGGTCAGTATGGGTCTGTATGTGATTGGATAGATAGGTCAGTGTGGGTCTGTATGTGAGTGGATAGATAGGTCAGTATGGGTCTGTATGTGAGTGTATAGATAGGTCAGTATTGGTCTGTATGTGAGAGTGTATAGATAGGTCAGTATGGGTCTGTATGTGAGTGTATAGATAGGTCAGTGTGGGTCTGTATGTGAGTGGATAGATAGGTCAGTATGGGTCTGTATGTGAGTGTATAGATAGGTCAGTATGGGTCTGTATGTGAGTGGATAGATAGGTCAGTATGGGTTTGTGTGTGGAGATTTGTGACAATGACGACTTGATCCTTGATAAATATGGTAGTTCAGGTAACTAGAGTGAGATTTAGTATGGGAATTTGCTGCTTACATATTTTAGGAATGAACGATAAAATTTTATTTTTATAGACTTGTGACCTTTTTATGAGATAAAAGGACTTTATGCTTTATTGTTAAGTATGGTGCTTGCCAGTCTGGGGAAATAGAGCCACAGACTCAGAAGGAAAGAGCGCGAGACTGGTATGCGATTGTCATGTGATATAAAGCGTAGATAAGTCCGTGCCCTGATTGTTTGAGGCCCCTCACTATAGTACACATGCCTGAATAATAAGCAGGAGGTGCCGCTAATTTCCCATTTGCCTCAACCAACATCTGCTTCTGTCCTAAACCACCAATTTCTTTAAGTAGCCTTGAATTAGAGATGCAAAGGAAAAGCATTCTGTACAGATGCACCCAGATTCCTAAATACAGGGGTTAGGTATCCATAGAGCTGAAGTGTCCAGCCTAATGAACAAATAGGCAGTTAGAGATTTTTTCAGGAAAGAAGTCTGGTTGGTTTTTACAGGCATAATTATATGTACGCTTAGCTTACAATCGAGACTAATGATTAGCCTTGTGTTTATATGGTTGTTCAAATACCCAGATGTCCCATAGACACTACAGATCAGTACTAAGGCGGACCAGTAAATTAAATTACAGAACAAGCTGTAATGGGTTCCAGGTGGGATAACAATACAGTAGCAAGTTTCTTTCTATCAGTGGCTAAACATGCCACAGCCTGAAGGGTGATTCTTGGGCAGTGCCAATCATTCCATGCAGCCCAACCTGACGCCCAATTACACGGCAGAAGATTTTAACCTGGATGGTTGGCAGCCAACTTTCGTTGTGCCATTGTTATGGCTTCATCACTATGTGTCTAGTCAACAGTCTCTAGTAATGAAATTGATCTAAATAGTAACCCAGGCTCCTCTGCCCCTCTTTTTTTTGTCTTCTACGACAGACAACCACAGCAGCACTACTAACCCTTATACAGAAGAAGCAACACTGGTATTGTTCTGCTCTACCTAACCTAACCCATACTGAGACAAAGCAGAAGAGCATAAAAATGAATTCAAACCTGTGAAACATTTAATATATGATCTGAGTCCAATACTGAATCCTTCACCAGTAATATGGCTAAATACCAAGGTAAGTCATGAAAAGAGTGCAACACCACCAGTTGTCCACTGCTTTATGGCTCCATGATGTAATGGCTTTCAATTAATTAAGATGAAGACTATGAACTTGGCCAGTCTAGTCTCTTGTGAAACAAATCCCAAACTTTTTTGCACACCTGATCCAATCTCACCATCCCAAAGCATTCCAAAATGGCCATTTTGACCTCAAGCATTTCCTTTTAGGAGCTGGTGCAGTTCTACTGACATAGAATAAAAAATTAAAATTATTGTCCCAGGCCAGAGCTCCTTTTTGGAAAAATATTCTGTTGTCTTACATTTCTCTTCCACGTGCCCCTTTCTGAATTTGACTTGCACAAAGGCAACAGAGCTTTCTTACCCTAATGAATTGGGCTTTCCTTGTCTTCTAATAAAGACTTACACCACCTTTGGATTCTCCTAGGTTGTACTGACAAATCAGTACAATTCATAAATGGTACTCCAAATTCATATAAATAGCACGTGGCAATAAAATGTAACGTCACATTCATTTATCTAAAGCGAGGCTTATATGAATATAACTGCACAATGTTCTTTTAACATTTGGAATGCTGTGCAACATGTATGGAGTTGTGCAGAGATTGCCATGACTATTGAATATGATTTGAGTGTTGGAATTAACAAGCATTTCTTTATAAGGAGAAATTTAAACCAAGTACAAAGAAAGGGCAGAGTCCTCACACAACTGCAGGCCATGCCAGCAAGAGTTAAGCAGCAGAAGCAGTGGAAATCAATAAGAAACTCTTGCTCTTTAGCCTTCTTGTGAGCCACTGCTGAATGGGAGCATGCACCCCACTTATTATTAGGTCTAGACAGCTTTCTAAACAGGTAGATACAAGCATGGAGCACTGAATGCCACAGACAAGGGTGAGTCTGGAATTCTCCCCTTCTTCTGCCTTTGCTGACCTTGGTAATTTGCCAGGGCTCAATTAAGCTGCTGAAATAGGCTTCCAATTAACCTTGCGTCATTCACAGCCGATTGGCTTTTATTCATACACTGCAGAGACGCTGCTTACAGACCGACAAATGTATATATACCTTTTGGGCAAGCCCTATTACAGTCCTCACTAAGAACATGTGGGAAAGCATAGAAAGACTCACGCTAAATAAGATGGTTCATGATCGTACCTTCTGACCAACCAGATCCAGTACTTGTACTACTAGTAATTTATTAAAAAGTATGCTTATTAATCTTTTTTAAAATATGGTAGTTCTAAAGGCAAAAAAGATAACCTCTCTATGCATTCCTTATGCAAGTTTTTTTTATTTTTATGTACCTTAAAACAACAGAAAAAAATGTACAAGTACAAGCCCTATCCATTACACTCATGTTAAACAAGGGGATATACTGCAAACCCTGCTGATGTTGTTAAACTCCAGCTTCAGATGCAACAGATTGCCCACTCCTCATTAACAGCCAAGTATGAACATCTGATATATAGATTCAATCAGAATGAAAATCAGGAAAGTACCAAATCCGTAAATCTTGAATAATTCCAAATACCAAACTCTGCACAGAAGATTTGGCCAAATCAGACCCTAATTTGCATATACAAATGTAAAAGAAAAGTCAAAACTTTGTATAATCAAATATTTGCTTTCAATTACCTAGGAATTTAAAGCCATAAGGGTTTGGATTCAAACAGGTTGAACACTAAGGTTTCAGCTGAACCCTAGAAAAAGTGCTTAAATTGTGCCAAATCCCAAACCAAATGGTCAACTTGGTGCAGCCATAAAGCAAACATAGCCATCCTCTTTGCTTTTATTCCCATTATGGCATAAATGAAATTACATTTTTTAATATGCCCCAAGGCTTGTAGTACTTTTGTTTACAGGCAGTTACAAGCACAATGCTTAGGATTCTGTTTTGCCCACGATAAATGGCAAAGTAATAGGAATGTGGCATTTCTTGAGGTAGCTTAGAATTTGATTTGTTTCCTGTTAATAACAGGCATTACCCTAACTACCAGCCTGTTAGCAACCCACACTAGAGCTCTGGTGTAGGCTCAGTCTGATGGTGTTTGCCTACATATAAAAAAGGTTAGCACTGATTTACTCACGTTTTAATTGGCTGTTCAGGATTTATTTTCTTATTTACCGTTTTTTGAGTTTAAAGGAACAGTAACACCAAAAAATGAAAGAGCTTTAAAGTAATAAAAATATAATGCACTGTTGCCCTGCACTGGTAAAACTGGTGTGTTTGCTACAGTAACACTACTATAATTTAATATAATAAGCTGCTGTGTAGCCATGGGGGCAGCCATTCAAGCTGGAAAAAAGGAGAAAAGGCACAGGTTACATAGCAGGTAACAGATAAGCCCTGTGGAATACAATAGTGTTTTATCTGTTATCTGCTATGTGTCTGTGCCTTTTCTCCTTTGAATTGCTGCCTCCATGGCTACATAGCAGCTTATTTATATAAACTATAGTAGACTTTCTGAAGTGAACACACAACTTTTACCAGTGCAGGGCAGCAGCACATTATATTTTAGTTACTTTTATACACTTTCATTTTTTGGTGTTACTGTTCCTTTAAGATGCACCACCTCCAACCCGTTCTTGTACCAAAAGCAGTTGTTACACTGTGGGAACAAGCTGACTTTCAGTGTTCAATGAACAGTTGGGGCTAAATAACCAGTTTGCAATAGCTCTGAAAAACACATTGATTTCAATGAAACCAAATGCCAGAACATCACAGGCCGGCGTGTTCCTTTTTCGGGCCAATGATTTGCATACATTTTAGGGGTTACAGGACAACATAGCTACACTGCTAACCTGCAATGGTCCCTAACTCTGCTCAGATCACTGCTTATATGGATGCGCCTGGGAAAGCGAAACACCTTTCTAGTTATCCCTGATGTGATCTCTCTAAATGCCAACACCAATAAAAGGAACTGTCGGCAGCAGCTCACATGGCAGCTTCTACTGCGCATGAAATAAACCATTTAGCCCATGGCTGCTTCCCTCGCCCTCTCCTCACTAACATTCTCTTGCTCCCAACTTCAACCCTGGGAACATAGCAGGGACAGGCTTAGGTCAATAAGAAACACTGGCCGGCACAATGAGCCTGGCCCCAAACAGCGCTGTTGACAGACACCAGCACAAAGGGAGTGAATAGAGTCCCCCTCAGTTCTCACACAGAGGGAAGAATGAGTCAGTGTACTGGCGCTTTGGTGCTCTGTTTGCACAGTGTATACAGCTTTTGTACTCCGTCACTGTTTCATGCTCACAGGGGGCACGGGAGCCCTGGAAGTGAGGGCGGAAGAATGCCTCCCTCTCTCCCCTGTTCCCGGTGTGACACCCCGCGCCAAAGAGCAGCTTGGCCCCAAAGCTTAAAGTCAGTGTAAAGAGCTTATTGGCAGTCGCCTACACAAACAAAAGCAAAGCCAAATGCAGATCAGCCCCATTGTCATCGTCACCTACACGTCGGCCCTGGCCATCGGAATGTTGTGCTTGCAAGTGAAGAATTAAAGGGTTCCCAGCTCATTACAGACAATGAGGTCCATTTAGAAGAGATGGGAAGTCTATGAAAAGTCATATGCTTAATCCCATGACTCCGACAGATCTGCAGGTGAGAGAGAGGACTGGTGCTGTAGTTCCTGCCCTCAGACATTAGCTAGAGCCCAGCAGGACTCTGATCTAACAAATAAGCAAATGAAATACAATAGCACTTTAACATAAACATGGCCAAACAGCAGGATTGTTTGCAGGGATAACGCCCTTTGGTTTCAGTACAAGACAGTGTGGTAAAGGTTTTACTGCAAAAGTGGCAAGTGGGCCAACATTCGGAATATCCCATTGTGTGTATCCTCACTGACCACTCAGCTTCTGTCATCTGCATAAGCTTATTAATTACTACGATAAAGATGGCAAGAAATAAAGGAATTCTGGTTCACCATCTTTATGCCCTTGAACACAGATATCCCTCAGTTTGCTAACTCGGATATTTCTATTGCCTCCTACATGTGCTAGCATTGCCTTTCTTTAGATTTTGGCAATAGAGCCACTACAGAAGCATGGGGTCAGAAACTGATCTCTGCAGCTGCTATTTGGAACAGGCACCTAGAAAGCAGACAGGCCTTTTGAGTTCCGTGGGAGGGAGACACAGCTGAGCAGTTTGGTATAAGAAAGTAGAAGTGAGGGTTCTATATACAGGTATGGCATCCCTTTTCTGGAAATCAGTTATCTAGAAAGTTCCTAATTACAGAAAGGCCATCTCCCATAAACTCCATTATAGGCAAATAATTCTAATTTTTAAACATGATTTCCTTTTTCTCTGTAGTAATAAAACAGTACCTTGTACTTGATCCCAACTAAGATATAATTACCCCTTATTGGGGGCAGAACAGCCCTATTGGGTTTATTTAATGGTTAAATGATTCCCTTTTCTCTGTAATAATAAAACAGTACCTGTACTTGATCCCAACTAAAGTATAATGAATCCTTATTGGAGGCAAAACAATCCTATTGGGTTTATTCAATATTTAAATTATTTTTATCAGAATTAAGTTATGGAGATCCAAATTACAGAAAGATCCCTTATCTGGAAAACCCCATGTCCCAAGCATTCTGGTAACAGCTACCATACCTGTACGAGTATGGGAAAAAGTACATTAGTAAACACAAGCTTTTAGCAGGTATTTGGCATGAAAACTAAATAGACTGTGTAACATACTCATCCTGTGTCTCAATAACGGTTCTCAACAAAATCCTCTTATCTTACCTGCAGGAGGGCAGCAGGTTGGTTAAAATAGTGCAAATAATACAATTAAAAGTTGTCAGGGGTTTTAGAAGCCCAGCACCAAATTCAGGTTGCAGTGCTATGTGGGGGACAAAATACTTTGACTCTGCAAAAGTATAGAAACTTCTATATAGATACAAACATATGTATAATATATCCCTCTTTAACGCTCATACAATACAAAAGGACCATTGGCCAGGCATGCTTACCCACCTAGACCCTGAGCATGGTCACACAGAATATTACGCAGTTACCAGTATGGTATATGTATTGCCTGTACACCGGTCTGTAAGAGCTTTTAGAACAAGAATAGGTGGTGCTTTTTAATGCAAAATATTTCAGTACAGTAATAATAATACAGCAGAAAGTAACAGGTTCTAGGAATAGGTTTGTGATCACCCCAGAGACCAGACAGCTGCTCTGGGTATGTGCATGATATTATAATTGCGATTATAGGATAAAGAAGGATCAATAGATATCCAGCAGTCTGATAAGTGGGCATGGATAGAGGTGCAGTGCCAGCAGAGGGGCGCACAGCTCAATGCCATAGATACTGTACTTCCTTTAGAACAATTGATTTCCATGTACATTCTAAAGGACCATAACAGATAGATAGTATAGGACTATGGCTACCTACTCAAAATATAATATTAATTCTTCACATGCTTAGTGGGTTAATTCTGCAGCTATACATTGCAATAAGCCTATTCCTGGTAAAATTTAATTGTCCCTGGGGACAGAGAGTTGCCAGCCTTCTCTGTTGTAGTATAGAGAAACCCAAAGGAACATAGATTCTTCCCTTAGCTGATCCATACAGATTATAATTTGCTTTATTCCTTTAAAATGAAGAACCCTGAGTGTTAGGAGGTTGAATCTCAGCAGGAGATCCATCCTTTACAGCTCTGATCAAAGCAGCCCCCCTGCTAACAAGTGAGGCAACTCTGACACGTAGGTAGGTATCCACTCCCACGAACATCCCTTCCAACATCAGCAGTCAGCTGGGAATATGGGATTCTGAGTAGCTGGTTGTCTGAAGTGCTTTTCTCTCCAGGCAAATATCAAGTTAATTGTTAAGTGAGAAACTACTTTTAGAGTGTTGTGCCCTCTGGAGGCTGCACAGAGAATAGCAAGGATAAAAAAAAGTGTCCAGATCCTTTTAAAATCCAAGCATATGCATTTCAGTGGGTGGAATATTAATACTCTTGCAGGGCTCCTTCTCATTGGCAACATTCAGGGACAGTTGATGACAATAACACTGCTGAGCAATCAAGATTTGCCCAGAAGCCACCAAGGAGAGCATTACAGACCAGAGGCATTACAAAAGGTCTGCACTTGCACGAGAATACTCATATTGCATAAAAGGGAATATAAAATTACCTAAAAGGAGAAGTTCATATTCAAATTTACTAACTGTATGATGTACACAGTGGTATTTAAAGGGTCATTGTTTTATGTATGTGGTTTTTGGATGTCTCACAAAGCTAGTGTTGTGGTTGGTTGTAAGCAAAGATAATAAGAATGAGATACAGTGGAATAAACATGTGCCATGGGCAAAAGGGTTAAATGCCAGCTCCAGCGCCACAGGCAACTCCATCAGTGGAAAGTAAAACTCATATTATATATATCTACCCTGTTTTCCCCAAAATAGGACATCCTCCAAAAGTAAGGCACCCCCCCGATTTTTCACCCCCCTCAGAAAATAAGGCACCCCCCGAAAATAAGACACCCACTCAAAAGATGGAATAAATGTGTACTGTATTCTTCTTCATGGAAAAATAAGACATCCCCTGAAAATAAGACCTAGTGCATATTTTGGAGCTTAAAAAAATATAAGACAGTGTCTTATTTTCGGGGAAACACGGTATGAGGCCCTGAACAAGATGCAGTGGGAGAGCTGAGGCAGGGTGACAGACACCGTGGCACCATTGCCATTGTTTGTGTTGGATGGGAGGAGATGGAATTATACAGCACAAGAGACAGTGAAAGACAACTCGTGCCACTTTCTCTGACCTGTAGTCTTTACACAAAGGTGCAGTGAAACTCAGCAGCTAATACCAGATACACAGAGAGACATAGAGCTTGACGACAGAATAGGCCAATCCAGCAAGTCTATTTTCCTATACCACAATAAAGCATCAGAGCTCAGTCTGTGCCCGATTTCATGCCAGACTTGTGATGTGTCTATGCTGCCTTACATCTGAAACCCCTTCTTTGTACAGTGCCTGGGGAGGCGCCATGGCCAAGTCCCTCCACCATTCGCTGATAAATGAAACAAAGAAACCCTTAATAGGTAGGAAGTAGGGCCGCCAAGTGTTTTATGGCACCAAATGGGACCTGGCACATACAAAAGCACCCCTGGGAGACTACCTGTAGTACTTTTGCTCAGGGTTGATAAATTGCTTGAGTACATCTGACTCATAAAGCAAATGATATATACAGTCATATACATGTTTCACTAACTTCTTCATTGGCAGGTCCTCCCAACAAGTGGCTTCTGAATGGCAGGACACTGAATAGGAAGTCTACATTTAAATAATTTAACAATATTCTAGAAAATAGTGACCCTATTAGATAAAAATCCTTACTTTTTTACTTTTTAAATAGCAGGAATATCACCTAACCCAGCGATATCCAAAAACGGAGCACCTAGCTGCAGTATCAAGCTGGACCATGTGATGTTGGACATCCAGGACATAAGCCACAAATGATCACTAACAGATAAAAGAGCATTGGTATGTCGAAGGGGGCACTATTTGGGATCCAAGTGAATGGCTAAAATAAAAAAACAATGTAAAACATGGAACTGGAAAATGCCTATACAGTACTGACGCCTGGGCTTGCAATTAAACTAATGCATTTTACTGCAATAAGGCTACAAGATTATGGTTCCAATACTTTGTATTCCTATCTGAAAGTACCCTAACAAGGCATGGATTCCATAATGCACCAAATACCCAGTGCCCCTACTGATACTGCTGTCTTGGAAATGGATATACCTTTATAAATACATCTGTACTGTCAGGAATAAAAGCTTTTCATACTGCATGTCATGCAATTTACTGGCACACAATTTATTTATACATACTCCCATTGTACAAGTATGTCTTTCCTGGGAGGAATTATTTTCTTTGAAAACACTTTTTTTCTCCTATATACAGTAGGTAACCGGTTCCTAAAGCTGCCACCCTAGGCATGGGTGTTTATATGGTAAATACAGCGCTCACAGGTTTGTCATGCGTGTTAAAACGGTGAAAATAATCTGGCATTTGCAAACACTGAAAATGCTGAATCATTCAACGTGTTGGCAACTAAGGAATACATCAGACGTTAGAGTGCAGGCAACTAAACAGAGTGTCACTGAGTTCTTTCCTCGAGTGTCACTGTGAGCACACGAGATACACAAACAAAGTACACAACTGCCTGACTGCTTGTGTGAGTGAGAAACCTGACAGGGGAGCATGTGAGAGACTGCCGTGGTGCCAGTGAGTTTATATACATCTCTCAGCACCGAGTAGGAAGCCAAGTGATTGTGCAAACAGCACAATGGCTCCAAGCCGGACCCCTATGCCAAAATTCTCTTCTTTTTTTCCAACAGAGCAGTTAACTGTTAAATGTTTTTGCAAAGGAGAGCCTAAAATAAGCTACCCACGCAATAAAGAGAGTCATGTATTAAAGGGGTTGCTCATCTTTAAATTAACCTTTAGCATGACATGGGCATTGCTATTCTATAACAATTTTCATATGTTTTTTTATTTTTTTGTGGTTTTTTTAGTTATTTGTCTTTTTGTTCAGCAGTTCTACAGTTTGGAATTTCAGCAGCTATTTGGTCTTGCTCACCTTAACAACCAGGCAGTGGTTTGAATAAGAGACAGGAATATGAATACGAGAGAGACTTATTAGAAAGATAATAAAAATGTAAGCTCACTGGGCAATAGTTTTTGGCTGCTGGGGTCAGTGACCGCCATTTGAATGCTGGAAAGAGGCAGAAGAGGAAATAATTCAAAACCTAAAAAAATAAATATTGAAGACTATGTGTAAATTTGATAGCAATATGACATTCCATAACATACTACAAGTTAACTAAAGTGTCCATGTGATTAACGTGAACTGATGCCTAGTATATGACACCAGCAGGAGACACTGTACGCCCGTAGCCATTTCTCACCACAGAAACATCTAGATTGGGGTTATTAACTCATTTCAGGAAGACCCTGGTTTAATTCTTTCTTTTTTTTCTAAATTATAATGAAAGGAACAGACCACTATTACAAAACATTCTTTTCAAACAAGCACATGACAATGATTTTTCATTGTTTTCTATTTTTTACAGTTTTTCTAAAGTTTTAGACAGTTTACTTACCCCCAGCGAGCCAGATTATTGGCTTTACAAACTGAGCATGCTTCCCTGGGACAGAGCAACAGTTACATCTGATCTATTAGCCACTGGGACTTTTCTGGTGCTGCTGAGGCATATATTAACAAATGTAACAAATGTTAAGGGCCATGGTCCATGGGTAGATTAGTCACCCCCAGTTAAATCTCAGCTACTGCAGGTGACTAATAAAGTGAATTGTTGGTGGGAAGGCATACGCGTCGCTTGGTTTCCTGAATTTGTGTGAAGTTACCTCCCACAGGAGCTGAGATTACGTGTGGGTGACTTATCCTCTGTGGGCCATTGGAGGGACAACAAAAATGCGACCCAACCTTTAGGCACCTTCTTCCAAACAGTACCCGGCCCAACCTGGGGAGCCATCTTTCCTTAAATACTTATATACGACCCATCCTATCTCTGATGTCACTGGAGGGGGCAGGGCCTATTACATGTAGTGGGCCAATTTTATTGCATCTCTCATGCTGGAGGGCCATATTCAATTAAAATTATTATGTCATACAGTAAAGTCTTTGGCGCATCTAAACAGACCGGGGGCCATAAAAATCCCTTAGAGGGCCACATCCAGCCCGTGGACCTCCAGTTGGACAGCCCTGTACTATACTATTCCCAAAATAAAATGTAAAAAAACAGCAAATAAGGCTGCAAAACAGGCTTTCGGCTTTTCCTCTAATGGCAAGTGTTATGGATGTCTCACTCACTCTCCATCTTGTTCTGGTCTTTTGCAAACGCAGTGAAACTTTCCGCCAAAGTCGACATAAAGATCATCTCCAACGATGTGGAAAATTTTACCAATGGCTATTTTATCCTTGGAAGGACCCATCTGTACCAGCGGGGAGCGGCGCAGCAACGAGGCGAATGATTCTGTGCCTTTAAAGAGCTCCTAGAAGAAGAAATAAAAGTACAGTGTAAGAACCTGATCAGATCATGAAAAGATTCTAAAAGAGAAAAATGTAAGAATCAAGAAAAAGGTAATTATCTGTACTGGGTGAGTTTTGCCCATATTATATTTATATAGTAAATTTGAAACAAAGGAGCCTGCATCTCTCAAGAGCCAGCACTGCATGTAGAAATGAACAGGCAAGTCAGGGGCATGTTTATTGGCAGTGTGATGGCGTGGAACAGCCTGCAATGGTATACTGGGATTGAAGGGTATAAAATGACAGCAAAAAAGAAAAAGCTCACAAGAATTGCTTCCTACATATTATACAATAAAGAATGATTCTTGCTGAAGGCCCCAAGTAACAATTTATTAATTTCGAACGTCGATCTGGGGCATCCCAGCTATATCTCAAATCCGGTAGAAGCAGAAGAACAGGACGGCAGCCACATTAATCCATATTATATCCTCGGTGACACTTATCAGGGCTAGAGATCCCTAAGTGGGGACCTGCTACTTGTCTTATCATAGCAACGTCTCCAGCGGAACGCAGAGCAGCCAGGACAATGAGGACACCATTGCCATGGAGACTGGAGAAGAAGCTCCTCATGCCCTGATATCAGATCGGCTGTCACCGTAGTCCATAAAGCTACCTGCTCCAAAGGGCTCATTAATAACATGAAATGCAGCTCCTATCTAAAGAGCAACCCAGAGCACAGCAACGGAGGGAAAATGTAGCTTTTTAACTCATTCATTGCCACCAGGGTCGAAAAAAGTACTGATGAACCAAACTTTCTTGCATCAGCGTGTATCAGACAGTAGCCAAAGCTTTAGGGGCTAGATGAACTGATTAGAGCAGGTTGCTATGCTAAATAATAAGTGCCTAAAAATGCCTTCCCAAAACTTAAACAGCTTCATGTAAAACACTTTACATACGGTGAAATGGTTTAAGCACATGAGGACAATGGCATTTTCACATGATTATGTGGGTACATTGCATGTGGAGTATGTGAATGGAAATGTATTTCTGGGCACTTTGTCATGGAGACAAATCATTTTATCACTGGATAAGGAGATAAGGAGAAACCATTGCTTATCTGCTTCAAAGTAAACCAGCTACAAGCTACACGCTGATGCAGAGCAGTGATTTTCCTTTCAGGTGTAATGTCTATGGCACCTTCTATTTGTGAGCACCACACTGCACTATACAGGCAAAAGCCCAAAACTGGCTGTCACTGCTTTCCATAGCAAAGCATAGGAAACACAGAAAAAGAAAAGGGCGCAGAAAAAATAGCAGCCATATGTTTATCTCATACTAATAATGCATAATCTCAATCAATACAATATTAAGTGTCTTAAGTCTGGGCAAGGGAAATGGTTACGAGCTCATGTCATTATTACCAACACATAAGAAATGGAATTTGTTGGGTAGTGTAGCACCCTACATAGGTACATCTTTTACAAATATTTGTAATTACAGGGCTGTAATACAGCAAATCCGCTGGCCTCAGTTCCCTCCTGTGTCTGCACGCAGTGTTGGCCTTGGTGAAAACAAGGAGCAGATTTTAGCTAAGATTTGCCTGAGTATACATATTCACATTAAAATCCACTCGATGTCTGCATATAAACACAGGCCGAGAATCAGCCTAAATGGATACACACTGCACAGCTACATAGATACCTGGGCATCAATGCTTTTCATGTACTCCTTCACCGTGCAGCTGAAAATTTTCATAATAGCCTGAAAAAGTCTCTTCTTTGTTTTATAAACACATGAGTAAATCTGATGTTTCTAGTTCTTACATCCTCTTCTATTCTGACAGGCCGATCCTTTGTTCTTGATAGTTGAACCGAGGCAGCCTGCCATTTTTATGTCGTCACCATCAACTCTTACTCTATTCGACTATAGTCTCATCTTCCCTTTAAAAGGGTTTCCATATCTTCCTAATTGTGTATTAGTGTATTGTCATCAATATATTGAATAATGTTAATGTTTCGTTCAACAACCTTGAATACTTGATTATCACCCTCCAGTCTTACATCTCATTATATATTGAACTGAAGAAGCTGCTCGGATGAGTAGTGAAACATCTTAAATGATTACTTAGCAAGTCCAGTTGATTTAGATTTATTTATACTAGATATCTCTAAATATATGTTCAATGTACAGGTTAAATAAGTATGGTGACAGCATGCAGTCTTGTTTAACTCCTCTGCTAATCTGGAGCCAGTCTGTTTCTCCATCTTCTATTCTGGCTGTGTCATCTTGTCTAGTGTAAAGGCTCCTCTCGAAAGTAATGAGATGCTCACATTTACCCATTTTATGAGTTTTGCATGACTGACACAATCAAAGGCATTGCTGCAGCCAATGAACCATATACTGACACTCGTCTTGTATTCAAGTTCGTCTAATGCAATTCGTTTCAACATGTCAACAGGTTGGAGTTGTCGGTGAAAGGGTGAAAGTTCTAAAAAGCTTTAAAGGGGTAATTTACCTTTAAGTAAACTTTTAGTATGTTTAGTATTCTAAGCAACTTTTCAGCTGGTCTTTATTATTTATAGTTTTTGAATGATTAGCCTTCCGCTTTTGGCACTACAATTTTCACATGGCAGTCGCTTACCCCAACAGTCTAAAAAACTATTGCACTGTGAGGCTACAATTTTATTCTTACTTTTTATTACTTGCTTTTCTGTTCAGGTCCTCTCTTATTCATACCCCAGTCTCTCATTCTAACCACTGGCTGGTTGCTAAGGTTATTTGAGCCCTAGCAACCAGATAACTGCTGAAACTGAAGAGTTCCTGAACAAAAAGTGAAAATTCAAAAAACACAAATACAAAAATTAAGACCAATTGCAAACTGTCTTAGAATATTACTCTCTACATCATACTAAAGGAGGAGAATCTTACAGCCGTGGCTTCATATGTTGCATAGTGTTATCAGACCCTTACAATTAACAGTTTTCCAAGAGTAAATCGAATCCCCTGAGACCAGCCAGACACTCCTAGCTAAACACAAGTATGAAGCCAATTTATAGGGACCCTCTTATGTGACTTGCAATAATATAACCCCATCTACAAAAAGGTTTTTTTTCTTTTTCAGGTCTAATTTCACAGTAATAGTTTTTAGCTGCTGGCACTAATTCCTAATACAACGGCCAAAAGTGTCTTCTTCATGAAGCATGACAGCAAATAATAGAGCTGGCTCCAGAGAGCTGAACATAAAGGCACTTTCCAGACACTTTTCCTGAAACATGTCACAATGTTTATATTGCTAATTTCCCTTTTCTGCTCTGCAGAATAATATTTATGCTTTATGGATATAATACCAAAATAATATTACTTGCAAAGCAATAGGGATTAGAAAAGTACACAGCTTTATTGGAGACACGTTAGCATGTGCAATTCATGGTGTCACAGATCATGGATAAAAGGGAAACATAATTGTGAGCTTAAAGGGGAAGATTTCCCCCTGGTGGTTGAAGCCTCAACAAAATAAACATGATCCAAAGTCACCAATTATACTTAAGGGGACCATACACAGGCATAATAAAGCTCTCTTCAGATTGATTTGGTAGCTTATCTGACCATGTGCGGTTCCCTCCAATGGGCCAACTTGACCGATTTCTGGCTAAAAATGAGCTCATTGATGCAGCCCTCAGCCTGGCCTGTATGTCTCTTGTTGTGATCTAATCCTTTTACCCTTGGGCCGATCGATCAGATCAGCCCATAACTGCCCACTTTAGGCAGACATATGAGGGAAAGATCTGCTTGCTTGATAGCGCATGTTATTCAGAATTACAGATCTATTTAACATTACACATACTGTGATCAGAACTTAAACTCCTAGTGCTTATGGTGAAATTGGCATCAGAGCCCTATGAGATGTCTGCATTTACACTGAACTGATAGCTGAACCAAGGGACTGCTCAGCAAGGGGCCACAGGGGAAGGATCATCAGGAAATCTCTATCATGTTCCCCTATTTATAAAATGTACTGTCTTGCCTTGAATAATACCCTACAATAGCTTCCCTTCTTTCTCCTTCCAGCGTAAATCCTGCTGGCACTGTCTTTTCACACCTCTATCACTGATAATGTGGAGCTCTTAACTTTGCTGTACTTCCATGTTGCCAGTACCCTAGCTGGCTCCTGCTTGGCCGGACCTGCTGGAACCATTTAGTGACCCAATGGCTTTATTTTTCCTCTAAATGCAATGTGGATTCTTGCCACCTTCTCCAACATTTGACATGAATAACAGACTCAAACTCTGCCGTCTGCCCTGACCTCTGCTTTCTGAACCCTGCAGTTGCCCTATGCTGTTTTAGTGTCACCACATAAAGCCAAAAGGGCCTTGGCTCCAATAATTGAAAACTTTTTAAGAGCATGCACACAGGGAACCAGGACACGACAGGCAAGCCGGCACACCAAAAGCAACATGGCCAGCATGACAGCTGCCAGCCCTATTGCGCTGGGATGGAGTTCATAAATGGTGATTTAGAAAGGCCCCTTGAGGAGAAAAGCACTTTATAAATAAATTTCTCTTCTTACCATTAGGGTTGGCAATCTGACTTGGCCAGAAAACTAAGTTATAGCAAGCAATTTCTAGGAAACACCATTGACATAAAGAGGAGGGGGATTGCTTTAATTACTGGTTACATTGGACTGAACTTCTATATGCAACAACTGCTTCCGGCATTTACAGACTGATTGCATGGTATGAGCGAACACATGCAAATACAAATGAGTAAGGAGGCAAAAAACTAAAAAGCAAATACCTCCCCTATTTGTTTAGAAGCATTATGTACTAAGAGCTCAGGGTGCACATTTAATAATAATAAGAAAAAGACTATTTCTACAATTGACATGTTTTGCGGTATGATTTAGCAACTCAAAATTATGTGCAGCCTTAGCTACATCATAATATTTAACTATACACAAAGAATCTCAATTGTTTCCATGTGGCTCCCCCGTGTGGTTCAAATAGAGAATCATCTAATAATGTGACATAAGGGTACATGTATGTATGTATGTATGTATGTATAGCTTTATTTAGAAAGTGCTACTAATGTACGCACCGCGGTACAGTAGAACAATAAGTTAATACAGCACCTACGGGTGGGCAATAAGTTAATACAGCACCACGGGGGAGCGATAACGGGAGAATCCAGACTAAACTGGGGCCAAACGATCGAATTATAACGACGGGTATAGGAAAAGTCGGTCCAGAGACCGCATCAATGAGCCAATGCGGTCCCCGATCCAACTAGATTTTTTAACCTGCCGGATCGAGATTTGCCTGATTTCAGGCCAGATATTGGTCGGGCAGGCCCGTCGGTAGTGCCCATACTCGGGCCGATTAGCTGCTGAATCAGTCTAAGGGGGACCTTAAGTTGTGTTGTTCTGATTTATTACAGGGGTGCTGCTGGAGAGATTGGCGCAGATCTTTTGTAGGAATATCAGGGGTGATCTGCTACAGTAACATGTTGCTCACCAACCCCTTGGATGTTGCTCTCAGTGCCACCAAACCAGGTAGTTATTTTTGAATTCCTGACTTGGTGGTAGTGCTGGGCGGTATGACCAAAAATTTATATCACGGAATTTTTCAAAATTATATCGGTATCACGGTATTTGACGGTATTTTTTTTTCCCCATGCATGATTAGGTGACCCCCCCAAACACCCCCCCATCCGCACGCACCCCCCCACCCCACCCACCCCAAACACCCCCCCATCCGCACGCACCCCCCACCCCACCCCACCCCAAACACCCCCCCATCCGCACGCACCCCCCCACCCCCCCATCCGCACGCACCCCCCCACCCCAAACACCCCCCCATCCGCACGCACCCCCCCACCCCAAACACCCCCCCATCCGCACACACCCCCCCCCACCCCAAACACCCCCCCATCCGCACACACACCCCCCACCCCACCCCAAACACCCCCCCATCCGCACACACACCCCCCACCCCACCCCAAACACCCCCCCATCCGCACACACACCCCCCACCCCACCCCAAACACCCCCCCATCCGCACACACACCCCCACCCCACCCCACCCCAAACACCCCCCCATCGGCACACACCCCAAACACCCCACCCCCACACCCCCCCATCCCCTTCACATAAATATAACCCCCCACCCCATCCCACCCCCCCCCAAACACAACCCCATCCCCTTCACATAAGTATAACCCACCCACCCCCACCCCCACCCCAAACACCCCCCCCATCCCCTTCACATAAAATATAATTACTTGCCAGGCACCCCCCGACAGCTCACATTGGTATCCAACTCTGAATGCGTCCTAGCGATGGCGCTTTTGTAGAGTGTGCGCGCTGACGTCACGCGCGCACCCGGAAGTATTCACGCACACCGGTATGGGGGTATGTAGAAAATTCATATCGGTTTCAAAAAAAAAACCGGTGATCGGTTTTTACCGGTATACCGCCCAGCACTACTTGGTGGCAAATTTTGGTAGAATACAAACAAGATTTACTACCAAATAAAGCCCCCTGTAAGCTGATAGTGTGCATAGAGGCTGCCTAATAGCCAATCACAGCCCTTATTTGGCTCCTCCATGAACTTTTATGGTGCTTGTGTTGCTCTTCAAGTCTTTTTATATTTGGCTGTGGCTCATGAGTAAGAAAGGTTGGGGACCCCTGCTCTATGTTGTACACTAGTATACAGATTCTGAGGCTAGCACACAGAACAAATTGTGGTAGGCACAGTGATCCATTGTTTGTTTGTTGTTTACTTTTAGTTCAAACCCCCGTTGGAGGGCCAACATTTTGTCAATTCAACCCATTTAACCTTAGTTACAAAAATATCTAGGACAAAAAAATAATTGTTCACCCAAGGTATAAGTCTAATTCACGTTCCATCCAAGTCTTAACAATTGGATAGAAGAAAAAAGAAAAAAGTAATTCTTCCAAAATATTTCCTATCTGGCTGCTCTGGGAACCCCCTAGTGGGTCTGATATCTACTAAATTAGAGAGTTTCCTCAGAGCTCCTTTGTTCTATCACAGGGGTCCTGTGAAAATAGGCAGTGCTGACCTAAGTAAGGAAGTTACTGGTTAAAAGTAATGGTGGCCATACCCGTGACAGTAGCGATCTCTCCTGCGCCCACTGGTTGTAGTAAAGATCGTTCATCCACTCCATTAACAAAGAGCTGAATCATTAGATATGCAAAAGAAAAAATAGAATTCTACCTCTATCAATTCAGCATTAACATACAGCTGATGTTCAGGCCCATCAAAATTTTCAGAACGATATCGGTTGCCTCATCAACCCACCATACACGCACTGAATATAATATAAAAAGCTTGTTTTGTAAGATAATATCAGTGCGTGTATGGCCACCCTAAAGCATGCTGGAAGAGAATCTGTATAACATTAAGTGGATAACATAATACATGGTCTAGTAACCCACAGTTACCAACAAGCAGATATTATTTACCAGAGAGCTGTTTGAAAACAAGGATCTAATGGATACCTCTGTTTGTGCTGTACTCACCTATTGGTAGGGTTCTGAGAAAAATTACCGGCCTTCCTATATTTTTAGCTTTTCTCCCTATTAATAACATTGGCATAAGGCATCATTTTTTACCGGCCAGGCCACTAAAATAAGAGCCAGGTGGCAACTCTAACTATTGGGAATGTCAGTTTTGCTATGGAATAGTATAACAGTGTTATGTCTGACAGATCAAAAAATTTGATTTTATTCATGTAGTAGTGTAAGTGATCCCTGCAAAAAAAAAAGCCAAATCATTCCAAACCAGTGGCTTAACTATTGGGGGGGGGGGGGGGGTCAGTGGGTGCAACTGTACTCTGGGCCTGATAGTGGCAGCTAATTATTAGGGGCCAGGGGGCTGCTAATTTCTCCCCTATGCCTGTGGGTGTCTAGTTCAGATTCTGTTCCAACCTTACCCTTTATCTTAAAGGAAACATATCCTATAAAAATTAAGAATGTACCAGTAAATTATTTTCCTGTAGCTACAGAAGGATTGTGTTATTAAAAGTTGTGTTTCGGTCTGATTTATTGAGAAATTCCCCCAAAACCCTACTAGTCCCGCCCATCCATTCCTCTTCCTGCTGGCTGAATTCTCTGGATGTGCAGGGGAGCCGGTGGCTTTTCAGCAGCTAGGCTGACCTGATAGGGAACTGAAACCTGTATTTGCTTGTGTGAGTGCAGGGCTGTGATTGGCTATCCCCCTCCTACTGTGCTTCTGGCTGGGACCATTAGGACACGCCCACCCTTCATTTCAAACAGGGACAGAGAACTGAGAGAATCTATAGGGAGCTCCAATAAAGGGGCCATTTTTACAGATTAATTTTTTAGCACAAAGTAAAATCAGCACCTTATATTATTCATAATTGCCTACAAAATTAGGGGTTTTTCCTATTTATCCAATATGTTTCCTTTAAGGAAATGC
Organism: Xenopus tropicalis; assembly: GCF_000004195.4. Classification (NCBI taxonomy): domain Eukaryota; kingdom Metazoa; phylum Chordata; class Amphibia; order Anura; family Pipidae; genus Xenopus; species Xenopus tropicalis. The sequence continues at coordinate 123,579,235 of NC_030682.2, forward strand.
ACCAATATAATCATGCAAAACCTAGTTTTGTACAATTTTCAGGCCATGTGTGGGGTCCAAATTATCAGTCAATAGTTTTTGTACCATGGTGATCAGTTGTTTAGTCAATTGGACAGGTTAGAAAATTTTGGTTGGATAACGATAAAATCTGCTCATGTATTGTGCATTGTACAATATCCTTGGGGGACCTACAATGGAAGTCATTTTTATACGATTGGTGCCTGCCAATTATTTCATGTTCAGAACATCCTCTGATTTGTTATTTTTAGGGCTTTATCCTACAATTTCAGTCTGAATGTTAGTTTTAGATTGTTGCATTTAAATGTAAGACCGCTATCCAAAGGTTTGTGGGAACGTGTATGGTCAGCTTTACAGTCTGTCATGCAAACTGCTGTCCAGTTGCTATGAATGGTTTCCCTGGAAACCAGACAGTAGTTCAGTTGGCAAACATTGGAGCCGAGGACACACACCTGCATGCATTCAGAAGTTCAGAAAATCAACCTTATACTTATCCAGCCCTCTTGTCAAATATTCCTCCGCCTCCTACCCTAGTCCATCACCTCCACTCACCTTGCCCCCGGTCTCTGCTGTTTGCACATTGGCTGGTTTCCCTTCCGCCCTATTATCGGCAGCAGTTAAGCCGTGGCCATGCTCCTCGGACACCACTGTTGTAATAGCCCGAGGAAAACCCCGAAACGACGCCCGCAACATACATATCCACTTGTAAGCATGTCTCCTACAGGGCGCCGCCATGTCTTCTGCGTTCCACTACAGACCACCTGACTGCGTATCATAGAGACCGCCTGACCTCTGCGTACCATAGAGACGTGATAGCGCTGTCGGCGAGTGTGTATAGAGCGCCCTCTGCTGCTGTAGCTATTCAGCTGCGTTACATTTTTTTTGTTTATTGATGTGTACATGCTGTATGAGTAACCCATTCCTTTTGGTATTACTACAGACGCGAAATAAACTATCAGTGTAAAAAATGTATATGGAAAAAATATGTATATGTCTTCAGAGTTACACGGTAATGAGTAATTTGAAAGTTTTTTTAACCCAAAAACATCAGTTATGTGTTTGCAAGCCTACACCCCTATTATTGTACCTACTTAATAACTATTTTTACTTTGGTTTGGAAAATAAGACTGATGCTATCGCCTCAGCATTTGAGGACACAGTGACCCCAGAAATAGATCATACAATGGCCCCAGCATTTCATGACAAGTTGGGCCACTCAGAGTTTGTACACTATACTAGGCAGTACGTATGCTTTAATACTGTATCTCTTCTTTTTGTGAACAGCGTATATAAATTGGCTATGAGTTTCAAGATGGTTTACTTATGGCCATAGAATTGTTTTGGTGACAGGGAATCCAAATGTTTAATAGGTCACATGACTTTCAGATTTGGCTTAGCTGAGCACTTCAAAACGTTGCAGAGAATCTGCGCTAATGTCAGACGAGGCGTCTGGTGTATATGCCCTACGCCTCCTACCTGTGCCTGCACCCGAATGAATGAGATAGGCTCGGGTGCAGGCACATGTGGCCGATATACGCATAAAAACACGAGAGAATGCAAAGTCTTGACTTTTTATGCGTATTTCGGCCACATATGCCTGCACCCGAGCGTATTCATTTAGGTGCAGGCAGAGGTAGGAGGCAAAACGCTATTTTCAGCAAGCTCTTTTCCGCTTGCCGTAAATATACACCAGACGCCATGTCTGACATTAGCCTAATACGCTGCTGGCTGAAAATCAGCCCTGTGTGGCATTACATTAAGGCTTGTACAGAGGTACGTTTAGACCTGCAGTGCAGTTCTCCTGCATTCCACCACAGGGGAGCGAAGGACAAAATGCAATCCATTCTTTCTTACAGGGCTGTACTGACACATGTAAGTGCTAAATGCACCACATTATGTTGCGTTCCACCTGCATTCGGTGCTTACATGCATCTGTGTCAGTATAGCCCTGTACGAAAGAATGAATTGCATTTTGTCCTTCGCTCCCCTGTGGTGAAACGCAGGAGAACTGCACCGTAGGGGAGCGCAGGTCCAAACACCCGTTTGATGAGCGCTAAGAGATATTGTAGGATGGTGTTGAATCAACAGAACCCATTATTTTTTAGCTGTTCCCCCATTCTCTCTGACAAAATGAATATGTATATCTGTAATGTAATAATATAAAAGTGCATATGTAATAAAATAAAGTACAGTAGAACCCTATTTTACGTTTTCCAGGGATGCAGAAAAATGGTGTAAAATCTGTGAAAATATAAATTTCAGTAAATGCATAATGCATTTTATATGGGTGGGACCTCAAAAAACTGTAAAATAAGGGAAAACTTAAAATCAGGGTATGTAATAAAAATAGCCTGATTGTTAATTATGATTTTAGCCTGTAGGTGGCACTGTTTGCAAAGCTTTAGAAAAAGTGAGTGAGTTTTGTCTTAATACGAAGGTATGGCTTTAAATGTTGCACATTGTCCTTCTGCATAATAAAGGCACTTGTATATTAACTAAAAAGGGAGAGCTGACCAGTTTTGTGGATGTAACTGTATGGGTCAGTGAGAATATGGGCTCTAAGATTAGCACACCAGAGTAAGAAACTGGTGAAACCAGTCTGCTCCTGTGCATCTTATGTATGTATTGTGTGAGCAAACTATAATTAGCCCTCATCTCCCCAGTGTGTGTGTGGAACATATGTATTCCCCACCAGGTCTTTCTCCAGAGCTGTGCATATGGATCTGTCTCCTTATTCATTTTGTGCATTAATGTTCAGCAGGGCATACTTATCATGCTATACATCGGAATCGGTGGTTTAAGTATAGATGGAGCAGACTCAGGGGGGTAGGACCTTGTAAGGTCTTGCAATCTTCATCAAAGGTAATTATTCAAGCTGCATCAAGAGAAGAATTGCAGAGAAATCTTATTTTATTGCCACTGCAAATAAGGCTGAGAAAGGGAGCAAATGCCACACTCCCTATTCATGGTGGAATCTGCCACATCTCACCCCCAACAGCCTATATAAAGGATCAGCATGGTTTTGTATGCCAAGAATTCCCCTGTTATGAATCAGCACATGACTCAGGATATTCACCCATGTAGGAGATGTTCTGGGCCACTAAGGCAATAAATACTGTCTTTCCTATATTTTTTATTTACCTTCCCTATTAATAACATTGGCTTGGAGTATTACTTCTACTGGCCAGGCCATTAAAATACCAGCCAGATGGCAACCCTAATCCAAATGCATTCAGAAACACAACCACAGACTAGATGTATGGGAAAGAGCCATGTATGTACAAACTCGTCATGGTAAAGCGTTGTTACAGTGATGTACTTATTGTGCGTAATAGAATGGATTCTTTTCTGCTTTCAAAGACAGAGAACAGCCTTTGAACTACAGGATTTTATTCAGAGATCACATGCAAAATGGCACAATAAGAAAAATACCCTCAAAAGGAAGCAGTTTAACATAGAGCGAGAAACCAAGCTCAGTGAAATAAAGGCAAAACAAGTATATTTTCTTACAAACCCTTTCCTTAAGACCCGGCTCCAATACAAAATCATAGTCAAACATGGTGTATACTGTACAAATGCAGAGACAGAGAGTGATACGACATATCCAGCTGCAAAGCACAAAATACTTTGTCATTAGAATTATTAGCAACAGGCAAAAGACCAGGCAGGAACCAAAAAATGGCTGCTGTGCAGGAGCCTGATTTTTATACTTAATTTGATGTTTTAGTTGTAATAATCATTTGCCCAGTGGGTAATACTTAAAGACAAAATTTGAAGCACTTGGTGAAACAATTTGCCCCCCAGGTTCTGATTCTGGAGAAAGGAATCACAAAGCTACAGAGTGTGAGAAAGTCTTTGCTTCTCCAGATGAAACATGTCCATTCATGCGCATGGCCATCCTGCATTCATAATGGACACATACCCAGCATATAACCATGTCCGACTGTACAGTGCTATTCTGAGCATTACATTATTAGATACCATAACAGTAGCAGTTATTTAGAACTGAGCAGAGAAGCATCCTGAGACTCTTCCTGCATCAGTACAATTATTTGGAATTAAAGCCACATTCTACATCCTGACCCTAAGGGGTGGACCCTCTGGACTTCTTCCGGGCTACATAACTGAGTAGCACTGCTTACACAGTGGGCCAAGGAAATGAATATTAAAAGGGACATGCCCCCATTCACTTAACTGTAGAATTGCTCAGAAAACTAATCTGCCCACTCTGGCAGTTTCTATTATATTTTTCTTTTCAGTTTTGGAATATTAGCATTTCCTAACAGGAGTTCCAACTGCTTTTCTTTCCCAGTATATGGAAAATATAAATGGACAGGAAATGAAAATCCACATTTTACTTCCTGTTCCCAAAAAAGCAAAGTCAAACAAACCAGCAGCCACCGAGAATCCTTTGTATAAATAAACCCCATATCTTCCCCCAGCTACAGCCTATTATCTCTTTAGATAATGAGCAGCTCATTGTATAGAGGCTTCTTGGTGGCTGCTGATTTGTTCACTTTGCTCTTTGGAACCAGGAAGTAGAATTTGGCTTTGGTTTTTATTTACAAATATTGCTCTGCTTGTTTTTATTCAAAGAATAGGCAAACAAAAATGTTCATCTCAAGCCCTATTCATTGCCCACTGTTGAAAAGGGGGGGTATACTGTCCTTTTAAATTCTCTATATACTCAGAGAGAATAGCAGCAGGCACTCCTGTTAGAACTGCTAATATGAAACTGAAAAGAAGTGGCTAGATGAGTATTTTAAGCAGTTTGACATTAGATTAAGTGAATGGGTGCATGTCCCTTTTAATATCCATTTCCTTGGCCCACTATGTGGGCAGTGCTACTGAGCTATGTTGCGCCACAGAAACTCTAAAATGAATTGAGATGCCAACATGTGGCCATAGTACTGGCTACACTGGATTAAAGCTAGTTCCATGAACTCCAGTTATAATCCACCAACGCCCCCATTGCTGATTTTACAATGAGACTTCGGCTCAATACACATCCAGCCCGTATGTTTCCCTGCAGAACAGGCTGAGACTAGGAACATTTCATTTTTGACACCAAACAATGAAAAGCCATTAAATTAATCTCTTGGCATTGACCTATTTTCTTCTTTTCCCATATTGCCATTCACCAGGAGCATAAGCAGATTAGACTGGGAGATAAGCCTTTTTACATCTGCTTATTCACTTAGAAAACGATGTTTGTGGATAGTCAGTAAATATACAGATTTATTTATAGGATATAGGAAATGCATATACTTCGGAACTGCCATCATTTTTATTTTCAGCAGTGAGCTGGCTGACCAATAGACAACATAGTTGGGGGCTGGGATCTCTTAAAGGGGTTGTTTACCTTTGAATTAACTATTAGTATGATATAGACTAATTCTAAGACAAACTGCGATTGGTTTAATTTTTTTATTTTTTTTTGTGGTTTTTCAGTTATTTGACTTTTTGATTAGAAGCAACCCAGTAAGGAATTTCAGCAGCTATCTGGTTTTTAGAATCTTGTTTACCTCAGCAACCAGGCAGTGGTTTAAATGAGAGACTGTAATATGAATAAAAGAGGGACCGAATAGAAAGAGAAGTATTAAAAAGAATTGTAAGCTCACAGAGCAATAGTTTTCTGGCTGCCGGGGTCAGTGACCCCCATTTAAAAGCTGAAAAGATATAGAAGTGGAAGACAAATAATGTAAAACTATAAAAAAAAAAAAAAATAATGAAGGATAATTGCAAAATTGCTAGAAATAATTGTTCTATAACACACTAAAAGTTAACAAAGATAAACAACCCCTTTAAAATGATGTGTGAATACAAAAATGTCTATAGAGTCAGTGGGCAGTAGGGACCTGTGACCAGCTCCTTATGGACAGCCGTCCTCTGTATGAGAATTAAACGTATACTGTTTGTTTAAAATAGACACCAGGGTAATGTTCAACAGGGATCATGGGACAAGGTGAAAAGAAGGAGAAAAAAAATGGATAGTGGGACATGTAACTTGCTTTAATGCAGCCATGGACAAGCTGACATGTCAGTTACCCTACTTGACAGCCTATAGGCAACACAAATGGATATTGTTTAATCTGTCCATATATGCAGATGGAAAATGGCACCGTTCCATTATACTGGGCCACATCAGAGTGGAAGTGACATAAAACATTGGCTCTTCTCAGTACTACACCTCTCTATGTGCCATTGACATGCCTAGAAGTTGCTTCATAAGGGGAAAATTTTTAGTTTAACCCAAAAAAGCTATCCAATAGGAATGCAGGATTGTCTGCTGACAATGCAAGGTGCAACAGATGCTCAGATGGTCCAACAGTAAGGTCAAAAATATGCACCGTCACACTGTGTTTTCACTACTGTGGGAAAATGCACAATAATGGCACCCTGCCATTGAATATAATTGCAACCAGCAGTTACTGTACACACAAGACTGATATTGGCACAAACATGGATACTTAGTGTCAGACGGAGCATTTTGCTGCCCTTGTGGTCTTTAGCTCGTGGGTAGACAGCAAAATGTCTGAAAATACCCTTGCAAAGTTAGTTAAATATGCACCCAAGGGTCAGAGCAACTTTGCTGAAACATTTTGCCACATTCCCATGAGCTATAAATCACATGGAAGGCAAATGCTCCACCTATTACCCTTGGGGTGAAAACGTGTTCTCAAGAGCAGCGCACGTGTCTGTTCAAGCTAACAGCAACCAGCTGAAGAACTGTAAGCTATGAAAAATGTGAGATGAGATTTAGCGCACAAATTTATTTGCTTTCATTAGTGTCCACAGAGTAAATTGCGTCTCCAGTGTAAGAAAACTCTTGGCAGTTACAAGAAATAACGTAGAGGAAGCATAAAAGTCCCTTTTCGAACAATAAAAAGTATGACAACATATGACCTTTAACTCTTTTAGCGCTGAGCGGGTTAACCACTAAAAGAAATGAAGAGTCGTTAAACCAACAACCCTCCAGCTGTTAACGAACTACCACTCCCAGCATGCTCAGATGTTGAGCATCCTGGACGTTGTACTGAAACCAAATGGGGGGGGGGAAAGGCTGAACATCCACATAGAAGATGAAACAGGTAATTGGGAAAGATCTGTTGGAAAACTCAGATGCCAGAAATGTGTTTTATGGTTTTCTTGCAGCATTTTGGCTTCAGCTTTTATTGGGTCTCCAGATCCTTCTCTGTCAGGGGCTCTGTGGCACTGGCATTGGCTGCGGAGTTTAAGACTTCTTCAAAATCTCCCGTGGATTGTCTGTTTCCACCAACTTTTGACTGAGAAATAAAAAAACATAAGACAATGAGCAAAACGGAGGATAAAGTACTGACATTCATTAGCACTAGCACTGACGTCTCATTAAAGGGGCACTAAAGTTCAAATCCAAAAGGCATTTAAAGCATATAGCACAGTGCTTGTCAAGCTTTCTCAGTTTTTTCAGCCCCTCTATATTGATATCAGTCATTCAGCCAGAATTTCAAGAATATCTGGGACGGCAAAACATATTTATCTTGAAACTCTCTTTAACTGACCTTCAAGCTGGGCTTTTAGGTGCATCTTGGAAAGCAATTAGCTATTCTCCCCAGTTCTCACCATGACTAGGTTGAGCCCCTCCTGAAACTGCCTCCAAGCACCCCCAGAAGGCCAACTCCAAAGTTTGGAAACTACTGATTTAACACTTGGGATTCCATCTGATGTGGCCTTAATACTGACTTGGCAGTAAAGCTGGGCACCATTGGCAACCAGATCATTCAATACACAAAGAACTGGCACCTAATCAGTCCAATTAGACTGACTGATGACCCAGAAACCAGCTTGGTTTGCAAGTTTGCACAAAATATCAATTTGTGGCTATTATGGAGCAGGTCTGTGTCCCATAAATCTCTAGTATGCATTACTGATGTCTAACCTGTTGAACCCTTGCAATATTTAACTCAAATATTTACCCATAATAGAAATTATTTGATTTACCTTTAGATTCTCAACTCTCTCTTCAAAAGATTTGTAGGTGGGCGAGTTCCTAAAAAAACAACAGTAAGTTATGTCAGGTGTTTGTCTATGAAGTGCCTTGATATTAGGCGCTGGCATTTCTCAGCACCAGCGTCAGTCCCTACAGAGCATGCTCAGAGGGCGCCTGTTCCATTCAACAATTTAGAGAGGTGGCGAACAGACTTACTGAGCTTCTACTGAGAGACATAGGAGTGGAAAATAAAAATAATTCAGCAATAAATGTACATTTATTAAGGCAAACCACCCCTATTATCCATACTATAACACTATAATGGGCCTAAAGCATCCATGTTTTAGTCCCAGGGAGCTTGTAAACATGGCCTTGCATTGCAGTGCTAAGGGCAATAGGAAATCATGCAGACTGCCAGCAGGAGACTCTGGTTACAGGCAGACTTATGGCTGAAACTATACAGAAGAACAAACCTGGAGCTGGGGTGCTGAAACCTCCCTGCTGAAACCCTTAGCGCTACATCTGACAGGCGGCTAATGATAAATCTGCATGTTGTCCTTATGGACCAAAATATTTATACAGTCACAGCGCAGGCAGTATCAGGCCAGGAATAGTTCTACAGCTGGTGCTCTGGGCAGATCTGCTTGGAATTAAGCAATGGTGCCAACTCAATGCAATATGTACCAGATTAGGATTTCAAGGTAACATACTATTTCCAGTATATTGGCTGCTTTCAATAATCCATATTTATCTTATTGAGAAAGACTGACTACTGAACCTATCTATGAGCACAGGGCAGTTAGGTTAACCTATTCCATATCCACTGTGAGCCTATGTCTGGTTGATGGAGAACGGGTGCTGTAGTTCAGCTGGAGAGCAAGGGCTCATTTGTTACTGATATATAAGAAAGTCAGCCTCTATTTTCTTAGAGGGACATGCTTTTAGTCACAAAAACTAAACATGCACGCTTGTAGCTAGCCATGCAAAGAACATACATTACCTCATGGCAGGCATGCTAATTGAATGCTGTATAGAACGTATACTAACGGGCAGCATTAAGAGAAAAAAGACAGTGTTAGTAAAAGAAAATATGTACAGTTGATATAGTTACTGATGACTTCCAGAAAGTAAGTTTAGATGCAAATGACAACGAAGAAGAAACCTAAAGCAAGGGGTTAAATAGGACATTTACATTTTAATTTCCTCTCACATATATCACATATACAATGTAAGGAGCCATTACAGTTTGGGGTACATGTAATTGCTACATGAAATTTCAGCACTGAGATGCTTCATGGCCGGGAGACATTTGGGGTGAGCATGTTACTAAACAAAGTGACAACGCACCCATGCAATACAGATAACTGTGCAAATTTCAGCCAGATATTGGTAGGGCTGGCCATTAAAGAGGCCTTATACCAGTGGTTTAACTATAGAGGAAGCTGGGGGGGTGGTGCACCACAGGGTCGGCTTGCTCTGTATTTGTTTAGAAATCCCCCCTCCCTAGCCATTATCCTACCTGAGAGAGGGTGGGAGGGGGGACGCAAGCAGGCAGGTGAAGGGGATATAGGGTGGCTGTGTGCACTGGTCCCCTCTGAAGAGTTTTTTTGCAGGGGGCTGGCACCATGTTCTTATGCTACATTCTTAATACACAGCAATAAGCTGCCAACTCAGTCTGAAGGGGCTAAATATTCTCCTGTGCACTGCCCCAACCGTATCCACTGCCATTTACATGGAGGGACTTGCAGCCCATATAAACTAAATGTGAAGCCAAGGAGATTTATACAAATAAAACAGTTTTAAGAGAGAAATATTATCTAAAATATCCACAAACATTTTTTCCACCTCATAAAACAGGAAAGAGCAAGTGATGGTTCTGGTGCACAGATAAATCCCTCTGAGTGCCAATAGAACTGTGTATAGTCTGCCTTTTATCACATACCGGTTGCATCAATGTGATCATAAAGCTCAGATCTGTGCTTATAAAGTATAACAAACACCAGGCCGTGTGGAACACGCAGACACACACAGCTAATAAAATATGTCAGACTGTCTTAGCCATTGGAAGGGTGCCTGGATCATCTCCTGTCCAGCAGCAGCCATGTCTGCTCAGCGTTATTGCACTCAAGCTAAACTGAGGCACGGCAAATGGCGTTACATACTGCATTCTGCCCTGGCTTTTCGATTACACTTTTCTTTATTAAAGGCAACGCATTATGTAAAAAAACAAGAATGTGCCAGTGCATTATACTCTTTTAAATATAGAAGAAGTGGGCTTTAGAAAGTTGTGTTTTGGGCCGATTTATTCAAAATTCCTCTAAAAACCCTACTAGTCCCACCCATTTGTTTCACTTCCTGCTGCCTCCTTTCCCATGTTGTGCAGGGGAGCCAGCAGCACTCAGCACACTGCACTGTAGGATAGGAACCAATCAGCAGATAGGCTGACCTGATAGGGGACTGAAGCATGCCTTTGCTTGTGTGACTGCAGGACTGTGATTGGCTCTCCCATGTCCTACTGAGGGCTATTTAGTTATTTAGTTTTAGCCCAGAAACAGTACCATATACTATTCATTATTGCCTAGAAGATCAGGCAATATATGTCTCCTTTAAAGGAAAAATAAACATGGTTTCTAATTTACACATCTGCATTTCAGCACACAGTAACATATCTCCTTTGCATATGTGCATTTATTCAGGGGCAGCTCTATCTGATTTAAACACAAGCTGGTGTTCTGTTTAAGCTTACAATAGATGGCAAGCAAAATGGCAGCTCTCATTCTTTTGTATAAATGAAAATATGCTCATTAAAAATGCAAGCAAAGCTCCCTCACAGATGCTGGGGTTTCCCCTAAACAGTTTGCAAGAGAAGTGCAAGTCCTTGGGAGGGCTTGATCGCATACAGAGGCACTGGCACCTTAACAGAAAAACCTTGGAGGCCCCCAGCTCTAACTGGCAAATATATAAACCAAAATACTTACTTTACATCCTCTAGCTTTTTTGTTATGACAGAGCCAACTGATGAAAAGGCAGCAGAGGCCTTCTGCCCAGCGTGGGACAGGGTTTCTGATGTCCTCTTGTATCTGTAAGGAGGCAGAATTCACATGAAGGAAGAGAAATGGAGGCAAAACTAGGGATGCACTGAATCCACTATTTTGGGATTTGGCCAAACCCCGAATTCTTTGTGAAAGACTTAGCCAAATACCGAATCCTAATGTGCACGTCCATGTTTATGTGCCAAAAAGTAACATGATTTTAAGGATTCGGATTCAATTTGGCCAAATCCGAATTCTGCTAAAAAAAATGCCAAATTGTGGCTGAATCCTGAACCAAATCCTGGATTCTGTGCATCCCTAGGAAAAACCTTAAAGAAAACTGAGATACAAATATTAAATATGACAATTGACAATAAGCCCAAATGTCTACAAATTAAAAAAAATGCAACCCTGCATTGATAGACTAGAGACTTTCATGAGCCATTGATGCTCAAAAATAATGTTCAATGGCTGGAGATCAGTGAGCCATGGGGTGCTGTCTCTATATTACATGGGAGGCAAGGCAACATACACAGTAGTGGAGGCAACATCGTGCAGCCCTTTAGAAATGTTCTGTTTCAGTTCAGACAGGGCTGTGACTCCCAGTTTCCGTTTGATATCTGCATGGTGCTTCTCCTTTGCCGCCAGCACTTGGCTTAGGGTCTGTATTTCCTCTTCTACCTGAGAAGAAAGAAACAGATGGAAGAATATGTTACAGAGGAGGTAATGCTTTTACTATCCCTCTTAGGGTTTCAACAGCAAAGCACATAGAATCACCATAGGTCCTTCCAACAAAGATACCCAGAGTTTTTTTTACTCCAAACCCTCATGTTCCATAACCCAAGTGAGTAAACCAGACAAGGTAAATATTGGCGATGCAGGCCTCATCCAACAAGTGTCCATAGGCCCCAGTGCATGATCTGATCATAAGCCCTAGGGTCCAAATTTGGCACAGCATTTGGGTAGCCAAATCAGGCCCAAACCCACAGCAAACAATACCAAACACATGAATCTAGATGTTTTCTTAATACCCACTAATCAGTACCTTTTCAAGCTCTTTTTTAAGTTTCTCTTGTTCCTCCTCTGATAATGTTTCTAGTTCTGGTGCCGCTACATCTTCTCCTTCCGGAATGGACTCTGGTTTCAGCAAATCTAACAGTGGGGAAAAAATTTAAAATAAAGCATGGTTCCTTACACACACTGGTATGTATGTATAACTTTATTTATAAAGTGCTACAAGGGTATGCTGCGCTGTACAATCTTACAATATACACAATTGCACACAGGGAGGACAAGTGTTATAATAAATACAATAAACAAAAAATATGTGTAAATACACCGGGAGTAAGTGCCATGTGGTATGAGACAGTAGGAAGGAGGTCCCTGCCCCATAGAGCTTACAATCTAAGAATGTGAGAACCTGTTCACTTTCTTGTACACCTATGTTTGTAAATCAGTGCCAGTAACCTTAAATTATCTGTGACCAGTAAAGCTGGCCATTCATGGGCAGATGTAAGTTGCCAATTAGAGTCCTGGCAACTGGGCCATTTAGACACTCACAGGACTTAAAATAATGGTGAAAAAAAAATGAAGTTAATTTGTTATTCCATAGTTTCGGTCTTCCTTGAGACCGTTGTCTATTTTTTGGGCTTTTCATATATCAATAGGGAAAGCAGAATTCCCTGATCTGACAGCATTTGACTGGCCCCTGTGGTGATTATAGGGCCCGAGGGTGACTTGGCCAATGCATGACAGAAATACACAAGCTTTTATTCAGATGTACCTTTGTGTAAGCTCTGTTTAGACAAGCAAAGGGTTAGGGCTTTGCCGGTTACATTGAATTTGATTGCAAATGAATAGATGTGAGCAATAGTTGAGGCCAAGGACTGAGTCTGCTGAACCATAAATAAAGAGCAAAAAGGAAACAATAAATTAGGCCACTGCTCTCAGTATTATAATGCAAATATAAATTACCCTGAGCAGTGATCTTATAATGAATTCACTGAACAGGGTAAAATCTGCTGTGTTCACATTCAGTAGGCTTTCACCAAGGAATATAAATGGCATGACATGCAGGGCTTGAACCGGGCCTAATAACTCTCACCTCAAAGATGGTGACAAGTTATTATTGGATTATATATTTACATCCAAGACCTATTACACTGCTGTGTCCAATCTAAATGCTCAGGGTGATGGGTCAGAAGTACAAGATGCTGTGATATAATTAGTTCAGAATAATATTCCTCTGCCTGCATTTCCCCTGCTACAGGAAGTGGATCCATAGGATTAGTCCGAATACAAATGCACTGACCCATCTTACTTGCACAGACACACAAAACCCCATAATATAATATTAATGCACATTAACCTCCCTTTACACTGTAAATAACTCAAGCTATGCAACAATGTCAGTGATGGGCATGTATTTCCTACAGGTGTGGGATTCACCATCAGGTAACCCAGTACATATATGGAATCCTTTATTAGGAAACCTGTTATCCAGAAAGCTCCAAATTAAGGCCATCTCTCACAAAGTGCATTTTAAATAATTCTAATTTTTAAAAATGATTTCCTTTTTTTTTTTTTTTTGTAATAATAAAACAGTACCTTGTATTTGATGGTAACTAAGCTGCATGAATCCATTTTAGTAACAAAATGATCCTATTGGGTTTATTTCATATTTAAATGATTTTTAGGTATGGAGATGCAAATTACACAAAGATCCAGAAAACCCCAGGTCCCAAGCATTCCAAATAATAGAACCTATACCTGTGTCTGAAAGCTCAGAAATATAGCTATGGCATTCCCAATTTAAACAGAATCCTTCCTCTTTGACTCATTAGTTTTTTTCTCTGCCATAAAACAGAATAACCCATGCTGTGGGTTTTACTCATTAATTTCAGCTCATAAAACTATTATTTGACTTTTCTATTATATACAAATATATATAAGAAAACCGAAATTGGTGTTTTTGGCAGCATGCAAATGCAGAGACTAATTGTTGCACTTGTAATGCATAAATAAGATGTAGCCTTTGACTGGATATCTATGCAAGGCCAAAATAAACTATTCTAAGAAAGTCTAAGGTCTAATGATCATGCAGTGGTGCTATTTATTAACTGTTATGGTGAAACATTATCGAGAAGTGAACCATAACTGACAATTTGCATCAACAGCTTTTCCAATCAGGGAACACTTTGCTGGGAATAATAGCCTCTGGGAAGGGACTGTGGCTATGGGATAGCAGGTATAGTAGGGAGAGATGGTGCCTATAGTAGCAGTGGGATAATAGCCTCTGGGAAGGGACTGTGGCTGTGGGATAGCAGGTATAGTAGGGAGAGATGGTGCCTATAGTAGCAGTGGGATAATAGCCTCTGGGAAGGGACTGTGGCTGTGGGATAGCAGGTATAGTAGGGAGAGATGGTGCCTATAGTAGCAGTGGGATAATAGCCTCTGGGAAGGGACTGGGGCTGTGGGATAGCAGGTATAGTAAGGAGAGATGGTGCCTATAGTAGCAGTGGGATAAAAGCCTCTGGGAAGGGACTGTGGCTGTGGCATAACAGGTATAGTTGGGAGAGATGGTGCCTATAGTAGCAGTGGGATAATAGCCTCTGGGAAGGGACTGGGGCTGTGGGATAGCAGGTATAGTAGGGAGAGATGATGCCTATAGTAGCAGTGGGGGGATAATAGCCTCTGGGAAGGGACTGTGGCATAACAGGTATAGTAGGGAGAGATGGTGCCTATAGTAGCAGTGGGATAATAGCCTCTGGGAAGGGACTGTGGCTGTGGGATAGCAGGTATAGTAGGGAGAGATGGTGCCTATAGTAGCAGTGGGATAATAGCCTCTGGGAAGGAACTGTGGCTGTGGGATAGCAGGTATAGTAGGGAGAGATGGTGCCTATAGTAGAAGTGGGGGGATAATAGCCTCTGGGAAGGGACTGTGGCTGTGGCATAACAGGTATAGTAGGGAGAGATGGTGCCTATAGTAGCAGTGGGATAATAGCCTCTGGGAAGGGACTGTGGCTGTGGGATAACAGGTATAGTAGGGAGAGATGGTGCCTATAGTAGCAGTGGGATAATAGCCTCTGGGAAGGAACTGTGGCTGTGGGATAGCAGGTATAGAAGGGAGAGATGGTGCCTATAGTAGCAGTGGGATAATAGCCTCTGGGAAGGGACTGTGGCTGTGGCATAACAGGTATAGTAGGGAGAGATGGTGCCTATAGTAGCAGTGGGATAATAGCCTCTGGGAAGGGACTGTGGCTGTGGGATAACAGGTATAGTAGGGAGAGATGGTGCCTATAGTAGCAGTGGGATAATAGCCTCTGGGAAGGAACTGTGGCTGTGGGATAGCAGGTATAGTAGGGTGAGATGGTGCCTATAGTAGAAGTGGGGGGATAATAGCCTCTGGGAAGGGACTGTGGCTGTGGGATAGCAGGTATAGTAGGGAGAGATGGTGCCTATAGTAGCAGTGGGATAATAGCCTCTGGGAAGGGACTGTGGCTGTGGGATAGCAGGTATAGTAGGGAGAGATGGTGCCTATAGTAGCAGTGGGATAATAGCCTCTGGGAAGGGACTGGGGCTGTGGGATAGCAGGTATAGTAGGGAGAGATGGTGCCTATAGTAGCAGTGGGATAATAGCCTCTGGGAAGGGACTGGGGCTGTGGGATAGCAGGTATAGAAGGGAGAGATGGTGCCTATAGTAGCAGTGGGGGGATAATAGCCTCTGGGAAGGGACTGTGGCTGTGGGATAGTAGGTATAGTAGGGAGAGATGGTGCCTATAGTAGCAGTGGGATAATAGCCTCTGGGAAGGGACTGTGGCTGTGGGATAGAAGGTATAGTAGGGAGAGATGGTGCCTATAGTAGCAGTGGGGGGATAATATCCTCTGGGAAGGGACTGTGGCTGTGGGATAGCAGGTATAGTAGGGAGAGATGGTGCCTATAGTAGCAGTGGGGGGATAATAGCCTCTGGGAAGGGACTGTGGCTGTGGGATAGCAGGTATAGTAGGGAGAGATGGTGCCTATAGTAGCAGTGGGATAATAGCCTCTGGGAAGGGACTGGGGCTGTGGGATAGCAGGTATAGTAGGGAGAGATGGTGCCTATAGTAGCAGTGGGATAATAGCCTCTGGGAAGGGACTGTGGCTGTGGGATAACAGGTATAGTAGGGAGAGATGGTGCCTATAGTAGCAGTGGGATAATAGCCTCTGGGAAGGAACTGTGGCTGTGGGATAGCAGGTATAGTAGGGTGAGATGGTGCCTATAGTAGAAGTGGGGGGATAATAGCCTCTGGGAAGGGACTGTGGCTGTGGGATAGCAGGTATAGTAGGGAGAGATGGTGCCTATAGTAGCAGTGGGATAATAGCCTCTGGGAAGGGACTGTGGCTGTGGGATAGCAGGTATAGTAGGGAGAGATGGTGCCTATAGTAGCAGTGGGATAATAGCCTCTGGGAAGGGACTGGGGCTGTGGGATAGCAGGTATAGTAGGGAGAGATGGTGCCTATAGTAGCAGTGGGATAATAGCCTCTGGGAAGGGACTGGGGCTGTGGGATAGCAGGTATAGAAGGGAGAGATGGTGCCTATAGTAGCAGTGGGGGGATAATAGCCTCTGGGAAGGGACTGTGGCTGTGGGATAGTAGGTATAGTAGGGAGAGATGGTGCCTATAGTAGCAGTGGGATAATAGCCTCTGGGAAGGGACTGTGGCTGTGGGATAGAAGGTATAGTAGGGAGAGATGGTGCCTATAGTAGCAGTGGGGGGATAATATCCTCTGGGAAGGGACTGTGGCTGTGGGATAGCAGGTATAGTAGGGAGAGATGGTGCCTATAGTAGCAGTGGGGGGATAATAGCCTCTGGGAAGGGACTGTGGCTGTGGGATAGCAGGTATAGTAGGGAGAGATGGTGCCTATAGTAGCAGTGGGATAATAGCCTCTGGGAAGGGACTGTGGCTGTGGGATAGAAGGTATAGTAGGGAGAGATGGTGCCTATAGTAGCAGTGGGGGGATAATATCCTCTGGGAAGGGACTGTGGCTGTGGGATAGCAGGTATAGTAGGGAGAGATGGTGCCTATAGTAGCAGTGGGGGGATAATATCCTCTGGGAAGGGACTGTGGCTGTGGGATAGCAGGTATAGTAGGGAGAGATGGTGCCTATAGTAGCAGTGGGGGGGATAATAGCCTCTGGGAAGGGACTGTGGCTGTGGGATAGCAGGTATAGTAGGGAGAGATGGTGCCTATAGTAGCAGTGGGATAATAGCCTCTGAGAAGGGACTGTTGGCTGTGGGATTGCAGGTATAGTAGGGAGAGATGGTGCCTATAGTAGCAGTGGGATAAAAGCCTCTGGGAAGGGACTGTGGCTGTGGCATAACAGGTATAGTTGGGAGAGATGGTGCCTATAGTAGCAGTGGGATAATAGCCTCTGGGAAGGGACTGGGGCTGTGGGATAGCAGGTATAGTAGGGAGAGATGGTGCCTATAGTAGCAGTGGGGGGATAATAGCCTCTGGGAAGGGACTGTGGCTGTGGGATAGCAGGTATAGTAGGGAGAAATGGTGCCTATAGTAGCAGCGGGATAATAGCCTCTGGGAAGGGACTGTGGCTGTGGGATAGCAGGTATAGTAGGGAGAGATGGTGCCTATAGTAGCAGTGGGGGGATAATAGCCTCTGGGAAGGGACTGTGGCTGTGGGATAGCAGGTATAGTAGGGAGAAATGGTGCCTATAGTAGCAGTGGGGGCCCTGTGGCTGTGGGATAGCAGGTATAGTAGGGAGAGATGGTGCCTATAGTAGTAGTGGGATAATAGCCTCTGGGAAGGGACTGTGGCTGTGGGATAGCAGGTATAGTAGGGAGAGATGGTGCCTATAGTAGCAGTGGGGGGATAATAGCCTCTGGGAAGGGACTGGGGCTGTGGGATAGCAGGTATAGTAGGGAGAGATGGTGCCTATGGTAGCAGTGGGGGGATAATAGCCTCTGCTCACAACACCACATCTAAAAGGTGCCTGAAGACACAAAAGCCATAGGGCTGAGTCACACACAGAGATTACTTGTCACACACACGTATGCACCTTACCTGCTCTCAGTAGCGTAGGGGAATCTGGAGGAGTGGCATTTGGCCGGGGAGACAAATACAGATAATTTGTGTTAACTCCAGAGTCAAAATTAAAAGGTGACTTGTAATCCTCCTGCAGGTCGAAGTCTCCAGAATCCATGCTTAATGGTTCATTTTATATAAGTACATGAAAGACTAACATGGCCCGTAGCTGACCTCTTGATTTACAGGTGACAGTCCTGGTTCCACTCGGCCCATACAACTGTTTATCCGACCCAGCAGCGCAACATTGTCCTGCTTCCCTGCGGATCCCCGGGAGTTCACATGTGTGCCGCAGCCATTTGTTTAATGAGTGACTTTGCTGCGGGGGAGAGCCTACCTAGGCAGGGCTGGCTTCCTTCTCTCCAAGTGACAAAGAGTGGCCTCACCTTCCATGGCTTTCTGCTTCACTAACCTCCTGAGTACAGGCTATTGTCTCCAACGGACGTGGAAAGACATATAGCGTCCTGTGCACCTGAAGCTGCTGGTGTGCTGGTCCAGTTCACAAAGGATTTCTATTTAATTGCAAAACCCCATCATCTGATATCACATGCACAACCAGCAGCTTAATCTTCTAGGGCATAAACAGATTACCAGGCAGTGCTACACGGCACACACCATCTGTCCCAGCCATGGGTCCTGCTTAATGGAGAAATATCTGGACACTATGATACCAGGCTGCCTCCCCTTTATGCGAGACAATTGCGGCTAAGTAGCCGAGCTTTGTGCCTCTGTGCCATTTATAGCAGGGACAGGCACCGGATGCCCCGCAGCAGAGTGCTTTTCAATCAATCCATTACTTAATGCATCCTGGCCTTCAGACCTAAGAGTCTTGGGAATAATCTTCCAGGACTGCAGATAATACATGGCAGGGTTAGGTTGCGGCCACTGTTTTATGACCTGCTTTTCTAAGCCACTTGGGGGCACTGCTGAACAAGGTATAACCATAAATGCAGGTTTTATAATATAAAATGGCTTTTATAACATTAAGAACAAAAAGGCATAGTAGGTGTCAGTGTAATGCCATAGGCACCCCAATGGAGACTCAGAAAGCCACTAATGTGCTTTATATGGCTTTGGCCAAGCACAGACATCAATGGGATGTCACCTGTCTGGCAGCAGGTGGAGGCAGCGATACCTCAGTTAAGTGGCAGGACTACAGGCTGGTATACCATACGGATTCTGAACGCTTTTACACTGCATCATATCAGCAAAACAACCCTTGTGTAGCCAGCTAACTATGCCTGCACCACCATCCGGTCACTGAGGAGTCAACCACATGTAATGCCCAGAAAGTTTCAGCAGGGGGAGTCTTTTGGCTTTAAATGATCAGCATGAAGGGAATATTGAGTCTGCAATTCCATTGGAGTAAAGCAAACCCAAACATCATTAGAGAAGATCATTTTACAGGAGGGCTTTGGGAAAGTCATTAGGAGGGGTGTGACAGCCTGAGCAGAGTGGAGGCTAAGGTAAAGTAGAAACAACAAAAAGCAGCAACAGAGATGCCAAGTGGAAGTAAAAGGTAATTATTCGATACCTCTTGACATCGCTACTATACAAAAGTAAAGAGGAAATAAAAAAGGAATTAAATATCTGTGATGATTTTGTGTAATTTAATAAACATGCTGGTGCTAGGAACACATACTGTGTGCTCTTTTCTGCACTGGGCCCAGTATTTGACTTGCTAATAAGCCCTTAAGCCCTTAGCGGAGGGTCATAAAAATTCCTTGTAGAGTCAAATCTAGTCCCTGTGTCTCCAACAGTCCTGAGCTTTAAAAAGGTTGCAAAAAAAAAAAAAAAAAAAAAAATCATAGCCTAAGGTTTGTTATTTTACTGCCTTTTACAGTCTAACAGATTGGCAGGTTTAAAAGAAATCAGCCCACCAGTGGGGCATTAATGCTTTTGACTGGATGAGATTTCCTCTATATAGCACTGGTCAGGTCAACCAGTATGGCTGCACCCACACATATATGCAGACAAACAAGAATCTCTGTGCAGTATATATATTTTTAGTGACCTTTTATAAGTGAATGCAAATTGTAATCAATGTATTTTATATTTGGGGAAGCAGCCACACACCAGTAACACTGGGCAATGGGGTATTACATGGGGTAATGCCATGTTACAGTAGATAAGGAAACTTGTACAGAGCTGAAGGCAGTAGTGGCACTGGGTACATGCGTGATTAGGCAGCAGGATCTGGGCAGCCTCAGCTCCAGGATCTAGCCTGAATAACACGTTTCCTTGGGAGCTACCTTTGTTTATTTAGCCTGCGGGCCCTTCCATGCCGCACCCTATGCATGATGTCACCTTGCCCCACATGGGAGCACTGAGCAATCACATGACAGCCAGAGACGTAAAGGCCAAGTACAGCTATCCAAACACAGTCCTTGGCATGAGCTGGCTATCGGGCATGAGGTTTCATTGTGTAACCTTCTGAATTTGTGCTAATATTCTATCTACTTTGTCTTACACCACAGTTTTATACATGATGCTTTTCTCTAACGTGACACAGCTCTCCCTGCCCCCACGGCAGGGGACATTTATGAAAATGGCAGTCACATTAATGTCAGCATCCCGAGACCAGCAGAAAATGGTAATTTCACAGTTATGCTGGGCCAACTGCCCGACTACATAATCCTTCCATTGTGTTACACAGAGATGCCCAGCTCATCTCTGTGCTCCATTGTGCCAGTGCTCTCCATATACAGCTCCGGCTGTTCTGCTCTCCATTGTCACACTATAGTATTTATACACAGGGCACTTACTAGAATTTACTGGCACCAAAATAACATTTATATAGGGACTTCTAAATAATCAGAGAGATGACAGACTGAAGGTGGGCATTATGTCTACAATTGGATTTTGGTGTGACTGTTACATCATGTAGGCAGCCTGCATTCTGTAGCTACAGGTGAGCTACTGGGAATAGTTTACCAACATCTGGAAGGCTATTGGTTGCCAGACTGACATAGACTCAGTGTGATGATGCGACATGCCTGATTCTCTAACTTGGGCCCCAGATGTTGCAGGACTGCAACCTTGGTGCTATAAAAATTTTTAAAGGATGAAAGCATGCTGGGAGTTGTATTCCAGCAGCACCTACATACCCCAAAGTAAAGAAAAAGGGCCTTACATACAGCACCAGCACACCTAAATAAGTAATGCTGGTAATAACGTTTAGTAATGGATATTTCCTATTAGAAAAATCAAACCTGCTGATTGAGATCTGGCCAATTTCAGGCCAGATACCGGTGGGGTAGGCACGTCGTTTGTGCCCATATATGGGCAGATAAGCTGCCGAATCAGTCTAAAGGACCAATATTGGCAGCTAGAATCAGCCCAAGTATGGCCACCTTAGGGACGAGGGCAGACAAAGCGTTCATTTGCTTCTCTCAGCCCTGTGCTATTCTGCCTGGCTGAGATCCGCTTCTGTATGCCGCTCTGTGTGCGTGCACTAAAACCTATGGCAACAGCCAGAGTGTGTGCACACAGAGTGGTGAGGATCGGTGGTCGGCCTGGAAAACATTCGCTTTCACATTTTCCAAGCTGACTGTGTACAGAGACCAGCGGTTCCGCTTCTCTCAGCCAGGCAGAAAAGAGCAGGGCTGAGAGAAGCGGATTAACGATTCGTCTGCCCTCGCCCTTAAGGTGGCCAAACACGGACTAATTCTAACTGCCAATATTGGTCCTTTAGACCGATTCGACAGCTTATCTGCCCGTATATGGGCACAAACAGGCCTACCTGACCAGCATCTGCCCTGAAATTGGCCAGATCTCAAACCTGCACAGTCTACTTCATATGTATCTGCCTCCCAGTGGGAATAAGAGTACTTGGAGTGCTATACTTGTCTGTGACAAAAATATTACCTTGGGGCTCCCTGTGATGGATGGAGCACAAGCCTCAATGTCACTGGTGCCGCAAAGGGCATCA
Source organism: Xenopus tropicalis (assembly GCF_000004195.4). Classification (NCBI taxonomy): domain Eukaryota; kingdom Metazoa; phylum Chordata; class Amphibia; order Anura; family Pipidae; genus Xenopus; species Xenopus tropicalis. The sequence continues at coordinate 123,601,265 of NC_030682.2, forward strand.
CGCACCCCAATCTCCTGCTTACTGGGCTGGCTTGCTCAGCCATTCACATCGGGGTCTTTGATGGGCAAGTTTAATGGGTACATCCATACACCAGGGGACCACAGTAAAAGCTGAATAACACAGGGTGCATACACGTGCCATTGTATTCTGCGTACACTGAAATCTATACATACCTGGGGCTGTCAGTAAATGCTTTTTCATAAGAGGACCTGCATTACACGAAGCAGCCTCTATTTATAGCTTGGATATAAATTCCTGCAATTTCATGATATGACTTGTCCGGCATATTTTGTTCCATTTCACATATAAAATGTGTGTGCCCAATCATGTCTGGAATATTTTCTTTTATAGCATGTGGGGTGAAAACACTTGCAACCCTTTCTATAATGATCTGCTGTGGCTTTATCAAAGGCACAGGAATGGAAGTTACCATGTTGCTTGCGTCTGCATTCCCTTACTCAGGCTCCATGTAGTCATAAATTAATGTTTCTGTCTACAGGCAATTCCTAAGCCAAGGTTAGGGATATGGCAGCCACCTCATATAAATAAAGCCAAATATGCAGATAAGGAATGCTCTGGGCACTGCAATATCAGCTGCACATACAATATGATCCTAAAAGACAAGCTATCATCCTGTGCAAATGTAAAGTCTTTCTGTACAGTTTAGATTAATGTATAGATGTAGATGTGCAAAGAAAATATACTTCATAAGTTGGATATATATTTCATTTATTTCCCCCAAAACAAGCTGAAGGGGTATAGCTTATTGCAAGTACTAAACATGTCTAAGTATATGTGTAATAATACTATCCAGAACACCTTTGCATGTGCAAAGCAAGCAATATGGCAGCTTCTATTCAACAGCAGAAACGGAATGTTCTATGTACACAATAGCTATCCGTCACACTTTAGTGTCTAATAAAAAGGAAATGAGCACATGCTAAGCTATTACTGTAAATAAAATATTCTCTTTTCATGGTTACAGCGTGCTGGCATTTATGGCACCCTGTGCAATGCATTAAAGCTTAAGCATTAGGATGTTAGCAAAATGCAGTGGCAGGACTCAACGCGTTTCTCCTCGCTGACAGTTAAGTACAGCGTAGGGGCCACACATGTGGGCATATAAAAATGAGGAAACTGCTGAATTGTCTCCCGCAGAGGAAAGAGAAGGTCCCTAATTAATAATTGAAGGGAGAGAGGCAGTTTAGGATACAATGCATTAAGGGCAAGGAGTGGAAATGAGAGGATGATTTTATTAGGCTCCCTGTCTCATGAATAATACATGCGCCACATAAGATGTTATTTCCCCAGTGAAGTCAGTTACACAGCAGTCTGAAGCATGGCCATAATACTCAGAGATTTTCTCAGTATGTTTGAGTGCATTTGTTCTTTTATTATGGGCGCCAGACCCAAGCCACGGAAGATGCAGACTGGTTGGCATTACTCTTTGGACTGAGACGGAATGCCTGATGCCTGGGGCACAGGGAAACACTGACATGCCCTGTATTTGGGATCTCACAGGTACCCACACCGACACTGTTAGGCTGAAAACTCATAGCTATTTCTACCAAAGAGGCCATTGGCATGGAAATATTATTCGAGGCTGGGGGCACCGAGATTTACATGCCAAAGTGGCATACAGGACCCTCTTATTCTAATTATATGCATATCACTATGTAGGGTGCAAGAGAAACTGATGGTCACTCTGGCAACCAAAGTACATCAAAGAAGTGGAGACAAGATAGATTAAAGGGGTAGTTCACCTTTAATATTGTAGACAATTTGCAACTGGTCTTCATTGTGTATTGTATGGTTTTTCCACTTCTTCCCAGTCTGGCATTGTAGCAGCAATCTGGTTGCTAGGGTCTTATTTACCCTGGCAACCAGACAGAGGGTCAAACAAAAGACAAGAATATGAATAGGAGAGAATCTGCATAGAAAGGTATGTAATAAAAAGTAGCAATAAAAATAAAATTGTAGCCCCACAGAGCAATAGTTTTTGACTGCAGGGCCAGTGGAAAGAGGCAGAAGATGAAGGCGAAGAATTTAAAAAACTATAAAAAAAATAAATAAATAATGGAAACCAATTGCAAAGTTGCTAGGAATTGGGCATTCTATAACATATAGGTGAGCCACCCCTTTAAGGCTACCTGAGCAGAATCAAATAGATGGGCCTTTAATCCACATAACGAAAGGGTTGATATGAATGGCCCAATGTCCAGTCCCAGATATACAATATAATTGGGGCAGACAGTCTATTGAATTTACATAAAGTGATGTGGCTGGCTGTAATGTCTCTTACACAAGCTACCGAGGGTTATCCATTCTGCGCTTCTGCCTTATTCATACTTTAATCAATGGCAGTCTGGCTGCTCTGCAGACCCAGCACAGCTGCTGCCTTCTATATCCATCAGGCTCTGAGAGGCAACCAAGTTAAAGCTCAAGCAAACAGAGAAAGTTTAGGAAAGCAACAACTGAGCCTTAAAGGGCACCTATCACCCCTATATAGTTTCCCCCACCAGAGGTGTGGGCTAATACAGTATGTACTCCGATTGGGGGAAACAATAGTTTGTTTTATTTTAAAAACTGCTCCTGCCAGCACTGGGCTACCTGTACAGTGAGGGAGCTCCTGGTGTGGGCGGCCATGTTGGTTGGCGCACATGCGCTTAATAAGTGGATCTGCCCCGCTCGCTTACTATGCGTATGCCTGACGTAGGAGCGGTGAATGTAAGTCACCCTTCTACGTCACACACATGCCCATAATGAGCGAGTTGGGGTGATAGGTGACCTTTAAACACCAGCACCAGTACAGCTTAGGGCTGTGGCTTACAATGTGCTTAATAGATATCTTTGTAAGAAATTATTTTAATATACAGTACTTTGGCCCAAACCCAGTCTGGGATTCAAAAATAGGCCCTGGCATTTTATGCGCACTGAGGCTCAAACACCCCCCACCAGCCCAATAAATAGTGACTGTCTGTGGCACCCTACTGCAGCCCCTCTGGCATTTGCCAGAATCCACAGATTGCCAGTCTGGTCCTGCTTTGGCTTGTGCATAAATGAAATGACACAAGGCATAGTTGGCTAAGTACAGGTATGGGACCTGTTAGCTGGGGCCTGAGGTTTTCTGGAAAAGGGATCTTTCTGTAATTTGAATAACCATACCTTAGGTCTACTAAAAATAATACATAATTACATAAACCCAACAGGATTGTTTTTAACCAAAAATGTGATTGGTTACAATGGATTTCCCACTTAGACTCAAGAGGCCGAACTGAACATCAGCCCAGGTGGCTTTTTCCACCAGTGGAGAAATGCCCAAAATCCTACACTTGTCCCACCTCTTAGGGGCTGATTTACTAATCCACGAATCCGAATGAGAAAAATTCGGATTGGAAAACGAACATTTTGCGATTTTTTCGTATTTTTTGCGATTTTTTCGTCGCCGTTACGACTTTCCCGTAAATTGTTGCAACTTTTTCGTAACCGGTATGACTTGCGAATTGTGGCGACTTTTTCATTGCCGTTATGCCTTTGGAGAATTTTTGCGACTTTATCATTGCCATTATGCCTTTGGAGAATTGTCGCAACTTTTTCATTGCCATTATGCCTTTGGAGAATTGTCGCGACTTTTTCTTTGCCATTATGCCTTTGGAGAATTGTCGCGACTTTTTCATTGCCATTGTCGCAACTTTCGTATTGAGAGCTCGAAAAAGTCGCAAAGTACCGATCATTACGAAAAAAACGCATTCGGACGCTTTTCGGACGTTCGTGGATTAGTAAATGTGCCCCTTAGTGTGATCACTGCTACACTGGCTTCCATTACAGTCAATGACAGCTAGCCCAGAAAGGTTCAGGTTTTTCTCTATAGGCATATCATTGGCTGTAAATGCTCTTTCTGGTTTATCCCACACTCTCCCTCTCCATGGATCTGCTTTTAAGCCTGATGAGCTACATAATCCTTCATGTGACTACCATGTGCATCGCTATTGCTTCACACCCTAGAGAGATGAAGTGCAATATGTACATGGATGCCCCTGGCATTCCCAAGCAATTCCTTTGCAAGGTCTAAGGGTCAAACATTTGACAGCTCCATGCCCTTATTTTGTATATAATAGTAACAAACAAATATGTTGTATTCCCGTAGAAGAGTCCTTTCATCAATCCCATCAAAAAGAATGAATTGCCACTGGATATGCATTTTCTAGCATTGCGTGTTTTACTGCTCCCATTTCCTGTGCCCTATCTCTGCCCATTAAGCTTACTCCAGCCTCTGTTACCAAAATAAACAAAAGGAAGAAGATATTGGATGCCCATTGCTATAGTGGCAGAAGGCTAAAATAGGCATTTCTGGCACAAGGCCAGATAAAAAGACGCGGGCACCAAAAAAATGCACGACAAATGCGTTTCACGAATTTTTCACCGTTTCGCAGGGACAGATTCGCTCATCACTAATTAGCATGTGTCTATGGTTAATGGCCACCCACTCCCCCTGAAGGCTCATATGATCCTGTAATATTACATAGACACATGCTAATTAGTGATGAGTGAATCTGTCCCTGCGAAGCACTGAAAAATTAGCGAAACACATTTGTTGTGTGTTTTTTTTGTCGCCTGCATCTTTTTTTTTTTGTCGCCTGCGCTTTTTGATGTGACCGTGCCCAATTTTGATGCACAAAAATTTTTCAGCTGCAAATTTTCACAGAAGTTTTGCAAATTCATCAATGGCGAAATGTGGAAATTCGCTGCAAATCCTTGCCTGCTGAAAAAATTCACTCATCACTAATGCTAATGTCTGACTGATATACAGATCTCATCTGGTAAATATATCATTTTAGGGCAACATTTCAGTCCAGTTCGGATGATGCCAGAGTGAACAAATAGAATGTGTAGTTATACCTGTGCACCACAGGTGGTAAGGAACTATATCATAGTTAAGTATAATATAGTTCCACTTACTAAAGAGAAGCGATTCTTCTAATTTTCTTCAACAACCCCTCACTTTGTTTGCATGCCAACATGTGCATGTAAGCCTAAAGCGGTGGTTTTAACACTATTTTGGATCAAGCTCCTCTTTGTGGTCTAAAATATGGCCAAGACCCCCTCAGTTCATTGCAAAATTAAAGATTTATGAAAATACTGTACAAATATTCCTTCCATATACCATCCTAATTGGTCTTCAAGTTTAATTTCCAATAAAATCTAGGACAGCAAATCAGCTCTCAAATCTCCCCCTAACTAGCCTTCAGGATGTTCCCCTGAGCTCTGTACCCCGCTAGGAGGAAAGCCCCATGGTTTGCCACCACTGCCCTACAGTATGTACCTGGCAAGGATAAACCCACTGCAAGGAGGGCCACACCATTTGTAAAGATATAATAATGATGATAAAAAAATAAGAATAAAACCACCACCTTTATGGGATACTCCACATGCCTTACGCTTCAAAGGGTTAAATCCAAATGCTGGTGCAAGACATCAGATCTGTATTTCAAACATGTATTCAATAAAGCCATCAATCCAGCGCAAGGCACATTTATCAACACCTAAATGCAAAACTGAAAACTGGCTAACCTATTTTTCCCCCTAAATTCAATTACACTCATTTCCTCCCTGGATACTTGCAGCCACATCCCATGGAACAGCTGACCCTGGGTCTCGTGCTTCTTATTTATCTGCTATGCCCCGGAGCCCCTAGCATTGCATACACAATAGCCAGAGTTTGCCTAATTTGGCCTATTACCCTAGCAAATTAACTAACAGCCTGGAGTGGGGAAATGAAAAGGCCCAAATATAATATAGAGTAGAAAGAAACTGAGGGGATCATTCAGTCAAAAGTTGAAAAATAATTGAAAACTGCAGTTGCAGCTATAAAGCACAATTTTCTGGTTTTATAAAATCCAATTTACAATTTCCCACAGACAAATAGATTGGCATGTTTTTCTATTTTACAAATGTTCTAGTAGGGGGGAAGGCAGTTGGCCAAATGGGTCATTTGCAAGAAAACTGAACGACCATAACTTCACGCCTGAAATTCCCCAGATCAAATCACTGCAATTCGGCCACCCAAATGGACTATCAATAAAATAGCTCAGCCTGTGCCCCAACTGATGGCCAACCTTAATAACATGGACATAGGGAACAGAGCAAGTTATAAAGGGGAACTCCACCCAAACACAACTTTTTGTAAAGTGAACATAATTTCAAGGAACGTTGCAATATACATCAATAAAGAATGATTTTTTTCATTATTTTTAATGTAATATGCTTTGGAACAGTTACCCAAGCCTGGCCCCCTGTTCTCCTGCTGATCTGGCTACTATGAGATTTGAAAAAAAATTTAACAGTAGTCGACTGACCCCAGCCTGCATCCTCCAAATCCCACAATTCCCTGTACACGTGATGTCAATAAGGAAAGGAACATCACAGTTCAATGCATTGTGGGTTATGTAGTTCCTACATACTGTCTGGAAGCTGTGAAGAATTTATAACATCAATTAGCCCCTCCTTCCCTGCCAGGATTTCAAATGATGCAAAAACAGAAGAACTGTTTTGCATCTGAATTTCAACATATAAAATGGTTTTTATTCATACATTCAGATTACAGTGATTTAACAAATCTTGGTTTGGAAGCTAGAGATCCCCTTTAAGGATACCTAAGGAAAGCTCAGACACACTGTCCTTTTTCCTGACAGATCTGACTGAATAATATGTGTCCACACAAAGCCTACATTGTCAGTAATGCAGTTGCACTTCAACAAGCACCTGTTCTACTTAACACCCTGCACCGCCCAATACCCACAATGCATCAGCCCTAAATCCCAAATCCTTCTGGCAGCTGAGCAGGCCCTGACAGCCAGCGCTAGGAGTGGGAGCTGTATGGGAGTGCCTGGTATGTGCCGAGCATTCCTCTGCAAGAGAGACGTAGAAAAACAAAGGCACCAGCTTCTGCTAAAAGCTCACACTATTTGCCCCTATCTTACTGTACTTTCATTTATTATTTCTCTGCCAAAACTCACACATGGCTTATTTGGAGGCTTTATGGTAAAAATGAATGGAGACACAAATATAGTATTTCTCGTAAGACTTCCTGCCCCCCTAGGTGGGCAAAGGCCCAAGTGCTAAACAATACAGAGTGCTTTCTCTAGCTATAGGAAAATGCTTTTTTTAAAGGGGCAAGTGGCCATGTGGCATTGGGCAGCCTCCTGGACAACTATTTCCAGAAGAGCGATCACTGGGCAATATTAGAAAATAATTTACTGGATCCTTTCAGAACTTCATTTCCTTTCAATCAGAATAAAGAGGAAATCACTCACATTCCTGCTGCTTGGCAAATGATAAACACATATCCTTTTGTACTGTCCTTACCACACGGCAAATGATTAACAAAAAACAGAAGGAATTAAAGGAACTTTGTTTGGATTTTGTTTTTAATTGCCTGCCTGGATTTTGGTGACAAGCATGCAACTCAGGTCATACAAGGACCATATTAGTGCATTAAAGTGGTCCTCTCTCAAAGCATCTCCATAGGCTAGTACAGGTATAGGACCCGTTATCCAGAATGCTCGGGACCAAGGGTATTCCAGATAAGGGGTCTTTCTGTAATTTGGATCTTAATACCTTAAGTCTATAAAAAAATCAACAAATGATTAATTAAACTCAATAAGATTATTTTGCATCCAGTAAGGATTGATTATATCTTAGTTTGGATCAAATACAAAGCACTGTTTTATTTTTACAGAGAAAAAGGAAATCAATTTTAAAAATCTGAATTATTTGATTAAAATGGAGTCTATGGGAGACAAGCTTTCCGTAATTCGCAGCTTTCTGGATATCGGGTTTCCAGATAAGGGATCCAAAACCTGTAGTATGATTGAGTTGTTGGCCTAGCGACTAAATTAACGGACCAGCCCTATTTATGCTAGCACATGTGGCCAGAATTTCAGTAACATCCCTTGCCGTGTATGCCCAGCAATAATAGTTGCAACTTCATGACCTAAACTGTAACTGTTGACCAATGACTTATCAACAGGCAAAGCCCAGTCCCCATCACCGATAACAACCAAACACGTAGATACCTCAAGGAAAGTTAAATACAGAAGGGGTATAATTTTTTTAGAAACCTAACCTTTCAGCCAAACAGCCCCGGGCAGTTTGCTGGGGAGTGTGGTGGCGCCAAGTTTTCACTTCTCCCTCTGTTAGGTGGCTTGGGGTGGGCACATATAGGCTAAGTTTATACTAGTTCACATATAGATGCAAATATGATACTGATATGTATCAAGGGGAGCAGCCCTACTGCTTACTCTTATAAGTACATTTGAAATGTATACCAGCCCTTAAAAGAATGATAAGACTGGCCAATAACTTTCCCTTCTTTTTGTCTGACCACTGCTTGGTATGATAGATATTCTGTCAGTACTGTATATCTAATAGAACTTGAACAAAACTAGCTTGATCAGCTGAGGATACGCATGGCTTGTGTGAGCTACTCGGCTAACCTGAAAGTAGTAGGTACCTACCAACATTCTCTGCCATCTAAAGTCAAAGTAAGAATAACCAAGCCAATTGCATCTGGCCCTCTATGTATGAAGGGGGGTGAGTTTGTATGTTACTATCTGCACAAAAACTGAATCAGTGTAGTTGCCCATTGCAACCAACCAGATCTTTGCTTTCATCTTCTGAACTGCAGTAGGCCCTTCAAAGCTAACTTATGATTGGCTGCTCCTGGCAACAGCGCTTGAGCAATTCAGCACCTATGTTAGTAAATTAGACCTACGCTTTCCAATTTGGTTCAATGTATTTAAAACACACAATTCTAAAATAAATAGCGTCACTGATGTCTGCACCTGGCAGGTCCAGCCAGCAACTCCAGGGCTAGTATCTGGGTTACAGTGGGAGGGCGATATGTTTAACAATACAGAATGAAAGCTCATAATGCAGTTTACCTTGCGTTCTGGATTCCCTACATATGGGCGACTGTGTCCAAAGCTTAGCCAAGCACCATGATTAAACCCAAGTGGAAATGTCTGGCTACACTGCAATATTTAAGCCCTACTGTATATACAAATGTCACAGGGCAGTGGGGAGCCAACAATCCTCAAATGGATTATAAAGTTACACAGTGTACAGTAGGCCAGAGAATTCTCACTATGCACAGAAGAAAAGTGGCACTGTGCCAGATAAGCATCTCCAGCCCTGTGCCATCCTCCCTCTTTCTCAACAATGAGATTTGTCACTGCAGCTTCATCCAGTTAATGTGCCCTCGAGGCAGCTGAGATCTGAAACTAGATTAATACTCACCGTTCAGGGGTATGCAACCAGAAAAATAACCTGTAAACAACAGTCGAGATCAGAGGGAACAGACATCATGCCTGCAGCACTGCACTGTGAATACATACATACATACATTTTGGCTTTAACAAGGAAAAAGTGAACAATGAAGATGGATTTGACATGAACAGTATTGCGCAGTTTGTTTAGAATACTGATTTTTGGCAGCTGTTGATCCTTTATATTTTTTTTATTCAAGCAGATTAAGCACAAGGCACAGCAATGGGAGGGAGATTTTTGAAAGAGAACTAAACCCTAAAATCGAGTATACTTCCTGCACCAGCCTAAAAGTTCAGTATTTCTATAGTAGTAATGATCCAGGCCTTTAAATTTGATACAGGAGGTCCCTATCTTAGATTCTGTTATGAGTGTCAGTGACACTACACATGCTCAGTGGGCTCTGAGCAGCTGCTGGGAAGCTAAGCTTACGGGTTATTGCAAATCATCAAGCAGAAAATAACGTTTGCCTGTAACATAAACAGATGCTACAGGGCTTATTATTACATTTTCATGCTAATTGCACTGGTTTCAAAGGTGCCATGTATTGGTAATCTGAATTATTTACTAATCAGCCTTATATTGTGACTTTAATATACTATACATGCAGTAGATTGTGAATCATTAGAAAATAAGATGTGAAGTTACAGGGGACATCTTTATAGGCAACGGGCTGTGCTTTGGGCTGGTACAGAACCCCAAAACATAATTAAAGGGACAGTAACACCAAAAAATGAAAGTGTATAAACGTAATTACTATATAATGTAATGCTGCCCTGCACTGGTACAACTGGTGTGTTTTCCTTAAAAACACTACTATAGTTTATATAATAAAGCTTCTGTGTAGCCACGGGGGCAGCCATTTACAGGAGAAAAGGCACAGGTTACTTAGCAGATAACAGATAAACCCCATTATATTCTACAAAGCTTATCTGTTATCTGCTATGTGCCTGTGCCTTTTCTCCTTTTTCCCCAGCTTCAATGGCTGCCCCCGTGTTGACATAGCAGCTCATTTATATAAACTATAGTAGCGTTTCTGTTGCAAACTTACCAGTTTTACCAGCGCAGGGCAACTGTACATTATATTTTAATTACTTTAAAACACTTTCATTTTTTCGTGTTACTGTTCCTTTAAGGGCTTGTATACAAAGGCTTGGAACTAAAATGGATGCAGTCTTGTCATACACAATGTGCTTACCAGTGACTAGCCCTTTTTTTTTTGGTGCAAGACCCAGCCTATGCTAGCACAAGAAATACCTGTACCTAATAATTGCCTTAATCAGGCAGTCCAAACTGAACTAAAGTTGTACCTACAGGTGCCTGACGTCGTGCCTCTGGAATAAAATGTGATTGCATGATGTGTTAGTTTATACATGCTGCCCCTTCCCTTGCAAGTGCTAAGTGCACCATTTGCCTACAATTTTGGAACCTCTGAACCACTCACTGCACCGCTGATATCAGGCACAAAATAGAGAAAAAAGAAAAGGATTCTGAACTGCAAAAAAAATACATGGTGAATTGCAACAATATTCAGCACTCTGCATTTCTTTATTAAATTATGCCTTTACACTGCTAACACATAAGCATATCAGAGCCATTTGCTCCAGACAGCACTGAAGGAGAAAAACTCATGTGAACTGCCTGCTCCAGACAGCATTGCAAGCGACATACTACAGTACTAAGGTACATAACCTGCCCCACTGTACACTTGCTGAACTGCTGGACTACATACACAGAGATCAGCTAGGGATCTACTCTCTTATTATATTTGTCAAACACACGTTTAATAAATCCTGCTTTGGAAGACAGGTAGATACATGAATACAGCTCCTTGTCTGTCTGTCCTGGGGCAAGCTGCTGATGGCAGCACACTGAACCACTGAACAATTGCAACCCAGCACCATTCTCTCTTCATGCTGCACAAAGGAATTCTAATCTCTGTACTCCAGTTTTGGGGCAGTTCACCTTAAAATTAACTTTGAGTATAATGCAGGCATCACAATGAGGGGATAACCCTTTTACTGTACTTTCAGCAGAGTAACTGTGGCTCCAAGCCCCCCCTGCAGAAAACTCCTCTGAGGGGGCCCGGCACGACCACACATGGCATTTTCTCCACCAGTAGAAAACCACCCAGACTTGATCATGAATCCTGTCATTGACTACAATGGAAATCTTTAAGGTGACTGCACAGAGGTGGAAAAATTGCAATCGACATGTATGGCAAGTGGCATGGTATCTGTCCTATCAGTCAGATCCCATTTAGTGATTGGCCAACCTAACAGAACAGGACTATGTATCTAGGTACAAATCCTTACGCTGGTACAACAGAATGCCCATTCCTATTCTAAGAAAAAATGTATATAATTCCTACTTTTCTAACATTCTCCAGTTATCAAGAAATTACTTATCATTACCTTCATACCATTACTCAATGTTTGCAGCCATGGCTTACACAGAGATTCATACAACTTAGTTTTACTATGCACCAGTGGCTTCTTTCTTGGTTTTTATCAGTGGATAGCACCAGACATTGGGAGAAAGAACGCCAGCTCCCATGTAATAAGCAATAAACCAAAGAAACAATCTCCAACCCACACATGCTTATCTATGAACCGGGGAGGCAGTGTTAGATGACAATAACAATAAAAAAAGGGTTTAAAATTTCTTTTGCAATTATTACATCATATTTTACTGTGTGCATAGCGATTATGCCATTTACTATTGCCCAAGGGCATTTCTTCATTAGTTTTGTCACAGACCATCCCCAGGTTCCCTTTTATAAGACATGCATCAAGAAGAAGAAAGAAATACACATTCTGTAATTAGAACAATGCCTCACTAGCCTTTCATTCCTACAAGTGTATATTTATTACATTAATAAAGTATCCAGCACAATGTGGTGTTACATGTGCAGCACTCACTTTCCCTGTTCTACTTGCACACCAGGGTCAGACAGGTCACATAACTCCGTCTCAAGCTTTACTTGTGCCCAAACTTGCCTAACAGGTTGGTCAGATGTAAAGGTGACACGTATATGAATGACTCAATAGGGGCAACCATCGCTGACAAAGCAAATGCCATTAAGCTAACAGATAGTACAAGCATGAGACCTGTTATTCAGAATAATCAGGACCTGGGATTTTCCTGATAAGGGATCTTTCTGTAGTTTGAATCTCCATACCTTAAGTCTACTAAAAAATGAGTTAAACATGAAATAAACTCAACAGGATTGTTTTGCCACCAGTAAGAATTCACTATATCTCAGCTGGAATCAAGTACAAGGCACTGTTTTATTACTACAGAAAAAAAGAAAACATTTTTAAAAATTCGTCTATGGAAGATGGCTTTTCCGTAATGCTGAGCTTTCTGCATAACAGGTTTCCAGATAATGAATCCCATACCTGTACAGGTACAGAAACAATCATCCCAAATTCCTGGGAGCTGGGGTTTCCCAGTTGGTGTTTATCCCATAATTCCCATAGCTTAATTCTGCTAAAAATAATTTAAACATTAAATTAACCCAATAGGATTGTTTTGCCTCCAACATGGATTTATAAAGCTCAGTTACCATCAAATACAGGGTACTGTTTTATTAGTACAGAGAAAAAGGGAATCATTCTTGAAAAAAAATCTTATTCGCTTAAAATGGAGTCTATAGAAGATGACCTTACTGTAATTTTAAGCTTCCTGGAATTTCTGTATTTTGGAGCTCTGGATAACTGGTGGCGCTATTGTGGCATGTCATCCATAGAAAGCCATAGAAATACAGGTTTAGTCATAGAAGCATGTATGATATATGCAATTTGGGACCACACATACAAGCAGACACGTACCTGAAAGTACAGGTATAGGACTGTTATCCAGAGCTCCAAAATATAGGATTGCTATTTCCCATAGTGTCTCATTCAAGCTCATTCTCATTCAAGATGTGCCTGGCTCACATATACAGTACAGGTCATTTTTGAGGAACTGACCTTATTGTCTATATATGAAAGACTGTACCCATTGCCGAACGTCTAAAAACTTTGAGATCATACAGGTTCTGTTCATCAATAAGTGGTATATGCCCAAAATCAAGCTTTTTTAATTTGGTGAACCATGTCCTTCCACTACAGTCTCTCTGTTATCTACCTGCTTGTGTATATGATTATGGCAGGAAACTGCTATATTAGCCTGTGACAAGAAATGCGACTTAATTTTAGAAGATGGAAGCATGTAAGAGACCAGGACAGTAAGGATGGGGGCTACAAGGGGCAGTAAGCATTTGGCAATGACAATTATAACACATTTAAGAATAAGATACTACATTTGTGCCCTTCCACTTGTCCTGAACTACATCTCCCAAATCCACAGCCAAAAGTACCATTCTTTTAGAAGAGCGAAACATAACCTTTGGGTCTATATCAAACAGAACCTTACCCTAACTCTTCCAACAGAGAGAATTATTTCAATAAGATGTTTGTTATGGCACTGCTATTTAACATTTAGAATCCTCTCACCTTGATGTGAAGTTTATCCCATTTAAGGGCTTGTGCTTCTTAGTACAAACTGGCAACTTGTGCATAACACTGTAGTATAGGCAGTTAATGTGCTTTTGCCATTTATTTCTTAGTGCCAATACAAGCAGAATCTTGGCAACACTAGCCCTAGTACAAGAATGGCTCATTGCTAGAGCAAATGTCCTGTCCTGGGAATACAAGGAGAGATGCAAAGCAGAACATGCATGCGAATAAACATCTTCATAAGAGCAAGGTAAAGGCCTGAATTGGTAGCTTTTTGGATACATTGTTTATTTTGTTGTTGTAGAAACCCAGTTGAGTCCCCAAAGTCTGCAAACCCACAGATTGCGAGCCACAATAAAGATCTTTATAAGGATTATGAGGACACAGCGGTCAAAAAATTAAGTGCTTACTAATAGCTAAAAACAATGTGTAATATTATGTCAAATAGTGTAGTTTTGGGGACAAAATGTTATCACTTTTTGCATGTGTGAGGAAGTCTACTTCCTGGTTCTGATGTGACCGACTTTACATCCTTTCTGGCAAAAAAAACACAACTTCTTCTGTTCCATAGCACAGAGTCTCCATACAGCCTCCAGTAGACTGGAGCAAGTCGTACAAGACCCTTGGCAGGATGAAGAAAATCTCATTTACTACACTTCTGCCTGGGAAGGCCTTTCTTTAATTTAGTTTTGACAGCTAACATAAGAGCAATGGCACATGGTTCGGTTCCAGGTTTCCTGCTACACTTATACTCTGATATAAACAGAAAAGCGCAACAGGTTCCTCTGGGTCCAGAATACCAGTAACAGTGTATGCAATTTTCCCCTTGAAGCATCTGCATAAACTAAATAGTACTATATAATAAGTGGGTAACTATGTGGGACAGCATCCCTTTATTATTATTACCTGTACAGTATAAACATATAATAATAACCTTTTGATTACTTTACTGATATACAGACAGGGGGCCTGCCTGTCTCCTATTACTATCTACTATTATTATATCTACTAATATATATCTCTACTAATATATATTTAATCTACTAATATTGAGGCAAAACAGACTTTCTTAGCCTTGATATGAAGGAGGGCTGATATTAAGCAGTCTATTTCTTGCTAGCTTGAGATTTCCAGAAAGAAAGTGCCCAAAGTCACCCATCTGTGTCCAGAGCAGGGCCTGTATTTACATAACCTGTTTGGCTAGGCTGGCACTAGCAGGCCCCTGAGCTGCACTTATAGTCTCGTGTTATGTCCCATACAGGCAGTGGGTTATCCTGTGTAGTCTTGTACTACAAAGTAGTCTTGTACTCTCAAAGGCTGCTTTTATTTTACATAGTAAGAAAGAAACTTTGTTGTATATGGGGAATAGAGACAGAAGCACCTGCAGACTAAAACTCTAAACTGCAAACAAGCCAAAAAGTGCTCACATACTTTCCAGTTGGCAGAAGGTAAACTCCCTTCTGGTTTCCACACCCAGTCAGCCTTATCAGCTCTCCTTAGGACACGTCTACTGACTACAGAATGCTCACATGACTAGCACTGCAGGCACTCTGCATATGGTTATTCATGCAGGCACTTCAACCTACACAAAACAGCCACAGACACAAATACAAGCTGTGCCCTCCTACATAAGTGGCCCTTGCATATTATTGCCCCGACATTGCATTCACCCATGCTAAACTCTAGTGGTAGCCTGCCAAACAGCAACTGCTCTACTACACGTATTTGCTCATCCAAAGAGTAAGACACCCCAACTGACTAAGCAGCCCCTGGCAGGAAAACTTCCCATATCAGTCCCTGGAACAGAGCATACCAGCCCCAACAACACACACATTATTTTTTGCCTGAGCAACACATCCACCACTCAGCGCAATCTCCACACCACTCCTCACTCAACTAACCTAGGCAATAAATGCACCCAACCATCAAATGGTCACATTCACAACTATCTTGAGTCCCCAGTACATTATCCTCACCAACCAATTTGGCCAAGCTATCTCCCCTTACATACAAATTTGGTCAAGCTTTCTCCTCTTCCTTTGGGCAAATTCTACTATACACCAGTTACCTACTAGAGAATTCTCATTTCCTACCAACCCAGGTGAGACCACCAGTTTCTCTCTCAAAATAAGGGTTTTTATTGGCAATTTAATAGTTCCTAAATGGATTGGCAGCCATCGGAAGACTCTGTTTGGCAGTACACCTGGTTTTCACGCAACCAACACTTGCCTACAAGCCAGGAATTCAAAAATAAGCACCTGCTTTGAGGCCACTGGGA
Organism: Xenopus tropicalis; assembly: GCF_000004195.4. Lineage (NCBI taxonomy): Eukaryota > Metazoa > Chordata > Amphibia > Anura > Pipidae > Xenopus > Xenopus tropicalis. Next base: position 123,617,369 of record NC_030682.2, read on the forward strand.
GCAACATCCAAGGGGTTGTTGGGCAACATGTTGCTTATGAGCCACAGGTTGGGGATCACTGCTCTAGCCCTAGAAATTGACCAAGACTACACTTTCCATACCCTTTGGTCACTCTCCTGGGCAATCCCTTTACCTACCCAATAATTTGGGCAAGCTCTCCCATCAACCACTATCCTAGGCAAGCACTCTCCTCCCACACTAACCCAGTGGGCCCCCTTACTAAGCCAGTTAAGCACCCACCTCACCCATTTATTTGCCTAAACCAGCAGCCAAGGAGCTTTCTCTCATCAGAATTTTTAAGCAGATGTCTCTCCAGTATTTTGGCATGACATCCTGCATGGTATCAGAATATATGCTCCACAGAATTTTTTGATTGTGAAATCAAAATATCATAAAGGAAGCCAAATTACTATCAGGCATTATCCGTTCTCTGCATGATGCACCATGTAAGAAACATGTTTTATCTATAACTTGAAGGAAAAAACTATAAACTAATAACTGATTTGGCACAATGACTGGCACTTGCTTCATTAAGTTGAGTTATTTCACTGGGAAAGAGTTTGTCCTCTATTTGCCAAGATCCACAATAAAATGGAAAATCTGTTATAATTGTAAGGGGAGAAAACAGTGGCAAGGTTATCATTTATTTACTGGAACAGAATAATGAACTAGCAAAGTTCGGCTCTCTAGATTTTCAATTACTACTCCTCCCATTATGGCAGGGAGTTGTAGTTTAACAGCATGTGAAGTCTGCAGGTTGCTCATCAGTGGGATATTACAGTAACTGATTTTACAGCATATAGAGTTCTAATATATTCCCAGGGCTTACCCAATCTTATAAATGTCTAAGACTAAAAATTAAGTACTAATGGTTTGGTAGGTAACATGCACATAGATAAAAAATGTAATTTTTTTCCCAGCACTGGCTATAGATGGCCCTATAAATGCAAACAATACATTTGGGCCTAGCAGAATGGAGCAATGTGTCCTGAGTGGAAGCCATAGCGATTTCATCATTATATCATTTTTTTATAAAGCACCAGCAAATTACGCAGCACTTTTTATTCATTTGCTTTAATATTTCAAAATTCAGCCCATGTTACAATTTGTTCTAACTCATTCCAACTCTACAGTTTATTTTTGATATTTTGCACTTAAGATGGCCAAATTGTACCAGTGACCTAATGCGGCCAGTGGGGCAAATGGGTGGATCCTAATGGACAGGCTGCCTTTGGAGAAAACAATCACTAATTATCTCTGAAAGGCAGCTACTGATTGGGAAATGCTCATGATAAGATCTGTTCATAAAAGTAAAGCAAACCACATGACACTCTCTCTGTAAATCCAGTCATTACCCAGAAAGTTTTCAGGCCAACCAAGTTTCTCTACTTTGGTGACATTACACTGAACAATTATGGGCTTCAAAACAGTTTTTCAAAACTTCTCTTTTTTCTGTGGTGCCTTGTGCTGGGGAAATACTATGCTCAAACTCTGTTCCTCTGAGAACCGCAAGCGCCCAGGGCTGCTATACCCTTATATTCTCCTGCTAAACTAGTGTATGGTCTCCCTAGTGCACGGCCACTGGTTTTTAATCCTCCCCTTGCCTTTGGGGCTAAGACGGGGTAATTAGTTGCAGTGATTTTAATTCCAGTTGAGGCGACTAATCGCCCCCACTGAAAATTGTGCCGAATTGTACCACACGGTTGCACCGATTTGTAATTTTGCAGCTAGTTGCCTTCTTTCTTCTTTGCCCTTAAAGTTTAAGCAAAAATGGAGGAGGCACTTTCATTCTGAACTGAAAATAACAAAATGCTACCTTGCAAACAGCTTTTCTGTTGTGGTCTCTGTCATAATTAATATTGATGTGTAAAAACTATCCACCAAGTTAAACATTTAGCTCATACAATTCCCATTTAGCTTTTAGCCACAATTCCAGGGATGCCAGCAGGTCTCTGAGCAAAGGGGAGTATTTTTAGAACATTTTCTTCCAGTATTTAGTTCATGAACACATCTATAACCTGGCAGATTATAGTGCAGACCACGTAATTCCAGGGACAGCAAATAAGAAGCCTTTTAGGTACCATGGACTACAACTACCAGCGTTATCAGGCGGCCAACGTAAGCTTTCGGTCACAAAGGCTCAAAATTGGACATCTAGGCATTGGGACAGTGATCTCCTAACTATTCCAGCTGCTGCATTAGCTACATTTTCCAGTACTCAGTCCTGCAGATCTGCGTATATGCCTGATGCCGAACTAACCTGTCAGTTGAAGCTTACACTGCACACACAATGGAAACATAAAACATGGATCATTTAATGAATAAGGCCATAAAACAGCAGCAGAACAATGTGCTGAGAGATGGAACAACAAAGGGCTGGCATTCACTGTGTGATGCAAAAGCAGGCTGGCACAAGCGCCCCCACACACTAAGCATATATCCTGATAGAGCACAGGCAGATCTAGGCAGGAGCACCCCGATACTCTGCAAAACTGACATTTCCAAACCCAACAAAGAGGAAGCAATAATCCCATTACATAAAAGTGTCATCCTACCTTATCTCAGCACACAAATGAAGATGTAAGCCCCCTGCTGCCCCCCGGCATGCCCGTGACTTAGGTAACAGTGTGAATTACAAGCACACAATCAGTTAAAAAGCAAATTAACTAAAATTATCTTAAAATCCTGTTTGAACTGTTTAAACCCCAAGCTGACAGAAATGTATAACCATGTCTCACAAAGAACACAGTTTGGTGTGTCTATGTGTCTCATAAGAAAAGGCTTGATGTCATCTTTTATTTGTAGAGCGCTGACACCTCGCGCAACACTGCATTGTGACTGTACAATCACTGTCCGGTGGAGCTTACACTCTTTCAGGACCAGCTATGTACAGTACGCTTTCTGGAGAGGGGCAAAAAATCACAGAATTGGGTCAGATAAGTGGCAAAGGGCAAACTGAACTGAGTTATTCTGGCAGAGAGAGATGATATGGCCATTCCCTTAGCAGCACTGTGGCTGCAGACATGGGGGTGTATAAGGCACTGTCCCAGGCTGATGGTCCTACAGAGTATCGCCTGCTTTTGGGTTCAGGGTTGAAATTAGAAGAAAATGGGCCATGACAATGCGGGGAGACTGGGACCCCCAATGGGCAGGGTATACTGGAGGGCTGCAAGTTGGACATGGGGGTGTCTCTCCTTTGCCTAAATGCCCCCACCCTATACCCACTCAGACTAACACACAGACCACTAATTACTGGGGGGAGACAGGGCAGAGCAGACATAGCCATTTCCCTAAATGACTATTATTATGTAAGGCTTAACTTACGCGAATTTATTATGACAGCAAGTGTAATTGCCAGAACAAGCTGAAAGAGAAATATAGAAGCCTGAGCAGAGGAGGTGCTGCTGTTTGTCAGGCGTACCCAAAAGGTTTGTACCCCAGGGGCAGCCAGCCACCCCCGGCAGAGAATGGTAGATTCGCAATTGCCACAGAAGTGCTACGTTAACCTTGGCAGATACGTCCTGTTCGCAAGTAAGTCATACACCTATGGAGTTGTACTGACAGGCAGCGAGCTGTGAAAGCGCAGCTGTTCAAGTTCTCACCTTGATCACCGCTGTCCATGATCGCTGCCTACGACTTCTCTCGGTGCGCACAGCTCTCTCTCGCAGCACAGCGATCACACACTAACATCCACGCCCACCACTTGCCACGCCCAGATTCACATCCCCGCCCACGGCGTGCCACGCCCATACTCGCCTCTTTCCGCCCAGAGTATGCTGCTCTTAGACTTACATGTCCCGCCCACTAAGCGGCCTCCCAGATTCAGCCCCACCCATAAGTCCAAAAAACTATGTATCCGCCCACTTCTGCTAGGCCCGGAATCACCGCTTAACTCACAATTCTGTCCTTTTTTAAGTTCAGTACAACCAAGGAATCCCAAATGTCCATGTTTACCCACCCTGTTATATGGTAAAACTCTGCAGCCCTCCTGTCGCAGCCCAGACTTATACCCCCTGTCCCTCCTCATCTTATTCACAGTAACTTTATAGGGTCAGTAGGAAGTGACAAATCGTGCGTCCGTGTCTGTACTGCACTGACAGGGCAAGTCCCTTAGAGCCCCAGCGCCAAATACAGCACATGTTTGGGTGCAGTTATCGGGGGAATGGAATTTATGTTCTGTTCATGTGGGGGGAAAAGGTAGAAGTGACATTTTAGATATGACTGGGGGATTCTGGGATTTGTAGTTCGGAACAGCTGGCGGGTTGCAGGTCGGACATCCTTAGTTCGTAACCTTTCTCCCTTCTGATTAGGATTCTGGCATGTAGAGATGATGTAAGAGCTGGGTTTATGCCATGAGGCAAGTGACACTTTACCAGGGGTGTCCCTAGGATCCCATAACATCGTATAACAAGGGGTATGGGGCCCTACAGCAAAATAGATTTTGTCATATTTTAAACTAACACATTATTCATTGACAGACAATGAAACTTATTTTCAGTCAGTGATCGCCTATATCTCATGGCCCCCTGCTTCCTACTGTGAGTATTAAACACAGAAGTGTGAGGGCAGAGAGCTATGGGGTAGGCCTACAACCCTAATCACTCACCCTAATAATAACTTATAGGGCAGGCACAGGTGGTGCCCTGGGAACTTCCCAAAGTACCTATGTTACAATCCATCATTGGCAGCCTCCCTGCATCCCTGAAGCTCTTTCTTTTCAGCTCTGCCCTGTGTGCAGGTACCATGTTAGGCAGAGGTCTCTAACATGACAATATAGCATCAGGAAGCCTCAGTATTGCCTCTTTGTGGGAAGATGCACCAGGCAGGGTGGCCAGGTCTAATATTCCAAACAATCTTAAAGGAGACATATCCTATAAAAATTAAGAATGTACTAGTGAATTATACTCCTCTAGATATAGAAGGAATGTGCTTAAAAAAGTTGTATTTCAGACTGATTTATTGAGAAATTCCCCCAAAACCCCACTAGTCCCGCCCATCTGTTCCTCTTCCTGCTGGCTGAATTCTCTGGATGAGCTGGGGAGCCAGCGGCCCTCCATACGCTGCACTGTAAGATAGGAACCAATCAGCAGCTAGGCTGACCTGATAGGGAACTAAAACATGTCTTTGCTTGTGGGAGTGCAGGGCTGTGATTGGCTATCCCCCTCCTACTGTGCTTCTGGCAGGGGCCGTTAGGACACACCCACTCTCCATTTCAAACTTGGGCAGAGAAGTGAAAGGATCTATAGGGAGCTCCAATAAACGGGCCATTTTTACAGATAGGATTAATTTTTAGCACAAAGTGAAACCAGCACCTTATATTATTCATAATTGCCTACAAAAATTAGTGTAGTCTGACACACCTACTTTTTGGCTACACCCCCATAGGTTGGACTGGGCTGCTGGGGCACCAGGAAAAACCCAAAGGGACCCAGACTTGATCCCTGTCTGCGCTCCCCCGCCCGCCGGTGTCCCTCCCCTAATGTGTTGAAAGTAAGTTTCACTTACGTGCGCTTAGGGGGGACATTGGGCAGGTGGTGAGGGCCCCTGTGGGGGGGGTTAGGAGGGAGCAGCAGGGGCCCCTGTGGGGGGTGTGAGGGATGTGCCAGGGGCACCTTGGGGCCTGCACCCCCCAATCCAAGGTACTGGGTGCACATTGAGCCCTGTACCTCTCAGTCTGACCCTGTACACCCCAGAATACCACACTAAGCACTTCGTGACACACTGTGGCCCCCAGGTTTCATTTAAACACAGCTGCAACACCAACTGTGCTTCCCATCCTCTGAGTTTTTAGGCAGCAGTGTTTTATATAATGTGGGAGAATTACATCAGTCTCATCAAAGGGGCAATCCAAAACCATGGGCTGGCTGAAAAAAATTAGGGCTGCCGCCCATAAAGCTGGATATTGTTGAGGCAGCAGCTCTGATTCTGCCTTCCCCTAGCCCACCCCCACCAACCTGCTCAGAACATTAGTGGCAGAGCAGGTCAGGGGGGGCACATTGCTAGCACTAGCAGAGCAGAATTTCTGTTTTAAAAATGTAAATTTGGCTCTTAAGCTGCTCCTTGTCACCTGAGGCAAGGTTCTAGACCTGTGGCAACCCTAGTTTAGCTGCAACTCTCAGCAACCCCAAGAAATCCTGAGAGTTATAGTTTCAGGATCAACTGCAGAAGCAAGTGCCAGCCCCCCGCATCACATTACAAAGTAGTAGTACAATCACATACACAATGCAGCAGGAAGAAGGTTGTAGTGCAGATAGCTTGGAACTGAGAGGTAATTGCTGCATAGAGTAGAGTAGTAATAGAAAAGGGACTCTCTTGCAATGCCATTCATTCCCATTGCATGCTGGGTATTGTAGTCTTGCATTGACCTTGAAAGGAAGCAAAATGTTAAACAAAAACTAAAATACCCAACATGGACTGGGAAAGATGGGTCAGATACAAAAGGTTTGGGGAAAAAACAACATGTTTCCAAAGTACAAACCTGCTTAGGCTCCAAAAACTAGCCCAAAACCTTACCTTGTCCGGTTTGTACTTTGGAAACCACTGACAGCTTTAAATTAGTAGCCCTATTTGGTGGAAAAAACTCCAACCTAGAAAATGGCATTACATTTCTACTGCAACGGTGTTGTGGCAGGTATTTTATATAAAATTAACACAGCACTTTTCCTGTCAGGTATTCTGGAATATTAAACGCCTGTAAATATACCCTTGAAGGGCAAGGGCACACTAAGCAAATTGACTGCTTTCCTCTACAGGCATTTTTATCGACGAAGATGGAGGCAGATCCACTCTTATGCACACACCCCAGTAGCTCCGCTGACAGGCCCAATGTCAACCTATGTGGAGCTACACAGAGCAGATATTGGCATGAAAATGCATACATTTGTGTTTTTGTGCCAATCTAGGGCTGATGCTACAGGGGTGTGTGCATAAGAGTGGATCTGCTTTCTTCCATGTCTATAAAAAATGCACAGGAGGCATGCATTATATGATATCATAATATCATGAATGTGCATCACAAGTGCCCTCTGCTGTTCTGTCCAGGTGTGGGCCAGATGTAGGAAGCATTTTCTGACACTTTTCTGCTCAGCTCTATCACAGACGTCGCATTGAGCAATAGAATGGAGCAGAGAATTGTCAGGAGACCCTTTTTTACATCAGTGATACTGACACAAAAATTTTTCTTCAAAGTATTACTGTACAATAAAAGTTACCTATAGGGCATATTGATTGTTTTTCGCTGATAGGGCTTCTTTTGTGAGTAATTGTTACTTGAGGTTCCTTTTGCCGACCTGACAGTCCCTTCTCAGCCTGTCAGCCTAATGCTAACGGCCTACTGCTGCACAAATATGGCAGCCCCCTCGTAGAGTAACATGGGGGAGCAGATAGGTAATGCAAAAGCATTGGGCAAATACTTTTAAGGCAAAATTATAAATAGCGTGCAAAGACAGTGTTATGATGTAAAACAAATTTTTGTTTCAGGTGTCAGTATCCCTGTAAGGTTCTGCCTAGGCATACAGCAAGGGGCACTTGTGATACACATCATGGAAACAAATGGACAAAAATAATGTCATTTGTAAAAATGCAAAGAAGAGTTTTCTTTGTATTTGTAATTCATTTTACATAGTTACATAGGGTTGAAAAAAGACCAGAGTCCATCAAGTTCAACCCATCCAAGTAAACCCAGCACACACAACCCACACCTACCAACCATACATAAACTATATATACAACCACTAATACTAACTGTAGATATTAGTATCACAATAGCTTGGATATTCTGATTGTTCAAGAACTCATCCAGACCCCTCTTAAAGGCATTAACAGAATCTGCCATTACCACATCTCTAGGAAGGGCATTCCCCAACCTCACTGCCCTCACCGTGAAAAACCACCTACACTGCTTCTGGTGCGTTGATCGTTTTTATGGGAAAAAAGAATACCCCCCCCCATCTGCCTATAATCCCCTCTAATGTACTTGTACAGAGTAATTATGTCCCCTCGCAAGCACCTCTTTTCCAGAGAAAACAACCCCAACCTCGACAGTCTAACCTCATGACTTAAATCTTCCATCCCCTTAACCAGTTTAGTCGCACTCTCTCCAGTTTATTAATATCCTTCTTAAGGACTGGAGCCCAAAACTGCACAAGGTGAGGCCTTACAAAGGACCTATAAATGGGCAAAATTATGTTTTCATCCCTTGAGTCAATTCACTTTTTTATACAAGACAGCACTTTATTTGCTTTAGTAGCCACAGAATGACACTGCCTGGAATTAGACAACTTGTTATCTACAAAAACCCCTAGATCCTTCTCCATTAAGGATACCCCCAACACACTACCATTCAGTAGATAGTTCGCGTTTATATTATTTCTACCAAAGGGCATAACTTTGCACTTATCAACCTTGAACCTCATTTTCCAGTTTGCTGCCCAGTTTTCCAATTTTTTCAAATCGCTCTGCAAAGCGGCAGCATCCTGCATGGAACTTATAGTTTTGCACAATTGTGTGTCATCAGCAAAAATAGAAACAGTACTGTCTATGCCCACCTCCAGGTCATTAATAAACAAATTAAAAAGGACCAAGTACTGACCACTGCGGTACTCCACTAACCACACTGGTCCAGTTAGAAAATGTTCCATTTACCACCACTCTTTGTAATCTATCCTTCAGGCAGTTCTCTATCCAATTACAGATATTATGTTTTAGGCCAATATTCCTCAATTTGATCATTAACCTTCTGTGAGGTACTGTATCAAACGCTTTAGCAACGTCCAAGTAGATGACATCAACTGCCATTCCAGCATCGAGGTTCCTGCTCACCTCCTCATAAAAGGCGACTAAATTAGTCTGGCAAGATCTGTTACACATAAAACCATGCTGGCACAAACTAATAGTATTGTGAACTGCAATGTATTCAAGTACCCTATCCCTTATTACCCCTTCCAAAAGTTTTCCTACTACTGATGTCAGACTAACAGGCCTATAGTTTTCAGGTTGAGAACGGGATCCCTTTTTAAATAACGGCACCACATTAGCAATTCGCCAGTTTCTCGGCACCATGTCAGACCTCAACGAATCCTGAAAAATTATGTGAAGAGGCTTGGCAATCACAGCGCTCAGCTCATTTAATACCCTGGGATGAATCCCATCCGGTCCTGGACCTTTGTTTACCTTTACATGTTCAAGTCTCTTTTGAATTTCCACCCGAGTGACCCACGCGTCAGTAGCTAAATTACTAGAACTGGGCATATTACAAGGGAAGCTTTCATTAGCTGGCTCCTCAGATGAATAGACAGATGAAAAATAAGAGTTCAAAATTTCTGCTTTTTGCCCGTTCTCATCAACCAACTAACCCCCCCCCCCCCCCCCGTGATAACAAGGTTCCCATCCCTTCTTGCTTCATTTTTTTACTATTCACATAATTAAAAAATAATTTTGGATTCTTTTTACTCCTAGCTGCAATATCCCTTTCCATTTCTATTTTAGCTTGCCTTATAGCTTTTTTGCATGCTTTATTTGCTTCCTTGTACCTGATGAAAGTTTCTGCTGTCCCAGCTAACTTAAATGCTTTAAAAGCACGTTTTTTCTTACCAACCTCGACACTATTTATTCAGCCATAAAGGTTTTGCTTTGCGATGCCTCTCCTTGCTTACAAGGGGAATATACTGTTGTGTATACCTGCAAAGCAATGTTTTAAAGATGTTCCATTTTCCTTCTGTGTTTAACCCTATGAAAAGCCTTTCCCAGTTGACACATTGCAGAGATGCCCTTATACTGGCAAAGTCTGCACGTCTAAAATCGAGCATTTTAGTTACTCCCTTATAGAGCTGTCTCTGCAGCATTAACTCAAAGGAGACCATGTTGTGATCACCGTTCCCCAAATGCTCACCCACACAAATGTTAGAGATTAGTTCAGTATTTGTGCCAGAGAGCATAAGTTTCCATTAAGTTTTTTATTACTTGAAGGCAAAGTGTCTTTCATCAGAGCTGCCAGTGACAATGAACCGTTATTTACACAGAAGTTTCCAAACCTTGACATTTTTCTGCTGTGGTGAAGGACAGCTTGTTAGTTCCCATCTCACTATCACAACTTACAATGAAATATATGTTATAGTTCAGGAGTTACAGTGCGTTGGTAGTGTGATTATAAACACATACTGAGTCAGTTCTTAGTGTAAAATGTGAATTTATTGTTTGTTGCAGTGAAAGTTAAACTGAAGGCGGTAGATCAGGAGTAACAAGAAACACACATTTCACACACATTGTTGTACACATCTGAACCTAATCTAATGAAAACGGGAATTGTAAAATTCAAATTAACGTTTCAAATTATGGGCTGGCGTTAATGCAATTAATGCAGGATGAGTGGACAAGTCAGAAACCAATCATACCTGACATGTATAATGACCCAGGTGTATAAACCCTGGGTCTATCACTCGTGTCTCAATCACCAGTCCATAGTGAAATATTTCAGGGAAGACTCACCCCCATCGATGAGTGGTCCAGGTGCTCACAGCCTTGAACCCGTAGCCTAAAGTAGCAATCTTAAATCAACGAAAGGCGGCGTGAATTGCACACCAGAATGCCATAGGAAGTCTAAAAAGCTCAACCTTTATTCATTCTCTTAAAACCTGTACGTTTGACGCATTTCATGTACATGCAGGGCCACCATCAGGGGGGCACAGGGGGGACAGTCATCCCGGGCCCGGATGTTTCTAACTTTAAAGAGTCCGGGCCCTGTCACTACTGGCGTCCGCCGCTATGTCCCGCTGCTTTCCACTCCATCTGCGCTTAAATAAGGTTGCGCCCCGTGCGTAGTGACGTCACACGCACGGGGCGCAACCTTTATAAAAGCGCAGATGCTGCAGACAGCAGCAGGACATAGCGGTGGACGTCAAGGAAGCCGGGGGGAAGCAGCAGGGGGACCGGAGGAAGCAGCAGGGGGACTGGTGAGGAACTGAAGGATGCTTGGGGGAGCTGAAGGATCTTTGGGGGGGGGGGGCCTGGAGGAAGCAGGAGGACACTGGGGGGGGGGGAACTGGAGGATGATGGGGGAGCTGAAGGATCTTTGGGGGGGGCTGGAGGAAGCAGGAGGACACTGGGGGGGACTGGAGGATGATGGGGGAGCTGAAGGATCTTTGGGGGGGCTGGAGGAAGCAGGAGGACACTGGGGGGGGGGAACTGGAGGATGATGGGGGAGCTGAAGGATCTTTGGGGGGGGCTGGAGGAAGCAGGAGGACACTGGATGGGGGAACTGGAGGATGCTTGGGGGGGCCCTGGAGAAAGCAGCAGTATGCTTGGGGGGGCCTGGAGGAAGCAGAAGGACACGGGGGGGGGGAACTGGAGGATGCTTGGGGGGCCTGGAGGAAGCAGGAGGACACTGGGGGGGAACTGGAGATGCTTGAGGGGGCCCTGGAAAAAGCAGCCGTATGCTTGGGGGGCCCTGGAGGATGCTGGGGGGGAGCCGAAGGACACGGGAGGAAGCAGTAAGCAGCGGGGAGCGGGCCATAGTATGAGTAATTTGGGCGGGGGGCCCTGGCTACCAATGTTTTAGGGGGGCCCTGGCTACCAATGTCTGTGTGTACCTTGTATTGATGGGAGGGGTTACTGGGGGAGGGGCCATTGGGGGCGTGGGAGGGCCTAGAAAATTTAGTTGTGAGGGGCCCCGTGATTTCTGATGGCGGCCCTGTGCACATGCGCACTTATCATAGGCACACATACAGAAAAAAGCACGATTTAAATAGTCAATCAATTAATGACATCACACAGTTAAAAACAATCAAAAGAAAAAGGGGAAAGAAGAAAATAAACATGGGTATAGAGCAAATTGACAGCTACGGGAAACTCACTTGGAGGAAACATAACAACTGATGTCAAAAATAGAATTGAAGCCATTCGGATGGCGTGTGCCTAGCGTAAGAATCCATTTAACCTCCATGTGCAATAATTTAGTTCACATGTCACTACACCTTTCATCTGGGAACACTCTATTAATTACTGTACTTGAATCTGTAAAAAAGACACACCGCTATTGCAACAATCTACAAAATGTCTTGAAATCGGACAGTTACTATTCCTTGCAACAATGTGTCCTATGTGTTCTGGCATTCTACACTCAAGTGAACGAATCGTACAACCCACGTACTGAATGAGACAATGCGAACAGGTTAGCAAATAAACTACATACCATGTATTGCAGTTTGCACAGAAGCGCATCTCAAAGGATTTGTTGGTTAATGTATTCCTAAACGTGGTGGAACACTTAGGGGCTGATTTACTAACCCACGAATCCGACCCGAATTGGAAAAGTTCCGACTTGAAAACGAATATTTTGCGACTTTTTCGTATGTTTTGCGATTTTTCGGATTCTGTACGAATTTTTCGGATCCAATACGATTTTTGCGTAAAAACGCGAGTTTTTCGTATCCATTACGAAAGTTGCGTAAAAAGTTGCGCATTTTGCGTAGCGTTAAAACTTACGCGAAAAGTTGCGCATTTTTCGTAGCGTTAAAACTTAACGCTACGAAAAATGCGCAACTTTTCGCGTAAGTTTTAACGCTACGCAAAATGCGCAACTTTTTACGCAACTTTCGTAATGGATAGGAAAACTCGCGTTTTTACGCAAAAATCGTATTGGATCTGAAAAATTCGTAAAGAATCCGAAAAAATCGCAAAACATACGAAAAAATCGCAAAGTACCGATCATTACGAAAAAAACGCAATCGGACTCCATTCGACCCGTTCGTGGGTAAGTAAATCAGCCCCTTAATGTTAGCACATGTGATGCACCTCCCTGCACCACAAGGGTAAGTACATTTAGTAGTAAGCCAAATAGGCTTAACTGATTCAGACCTCAGCAACATAGGAGATAGGGAGACAAACCTACAGCCATTTTCCAAAATTTGAGAAAGTTGGGGGTCATAATATAAACCCGATAGGAGTCCCTAAATAATTTTTAAACTTTGTAAAATTGCTTACTATATGTGGTAACAAACATGGGGACCTTCACTTTCTTTGTGGTCATCTCACCAGCAGGGTTTTAAAAGAATAAATAAAGGTTGAGCTTTTTAGACTTCCTATGGTGTTCCGGTGTGCCAGTGTGCAATTCAAGCTGCTTTTCATTGATTTAAAGGAGAATGCAAGTCAAAATTTAAAAAGCATACTGCCCAATAGTCCTCCTATTGTTTAGTAAAAACGCCACACTTTTGGCTCACCTAATCAAATATTTACTCAGTCAAACTTACTTCACATTTTCTAGAACAGGCAGCCATCTCTAAAAAGGTATTCTCCCTTCCTTTCCCTCCTTGCTTCATACTGCACATGTGTTTCATTCTCTCCCCCCCCTCCAGACTTGAATTTCATCATTAAGACTTTACTTTTTAGCATTCGATGTATTTTTGCAGCCACAAAGGGATTCCCAGTAACATAGTAACATAGTAAGTTGGGTTGAAAAAAGACATACGTCCATCAAGTTCAACCATAATGCCTATATATAACCTGCCTAACTACTAGTTGATCCAGAGGAAGGCAAAAAACCCCATCTGAAGCCTCTCTAGTATGGGATAGCATCACATTTGACAAGTATTACTTTTATATTGCTAGTAAAAAGCTGCACTGTACTGAAGGAACAATTTCTGCTGCTTTAAAATATGGTGATTAACTTGCTTCACATTTGGCAGCTGCCAGGGAGTGGGATGTGACATAACCTCATATACTGCACCACGGAAATACAGGCATTCCAGGCATTTTTATTGGGCTAGTACATTAGTAACATTTAGGGGCTGATTTACTAATCCATGAACGTCCGAAAAGCGTCCGAATGCGTTTTTTTCGTAATGATTGGTATTTTGCGATTTTTTTCGTCACCGTTGCAACTTTTTCGTAGCCATTACGACTTGCGCGAATTGTCGCGACTTTTTCGTAGCCGTCGTGAAAAAATCGGAAAGGTTTGCCTGCCGTTTACTAGCGCTCAATATGAAGAAGTCGCGACAATTCGCGCAAGTCGTAACGGCTACGAAAAAATCACAAAAATACGAAAAAGTCGCAAAATGTTCGTTTCCAATCCAATTTTTTCCCATTCGGGATTCGTGGATTAGTAAATCAGCCCCATAGAATTATAAGTGAATGGGCTTGTTTATACTGTGCAGCATCTTGTTCCCTGGCATGCCGTGCAAGTCGTTCAGCTGAGCACACCAGTGCAGTAAAGCAACCTAACAGTCCCTTGGGCGGGCCAGTCTGTTCACCTGAGCAAAAGTCAAGGCACCAACAGCCCCATTTACTCCTACCTATGAGACAGTGGCAGCCATGAGGAGAACCCGCTCTTTATACATTTAGTATAATATAAGATCGTTATTTCTATCTGATTATTCAGTACAAAGGGAAAGCATAAGGAACAAAATAAAGCAAATTGTTTGTACATAATTACAGAAGGAAACATAATAAATGCAGCACAGTTCCACTCACAATTATTGTGTATAATTTGGTTATTACATTGTGCTAATGTGGACATAGAAAATAGATTTCACGTTGGATTTCACTGCTGGAAAGAATTCTTTGTGCAAGAGTATCATCCAGTGGACAGGCTGATCATTACATACGATGGGACGGCTGCGTATTGTGCTCTTTATAGGAATACTAGCAGCACATGCTCTCTGGCCCCCCATTCAGCCTCACATCATGGGCACAGTTCTGCTCCTTTTGTATAAAGGGGCAGGCACGGCCTCATTTGCTCAAAGGGAAGCTGGAAAGCAATTGCCTAGGTAAAAGCACAAATCGTATACGGGTAACCATTGTAAGGTATTTCCATTTCTATGCCCAGCTTGCTGCTTCTTGCTGTTTTGAAACTAAAACTCACAGAAACTGGCTGTCAGTGGTTGTAGGGAGTTATAGTTTACAAATGGAGGGTTCCACGTTAGAAATCCCTTTTTTATTTTGTACACTGCCTTGGATGAGTGAATATATTATGGCATTAAAATGCAGGAGAGAGCGTTGCATGCATGTTACAACAAGCCCATTAAAGCTCAGAGAGACATCAAGCATTATTAAGAGTATAGAGTATTTAAGAATGTCTGCAATAGGAAAAGGACTGTCGTCAGTAAGACATAAAATTAAGGGGGCCATGCTTTAAAGAGGGGGGTGTAAAAAAAGATCCCAGAAGATGTGTATGTTTGCGCATTGCATCATGTTTATTAATATATAACTGCATATTGAACTGGGTTGTAGTCTTGTGTGTGTACTTTTCCTCTTATAGTTAGAAAATGTACAGAATTCTACTGAAGTTAGGATTCCTTATTGTATCCACCCATGGCAATTGCCCCTTAACCAACAGCCTCATCTTCAGTGGCAGAAGTAGAACTAGTTGTCTCACAATTTACTATTACCATGAGTGCCATGAACCTGTGCCATGTATTTGATTGTTTTGTAAGAGGAAAACACATCAGAAATGGTATTGTTTGTAAATCTAGATACATTTCTTATATCAGCCCCACCATTGTCTTCCTCACACTGACTTCTGAACCTGCATAACTTCAAAAACAAGACACTGGTGATTTGCTTCTTTGCACACCATCCATGGCCATCTTTAACTGGCATTTAATTCCCCTAAGCCAGACCTGGGGTGTAATGCAACACACACTCTAGGAGATTCTCTATTAAGATTCTTAAGATGCCAGTTAACATGCATGAATGTGTTTAGACTGTGGGGAAAAAATCAGAGGATCTGGAATATGGTGACCAGATTCACTTGAACATTCAGGGACACGTCTAAAATACATGTTGCAGGGGAGCAGTGATTGCAGTTTATCTTAAATGCAATCACTGCTGCTCTGCAACATGTATGAAGGCTGAGCAACAATCCCAAGTACAAGAGCTGCACAGAACAGTTATTCCATGTGCAAGAATAGGATGATCAAATGGTAAATAGGACTTTTGTGTGTTGGAAAGGTCATAGCGGTACCTCACTATTGGCCATGTTATCACTAGGCTGAAAGAAGAGATTGTGCCTCTATGTTCTGCTTATGTTTATGGCTGAAACAGAACGGTTGGGTAAACTAACCAACCAAAATCTGATGGACCTTTGATCTGTGGGGCCTGCTGTGCCCCAGAACTTCACTCTCTGGGCTATAGTATTCTTTCTTACAGGCTGGTGGTAAAGTAATGAATTGATAGTGACATTAACACTACTAACAGTGTGGGAAGCTATTGACCATATACAGGATCTGGATATAGATCTTAATGGAAAACTATAGCCCCTGAACAATGTAGGTTATTATAAAAATACATATCATAAAACAGCTCCCAGTTTCCTCTAAATAAATTATTTTCTTAAAAAAAGACTTTTTTAGCACTATGTGCCACTGTTAAAATGGAAATTTTCTATTTAGGGTTAAAGTACTAAGGGCCACCCCCTGGGATCATATGATTGATGGTGCACACAAACAAACCAAGGGCACACATGCATATTAGGTCACCTCAGCCAATTAATACTAATGTATAACGGAGAGATTAGTTGCATGCAAATCTCTGCTACCACAGGTGACTAAACAAAGGGAATCGCCAGCGGAAAGCCCTATGCATCACTTCAGCTTTCTGAAGTCACCTGCAGGGGGAAACTTTGAGTGACAGAAAGCCAAAGTGATGTGTATGCCTTTCCTGCTGTAATATAACCACCCAGCCATAGCACACACTGAGCAGCACTTTGCATAATCCCTATGTAGAGAGTAAGATGACCTGTTTCGTAGACTCAGACCAAGTTAAAACTTAACTTTTAATTAACCATTAAAATATATCAAAAAGTTAAATGTAAGGGGTACGGCTCGGTGACACACTGAGCCATACTCCTCCAGATCCTTCTGCATTAAGGATACCCCCAACAAACTACCATTTAGTAGATAGCTTGCGTTTATATTATTTCTACCAAAGTGCATAACTTTGCACTTGTCCACATTGAACCACATTTTCCGGTTTGCTGCCCAGTTTTCCAGTTTTGTCAAATCGCTCAAGTGGTTAATTAAAGATTAAGTTTTAACTTGGTCTGAGTCTACAAAATCAATACAGCTTTGGGTGGTGCAGTGTTTTGATTTTCTTTCTTTCTTCCTTAATAGCACTGCAAATGTACTACAGCACAGTGCACAGATAATGGTATCTCAAAACCTTTGTTGTGACTGCTTTGTTAGAAGGTGTATTAAGGTGCCCATACACTAAGATCCACTCGCTTGGCGATGTCGCCAAGCGAGCGGATCTTCACCCGATATCCCCACCTACGGGTGGGCGATATCGGGTAGCAAGGGACTTAAAAAAAAAATAATCCGATCCAGATTATGGGGCAGTCGGTTCGGGGACCGCATCAACGAGCCAATTTCAGGCCAGATATCGGTCGGCCAGGCAGCTCTGTTCTGCCGATACACGGGACCGATATTGGCAGCTATAGTCGGGCCCGTGTATGGGGACCTTTAGGGCTGTGGCAGATGTGGAGATTAGTGGCCAAATGCCATCCCACCGGCTAGAATGTAAATCGCCAGTGGGATGGCATGCGCCGCCATTTCCCCAAAATCACAGAAGTTTCCTCTCAAGGCAACTTCCGCGATTTCGGGGAAATCGCAGTGCTGCGTATGCCATCCCACCGGCGATTTACATACTCACCGGTGGGATGGCATTTCGGGGATATAAATCGCGGGCGACTAATCTCCCTGTGTGCCACAGCCCTTATATGTGCAGAGGAAATCTTATTCTCCATTCCTTTACAGCTCAATAAAGATCAAAAACCATAGATTTTTTTTTTTTTTTATTAAAACCAAGCCCTATTCTTTAAACGCATGTTGAACAAGGGGGACACTATATACCTAATAACATAATACACATAATAAACTTAAAAAAAAAAATTGAGCACTATAAATAGGACTGTGTTGAAATTATTTTCTGCAAATTGTTTTTATATAAATATACAATCTTTTTGCCATTATAAAGCACTAATTTGAAAGTTGGACTATTTTCACAGAACTTCTCCCATTTCTACATAAACAGGATAATTGGACGCTCATTATCAGGGTCTTCTGAATAGATTGGTAATTCATTTTATTAGCTTCTTGGGTTCAGGAAGTGACAGACGTGCCTAAATGAAATTGGCTTTATATTCTTGTTTAGTCTCTTCAAAGAGAGCTTGGAACATGTCCTTTAAAAAGTGAAACAAAGGAATAGGACACTATCTATTGTGCAAGAGACAGGTTCAAAATAAGGGCTCTGGCACACGGGGAGATTAGTCGCCCGCGACTAATCTCCCTTGTCACGGGCGACTAATCTCCCGGAACTACCATCCCACCAGCGAAAATGTAAGTCACCAGTGGGATGGCACACGCTGAGCAGGGATTTCACCAAATCGGCGAAGTTGCCTTGCGAGGCATTTTTGCCGAAATCGCCTGCCCAACGTGTGCCATCCCACCGGCAACTTACATTTTCGCTGGTGGGATGGTAGTTCGGGGAGATTAGTCACCCGTGACAAAGGAAGATTTGTTGCGGGCGACTAATCTCCCCGTGTGCCAGAGCCCTAAGTCTTAAGGTCGAATTAAGTCTTGACGATCAAATTAGCCTACACGCTCCCCCCATATTGCCCACCTGTAGGTGGGGATATCGGGTGAAGATCCGCTCGCTTGGCGATCTCGCCAAGCGAGCAAATCTTTACGTGTATGGGGACCTTTAAGTGCTCAGACATTTTTGCCCAGATACTAAGGGAAAGCCCACAAGTATAGGAGAGATAAGAAGGTGTATGATCAGCATCAGGCTTCAAACCGACAAATTGCTGTGAAGCACTCGCCATGCACAGCTGCAGCCGTTTGATGTCTTTATTGCGTAAATCTGAATTCTCTCAGAGGTTCACCACACACAGAGGTGGTTACGCTTCAGGGAAACCAACTGAAAGTGTCAGTGCACAAACATGCTATGTGCGCTCAAGCTCTCCTATCTCTACAGACTTACACACCACACACTCCAACAGTCAGGCACAGTCCCAAGCCCAGAGAGAAAGCCCTAATATACCTGTCACTGCGATCCGTTCCCTCAAAGAATATGAATACATACCATTTTTATATGCTGAAATCCAGCTGCAAAACAGTTCTATCTGCCTTAAACACTGATGTTACAAATGGTAACAACTTCTCCACAGCTTACAGAGAGCATGTAGGAACTATATAACCCACAATGCATTGCACTGTTACATTTCCTATTGATAGGAAGGTGCAGGGATTTGGAGGATGCAGGCTGAGGATAGTCAACTACTGTTATATTTATATATATATTTTTTTTTCTCAAAGTGGTCAGTCAGATCAGCAGGAGAACAGACCAAATTATTACATTAAAATCATGAATAGACTGCATATATTTTTTGAACAATGTATAATGCAAAGTTGCTTGAAATTATGTTGTTTTCTTTTCAAAATGCTTAAGTTGTGTTTGGGTGGCATTCCTCTTTATATGCTAAATTATATAATGGTAGAAAAACCAGCTTTCCCATAACAATTCAACTTAAAAAAAGGTCAGTGAACCCCCCTTTCAGGAAATCATTAACAGCTGTGATACGGTGCACTGGTTCTCTGGCAGAATCATTTATTCACTGCTGTGCAGGAAATTGTTGGGAAAAAGTTTAATTTAGCTAGACTGCCATCAGTATATTAGTGGTTTCTGGGCTACTGTCTCTCTAGGAGGGAGCCCAAAGAAGTGGATGAGGGCTCAGCTTGACTGGTAATTGTGGTAACAATAGGGGTAAAAGGCTATTTGCTGCTCCAGAGACCCTTTAAAGGCATACCATCATGATTTCTATGGTATGTTTATTTCTAAATTACACAGCAAATAATTCACTCTACCATTTATCATTTTATACTTGAACCAACAAATCTCAGTGCATTGTACCTGAGTCTGAGCTTTCAGAAGGAGCCAGCACTACACATTAGAACTGCTTTCAGACAGGCTATGGTTTCTCCTTCTCCCATGCACAGTAACTGGTGGAGTCCCAAGCCTCACTTGGATTGGCTACTATTAAGTGCTATTCTGATACCTACTGGGAGCTGCTATCTTGCTGTTCTGCTGATCGCCTGCTGGGGGGAAAAAAGGGAGGGAGGTGATATCACTTCAACTTGCAACGGCAGCAGTAAAGTTTGACTGAAGTTTATCAGAGCACAAGTTACATGGCTGTGGCACCCTAGGGCAAACACTGACTGCTTTATGAGCAGCTTAAGTATTGGGCAAAACAAGGCCCTCCCTGCCATGTGACTGTCAGGTAAACAGAAAAGCAAACCGTACAAATTCAAGACAAATACAAAGAACAATCTGGGGCAAAGACACACAGCCCAATCTATACAAGCTGAAAGGGGAGTAGAACCCAAAGCCATTCCTGATATCATGAGCTTATGGTCATGCAATTACAGGAATCATTTGGGTTGAAAAAATAGTTCTCATTCAACATAAAAAAAAAATCCACACATACATATAGACACCTGCCCATCTGAAAAACAATTTTGCAATAAATGCGCTTCTTAAAGAGTAGCAGTCTGCATTTGATTAACTATATATAGTGAATAATTTAGCCCTATTGTAAAATATTAGAATATTGTAAGTCCCCAAGGAGTCTGTTAACACAGGTCACAGAACTCCAAGGTGATCATCATATGTTACAACAGGCCTTTGAAAAAGACTGTGGAGACACCCGAAACGTTAGTTTGACGTTTGTACTAATAAATTAACTTTTTATTTACCCACTAAGTCCTGTAAGTGCGTATATACTGTATACTCTGTATATTATATATCTCCACACACTTATACTAAACTAACCACAACATCAACCTCACCATCACAATAGCCTTGTATATTATGCTCGTCACAGAAGTCATCCAAGCCAAAAAATTTTTTGTTAATTCTTGAGTTAAAGGGATAGTGACACTTCTCAGATCTTATTCAGCAAATTTTGCCTATATGTTCCTTAAAGCATTTACCTTAACTTGCCTCTTTGAAGTTGCTTATGCTTTAAAGGAAAAGTAACACAAAAAATGTATTAATCAATAATTGCCCTATCCTGCAAACCACTTAGTATTTTGAATGCTTTATTACAAAATACCTGTTAAAACTTGGCTTCCGGTCATTTGAAAAAAGCCGATGCGGCGTTCGATTGATCAATCATATACAGAATGAAGGGTAGGATCGATCAACCGACCGTCGCATAGTGGATTCTGCCCTGCATCGCCATATCGCCTTTTTTTCAAATGACCGGAAGCCAAGTTTTAACAGATATTTTCTTATAAAGCATTCAAAATACTAAATGGTTTGCAGGATAGGGCAATTATTGGGGCAGGGTAGAATAGATTTTTTTACTTAAAAAATGTTAGTGTTACTTTTCCTTTAAGAGTGTAACTCAACGTGCTCTTTTGGTCCCTTGGGGCTTGTCAATCTGAGCTTGCAAGGCGGAACTTGCTTCACTGACAAAGAATATGGGTCATATTTTACAGCTTTCTTATCAGAGCTTATCTGTGTCCGGATTAACCTTTCAAACCCCAGTTGGAGTAAATCATTTGTGCAGAAAAGGCTAGAAGGCAGGCAAGGGACACACAATCAAATAAAGAAACAAATGCAAATAAAAGCAGTTAGTACAGGAGAGGATTTCTCCAGAAGAGTTATGAGGAAGCGGAATAGTTTTTTTCCAGCAATATATACAGTTGCAAGAAAAAGTATGTGAACCCTTTGGAATTATATGGATTTCTGCACAAATTGGTGATAAAATGTGATCTGATCTTCATCTAAGTCACAACAATAGACAATCAGTCTGTTTAAACTAATACCACACAAATAATTAAATGTTTCCATGTTTTTATTGAACACACCATGTAAAACATTCACAGTGCAGGTGGAAAAAGTATGTGAACCCCTAGACTAATGACATCTCCAACAGCTAATTGGAGTGAAGGGTCAGCCAACTGGAGTCCAATCAATGAGATGAGATTGGAAGTGTTGGTTACAGCTGCCCTGCCCTATAAAACACACACCAGTTTTGAGTTTGCTTTTCACAAGAAGCATTGCCTGATGTGAATGATGCCTCGCACAAAAGAGCTCTCAGAAGACCTACGATTAAGAATTGTTGACTTGCATAAAGCTGGAAAGGGGTTATCTCCAAAAGCCCTGCTGTTCATCAGTCCACGGTAAGACAAATTGTCTAGAAATGGAGAAAGTTCAGCACTGCTGCTACTCTCCCTAGGAGTGGCCGTCCTGTAAAGATGACTGCAAGAGCACAGCGCAGAATGCTCGATGAGGTGAAGAAGAATCCTAGAGTGTCAGCTAAACACTTACAAAAGTGTCTGGCATCTGCTAACATCCCTGTTAGCGAACCTACAATACGTAAAACACTAAATAAGAATGGATTTCATGGGAGGATACCACAGAGGAAGCCACTGCTGTCCAAAAAACACATTGCTGGCAAAATATTCTGTGGACAGATGAAATCAAAGCAGAGTTGTTTGGAAGAAACACACAACACTATGGGGCAGATTTATCAAAACACAAGTTTGAATCCTGAATGGGAAAAATTCGGATTGGAAACGAAAATTTCTGAAGATCGCAAATATCACGAAAATGCTTACGAAAAAATTGTATTAGTCACAATATTGTATTGGCGATCCGAAAGTCACAAAATTTTCATACCGAACGATTGTTAACAGCGGCAAAACCGATGCGATTTTTTTGCGTTAAAAATACAAAAAAGTTGCGCAAGCATCGAAAAAGTCGCAGAAAATACGATTGGACCGATCGAACGAACCAATTGAGATGCCGTGGCATGACCCCAAGAAACCACACCAGACATACCAAGAATATTGCTGAACTGAAACAGTTCTGTAAAGAGGAATGGTCAAGAATTACTCCTGACCGTTGTGCACGTCTGATCTGCAACTACAGGAAACGTTTGGTTGAAGTTATTGCTGCCAAAGGAGGTTCAACCAGTTATTAAATACAAGAGTTCACATACTTTTTCCACCTGCACTGTGAATGTTTACATGGTGTGTTCAATAAAAACATGGAAACATTTGTGTGGTATCAGTTTAAGCAGACTGTGATTGTCTATTGTTGACTTAGATGAAGATCAGATCACATTTAATGACCAATTTGTGCAGAAATCCATATAATTCCAAAGGGTTCACACTTTTTCTTGCAACTGTACTACTAATCTGGTGGGTTTATAGCAGTGATTTTGTGATAAATAGTTATCATTGCTATCTAAGAAAAGAATCACAAAACATTTTAAACAGGAAAACTCAAGATACTCCATGTTTGGTCCTGGCGAGAAAGATATTTAGATTACCAGTGCTCATATGATCTCCCTCCCCCCATTTCAGTTACGCTCTGTTCAAGACGTGTTTTGAACATTTTGTGCTCGCTCATTTTAGGAGGGGGGGCAGGGTGGGGTTAGTTTTGCTAAGGATTTATACCAGAAAAAAATTTTATGGACAAAAATTCAACTGATTCAGAAAGCCTCATGTCTCCCAAACGTGCCAATACCCGATATGTATAGTTTTATGGAGATTTCTGACTTCTATAGATCAAAAACTCCCAGCAGTAATTTACCAAAATTTAAAAGCATTATAGCAGAATATCGTATACTTTAGATTCCAAAGCCAAAAATCCTGGAACATTAGCTTTACCCCAGGAAACAGCAATGCTTTTCTAAAAATTAAAAATGAAAGCCAAGGGGCCTCTGAACAGTTTTGGTGCCCATTGTGCATAGGATCACCAATGTATCCGGCATTTAGAGACCCCAAAATAAAGTTAATGCATACAAATTGCCTCAAAGATCAGTTTAACTATTGAAAATTCAACACATTTACTGCATTTTTGTGGGGTAGAAAAAAAAATACGTTGACCCCCCAAAACCATATATTTTTGGAAAGTACACATTCGGGCAAAAAAAAAATGGGTACCCATGACTTTCTACTCCAAACTACAGAGTTGCAATACTTTCCCAAATTTGGCAGTTTTGAAGAAACACCTAAAAATTGCCTCAAAGCTTCTCCTTTTAATTTTTTTCACATAGCATTAGGTACCAAAACATCTTAAAGCCAAGGCTTCACTGAACAGTTTGATGCCCATTGTGCATAGGATCACCCAAAAGAACGTTAGTGCATATATTTTTCATGGCATATAAATCAGGTGGTATATTTTATGGTAGTAGAAATATATGTGGGTAAAGTAAGTGGGAAATACGTAAATTAACCCCAGAAAACCTCATTTTCAGAAAATACACATCCTGCCAAATGTAAAATGGGTAAATATGTCTTTGGCAAAGCACCAAACAGCAAAGCAAATCAATTTTTATGGAACTTCTGAAAATTGCCTCAAAGCTTGCATTTTACCTCATTCTATATTCCACATTTCGTAAAACATATCAACATAAACCAAACCATTCTAAATCTGAACGCCAGGGGCCTACTGAACAGTTTGATGCCCAATATGCATAGATTTACCAAATGTGGCTAATAGAGGCACCCATGATGATGATTTCCATGTGCAAAAACAAGAAAAATGAGGAATGCAATAAAATCGCTAAAATCCAATCAATCAAACCACTGCAGTCAGAATCACAGTTTGAATATTTTGTGGCCAAATTAATTTTATGGGAAAAATCAAGCAATGCAGATAAAAAATGCAACAAAATAACTACAAATGCACCAAAAATATAATTTGATCACCAAAATAACATATAAAATGCATTGCGCAGTGCAGTTAGTGAAAACGTTATCCGCAATGGCAATAAAAAATCCACAAAATTGTGTAAGTGTGTAAGTTGGCAAAAGGCATGTTGTTCGAGTATGTGTGCAGGTATTAGTGTAATAAGTGTGTGTTTGTGTTTTGACACTAACCTGGGGTTGGCAGGCAAGGAGATCCTGAAGGAGATACAGGAACCCAAGGAACCTTTTTGGGTGGGCAACAATGGGGGGGGGGTAGAAGACCAGAAAATGACAGGCACATACTATCCACTTGCCTGCCATTTCCTATGGGTCCCTGGGCAATCACACCCCTCGCCTCGTTGCCTAGGGTATAAGTGGGAAGCGGCTTTATAAGCCTCCACTCCCAAACTCGGAATGTACAATCTATGATCTGTGGCACTTCTGTCTTTTTATCCACAGAATGAAGAATTTAAAGGGTTAAGGTTAATGGAATCTGCCATCACAACATCTCCACAGTATTAC
Source organism: Xenopus tropicalis (assembly GCF_000004195.4). Taxonomy (NCBI): domain Eukaryota; kingdom Metazoa; phylum Chordata; class Amphibia; order Anura; family Pipidae; genus Xenopus; species Xenopus tropicalis. The sequence goes on from NC_030682.2 coordinate 123,642,583, forward strand.
ATAGCATTATGTTAGTTATGTTCAAGAGACTTTTCTCTGGAAAAACAACCCTACCTTTAGAAGAGAAAGGCTGCACATTACATATTGTCCACATTTCCGGGTTAAAGATTACGTTATAGGAAAAGCAAGTAGCCTAGTCAGTGTGCTGTTCCCCAAGCATAACACATGTCAGGGAAAACAATTGTTCCATTACTTTTGCCAGTTTAGTTATACTCTCCAGCTCATTAATATCTTTCATGCATCTTTAAAAAGCCAAAATTATGTTTTTATGCCTTGTAGTTCTTCTTTAAATTAACTTTTAGTATAATATAAACATTCATATTCTGAGATAATTTGCTATTGCTTTTCATTTTTTCAGGTTTTTTCCTTTATGTGGCTTTTTGTTCAGCAAAACAATAATACAACAGTAAGCTCACAGAGAACTATAGTTTTTGGCCTGTCAGGGTCAGTCACCCCCATTTGAAAGCTGGAAAAACGTAGAAGAGAAAGACAATGTGACAATAAAAAATGAAAACCAATTGCAAAATTGCTAGAAATAGAACATATAACTTACTAAAAGTTAACAAAGGTGAACCACACCTTTTATGTGCAATGCATCACTATTTGCTTTAGTAGCCACAGAATGACACTACTTCGTATTCTACAGCTTGTTACCTACAAAAATCCCCAGATCCTTCTCCATTAAGGATCCTCCCAACACATTACTATTTAGTGTGTAACTCGCATTTATGTTATTTCTACCAAAGTACATTAATTACCATTAAACCTCATGTGCCAGTTTGCTGCCCAGCTCTCCAATAGTCAAATTGCTCTGCAAAGTGACAGCATCCTGCATGGAACCAAGTTTGCACATCTAAAATTTAGTTTTAATTACTCACTTATACAGTTGTCTCTGCAAAATAATCTTACTATAGACAATGTTATGATAACTGTTTTCTTTCACTTCACATAAAGAAACTTTTTTTTAATCCCTCTGGTCCTCCTAAAAAGGGTGATTGGCTGCACTGACAAGTACTGGGACGCAGTCAAGTAGTTACGTGATTGACGTACTTAGGTTACCATAGGCTCAAGCAGTACCTTATAGCACAGCATTCCCAGTGCAACAATCACAGGCTCCAGCAGCAAGTCTATCTTGTGCACTAAACCACAATGAGAAACTTCTGGTGAGTTGAAAAAGAATCTCTTTTCTGATTCTGCCCTTAAAGTGACCACTCATTACATTCTATTACCAAAAAATGACTCATTTTAAGTAGAGCCAGCACCATGTGCTTCAACTCTCTGACCCGTACAAACTTTCTCAGGGGGAAGAAATTGTCTTATGCAATGAAAATAGAATATCAAATAAATGCCACAACAATTCTGTAGTGTACCAAGTGTATATTTAAATTTACTGTATGCAATCTAACATCACATTTGGTCATAATTTATCGAATATACATAAATGATTGAAGTAGTAAAAGAATTCAGTTTCAAGAGAAATAAGTTTATATCTTGTGAAAAAAGTAATGCACAATAGAATTTAAAGCCAGGTCCAGTTCCTAAGCATTTAGTGAGTCTGTTCCTAATAAAAGCAAATCTTTGTGAAATGTATATATTAGAATATATATGTATATATTGAAAGTCTACAGGGGGCTATTCTTAGAGGAAATAGATGAGATGGGGGAGTTGGAACAGAAGACATATACTCTAATTACATATTAACAAAGCAAAAACATAAATTTTTTACGTTTAAAATACTCTGTTTCTTTCACCTTTTAATAAACTAAACCTACATTGGACCCCACCAGAAAAAAAAAAACACATTACTTAAAGAATTTTTGAAATTTCAGGAGGTATTAAGCGTTCAAAAAAAAAAAGATAAAAGATAAAATGCAGTTAGCAAAAATTCCTGATATTCCAATGATTAAATTAAACTTAATTTAGAGGGGCTGCTTGCACCATACACAGATAAATTATAAATTGCCTCGTTTCTTTACCTAGCAGCAAAACGCTGAGCTATAAAAGCAGCAGTGACATTTAGGAAAGCGCAGGACACGCAAATGAATGCAATTTCTGTCCCATGGTGACTTTTCCCTCAGGTGCCTATGGGAGCATTGACACACTGGTAGACTTTGCTGCACTCAAGTTTCAGTGTGAAAAAGCTAATTTTTGGGAAGGGAATTCAAATAGTACCATGGCTACATTTACCCCCCCCCCCCCCCCGCAAGCTAAAAAAATAATAATAAATCATAATTCTGAAGGCAACATTTTTCATACAACCCACAATGAAGAATTCTGTTTTCCCTTTTGCCATTGCAAAGGGAAATAAATAAATAAAAGCTGCTGATTCTCTCCATGTATATATTACAATCCTATAGAGAAAAAGGGACAGTGACAAAGCATTTATTTAACATTAGAAGTGTGAGCACTTAGAATCGCCTGGTAGTCGACATAAAAATTTCAAAATCGCTAGCACAATTTAATTCAATTCTTTTATAAAAACAGGGAAAAAAATGATACAAAGCTGGAAATACGGTTACCAACATTAAACAGTACTCATAGGTTTGCCAGAAATCTGCGCAAACCTAACTGGCAGCCGGTGACTACCAGGTTGAGCATGAATTTTGAAGAGCGCCTGGGAAATGAAATGGGTTCAATTAGCAACAGAAAGTGAAACTGTAGAACTGTATAGATTTGAAGAAAGTGCCTGAATCCTCGCAGAGAAGAGAAATAGCTTGTGAAAACTTCCCAGGATTTAAATGAAATTCATATAACCTTCATGAAAACAGAAATACTCAGGACGTTCATAGAGAAAAAGAAAAACCCCTTGGTCTGCACTGATCCTAACCCATTCACATTGTTTGCTGTCCTGATGACTGAAATGTACATTGTATGCATTTGTATGAAGGAATGGTACCCGAGAAATGTTAACTAACCATATATGCTGAAGAATGGCAGTATATAAATCACTAGGCTGTAGGGAAGCGAGAAATGCATGGAATCTAGCACGCTTATCACAACTTATTAACTGTAAGAGCCTCCATCACAGGATCATTCAGAGCTATAGTCTGGCATTGGCCGCACAGAATGTAAATGGAGAATTAAAGCAGCAAAACTTTGGGGGATATCACTGAAACAGAAACAAATGCTGTAGCCTCAATGGACTTGGGACTACTGGTATTCAGCAACCCCCAAATGATGGCTAACACATTTATAAAACTGCCCTATTGATTAAATATTTGCAACTTTCTCTAGTTCGTGACATCACCAAACGTGATGGGGAAAAAATAACGCATACTCAACCTGACAGGAAGAAATTTACACATAAGTGATTTTAAAAAAAAAAATAATTTAACTTAAAAAATAAGTGAATCATTTCAAAAAAGGGGGACTCTACAGAAGGGAAATGTGATATAAAGCTAGCACTGCTCTTTTAAATTAACTTAAATTTATCCTTTTCAACCATTATAGATGCTCTATAAAAAAAAAAAAATAATAATAATAAATCAACACTCACCCAACACCCTATCAGAAGCCTGCCTGCATCTTAGCTTTATGGGGAAACCATGCATTGAAACAAAGTTTGCTCCAGCAAGAGCCGAAATGGCAAGTTAGCAAGTTTTAAAAAGTACACAGCTTGGGTGGCCACAATGGCAACAGTCTGCTCTCTTCCAATGGTAGCCAGCTGCATTCTGTTTTATGACATTAATGGGATGCACTAAGGTGATGCTTGAGAATATGAATGGTAGGTTCACTTCCAAAGAGCAAGAGTCCATTTTCTTGACACCAATGCAGATTACTCAAGGCCACTGGTGGATACATTTACAAAATGATAAGGAGCCTACTATATCTTCTTAGGAGCCACAGGGAAGAGGTTTCTATACCAAAATATATAAAATATAAATATTCATATAAATAATGCTGCATAACGTAGCCCATGCCAAGTCTGTTCCTATTGGAGCAAACTAAAAGATGATCAGTCCCTTTGAGAACAAGGATGCAGAATGTTCTGTTGGTAAATTGCAATTACAGGTGCCAGTAACTAATGAGGGCTCTCAGCTACTGTAGAGTCACATCACATTCATATCTCGATTCACCATCTTATCTGTACATTCTAACTCTTCCAATACATGAATAACATTACAATAGTAGTTTTTTATGCTTTGATAGGACCAACATAGCTATATCCTATAAATAAAAATACATTTCTTTGATAACTGATTGGAGATGTGAGGACTCTGTATAGTTCAACCAAAACGGTTGGATTCTGTATAGTCCTGTGCAAATATTAAAATAAAAGGAAAACAAAAGAAAGTTTTTTTTTGCTATAAGGATTTGACCCCCTACAGTTTTCACAGCAACACCCACTGTCCAGAACGGTACCATGTTTTGTAACCCTTCAGTCCAATATGTTTCAGCAAACAAATTTTAGCTTTCTGTCCCGCTGAAGCACCCTTTATTTAGAAGCCAGTTGGCAGTCAGTCATCTATTGTCATACAAACATCTCCTGACTCATCCCATCGGGGCTGGTGTTTCGGTCGGTCCCACTGAGATGGATTGTTCTGTTCTCCCCAGCGGGACTGATCATTTTGCTCTGACCACCGAGAATCATTCGGGTCTTCACCATCATCCACTAGATCATCATCAGCATCGACAGCTTCTACGGGATCATTGTCATCATATTCTTCATCCCTGGGAAAATCTGCATCTCCCACTGGATCAATGCCTGCTTCTTGCAGCCCTGGTTGAGATTTATCCACACAGTCTACACAAACTCCATAGCGCCGAGAGCCGTGTCGAATCCCTACACTAGCCGCAAGCATGAAGATCTTCTTGCACACCATGCATTTATATTTTTTATCTTTTTTATGCACCTGTAAATATATAAAAACATGGGGATTAGCGACAGTGAAATGTGTGGGTCCATAGGTTATAAAAAGTTTTATAGCCCGAGTGTCGACCTACTGCCCCATTTGTTCAGACCAACAGCAAAAAGTAAAATGGAGCTGGTGGCTCATTTGCTGCTGTACTATACAGTCACCTAAACTGGTGTATTAGCAGATGAACTTTCAACCATCTCCAACTGATAAACCAACACAAAGATATTGGTTGGAATTATCCACCAAACACATACATACTGTATACGGTACAAAATATATATATTTTATCTGTACGTGTATGCTAGTTATTGCAAATTTATATAGTAGAGGCTTAAGATCAAACCTTTAAGTTACACAATTGCTTTATGTTTTTCTCTTTTTAAATAACTTAAACTGAATGATAATATTGGTCTGATTTTGCAAAAGCACAGCAATTCATACACTGTGTTTGACAGGACAAAAGTAAAACTTTTGGATTCCCTTTTTTTACATGCACACTTAAAATATACAAAGGGAAACTCTATATTGAAGGACTAGTAAGAAGCCTATGAAAAGCACACTGTGCCAAAATCCAAAACACACCTATACACACCCACATAGCTCTTACCAAGGAATGTCTTTTTACATGCTCTCTTCGGGTAAACAGCTTTCCACAGATGTCACAACTAAAAGATCTTACTCCGGTGTGTATCAGTAAGTGTCGTTTTAGTGTCCTTCTGTACTTTGCTACATAATTGCAATGAGGACATTTTAACTTATTCATTAACCCTGATGATGCATCTCCTAAACACAAAAATGAGAGAGAAGTGGACACATTAGAGCAAACACTTAACATTATTTTGCATATGAAGTTAGCCAAAAAAACATAAATAAATGGAAGGAATAAAATACAAACAAAATAAAATACAAAGAGAATTTCCTCCATTTTTTTTATTTTTAAATTTACAGAACAAATAGATGATAGACTTACCATTTTCCCAAGATTCTCTTGTCCACGATTCAGGGAACATACCAAATTTAAATTCATTTGAGGTCCCTGAAAGAAGGATAAAAGCAAATATTGTAGTTACACAGTTTCTGCAATAATCGGCTGCTTCAGTTATACATAAAATAAATGCAGACTAAAATAAAAATTAGAAGCAAGGTTTTACAAAAATACAGCAGCATGATATATTTGGCCTTCTAAATATACAGGGTCCTTTTAAATTGCTGTCATTTTTCTTTAAGGGAAGGACTTCTGGAAAAAAAAATCCTTAAATATATTGTGTAATACTATGTAAGCATTGTATTTTTTTATCATTTAAGTTAATGGCACATTTTATGTTTGAATGGATCAATCCATTTTTCCTCCAATTTGAGTTGTTTAGCCTACATTTTACTTTTCCATGGCCAAGATTTCCTGCCTTTGAGATCTCATATTGTAGAAAATGCTTCCAAAGGACCCGTGTACCTTTAATGATGGTCAGGCAGAAAGGCATGGCAACACTTTCCAACCATCTCACTGCATGCCCAGAAATCTTTCCCTGTGGCTCACTAAGCTGAACAATTACCAGCAATCGCTGAATCTATATAGATGACACCTGACGCAGGAGTGCCATTATACCAGCAGCATAGACTCTGCATACACAGGTTGCATTTTTTAGTGGCAATACACTTCAGGAAAAGACAAAGACTAGTGGCATAGAAAGGGTTTAAGTACAATCAAATCTCTTCTTAGATAGAAAATAAGATTATTAAAAGACAAAGTATTGTAGTTTTGTAAACATTCTAAGGGCTCTGGCACACGGAGTTTTGTCGCGGGCGACTAATTTCCCCATGTTCGCGGGCGACTAATCTCCCCGAGTTGCCATGACCCGCCATCCCACCGGCGAACATGTAAGTCGCCAGCGGGATGGCACACAGAAAAAGACTCGCGAGTATTAGTCGCCCGTGACAAGGGAGATTTGTCACAGGCGACTAATCTCCCCGTGTGCCAGAGCCCTAAAGCCCCAATTTACTACTTTTTAGTTGCAAACCAGCCGACTTGAAAGGGAAAATTCAACATCAAATTTAAATCAGTATTTTATAGAGTAACATATGCTAAGCAACTTTTCAACTGGTCCTCATTTATTTTGTATGGTTTTTAAATTATTAGCCTGCCTATTTCCAGACTGGAACTGAAAAACTCCTTTTGATAGGGTTTCTGACCCCTGAAGCAAAAAAAGAAAAGACACAACACATTTAATTTTAGTGCTTATCATCCTTTTCGGACCCTCAGCTATTTATCTTCCGTTCTGATATCCAAGCTTTTGCCTGGATGCTACAACCAGATATTATATCTTAGAATACAACTGTCATAGTAAATTAATTTTACTATTTACTTCATTTTAGAGTGAACTAACCTTTTATAGCTCTGTCTATATACAAAATACCTATTATCTATATCTACACACCTTTTATTTCAAGAAGGTACAATGTCTTGTATAATCTAAATAAAATATGCATAGGAGCAAGAGTGGTATAAATGAGTGTTTGTACTTGATATGTGCCTATTTAAAGGGCACAAGAAAACAGCACTTTGGCAGCCTTATAATTTAAGGATTAAGATATACTAAGGACAGGGTTCGCATTTGTTTTGTTTTTTTTATGCTTGTGTTGCTCCCCAACTTTTTACACTTAAATTAGGCTCATGGGTAAAAATGTATGGGTACTCCTGTTCTAAGGCTTTGTGCATATTTGTGTTTTTAATGCAATTGCAGTCATTAAAACAGCTACAACAGTGAGCGTAAACCAAGACTGATAAAATTTGGCTGCACTTAGCCCAAAATATCATTGGGCAAGTGCATTATTTTGAAGAATGCTAGCCCAGGTTAGGAGATAGGCTTCCCTAGTTGGCCAGCTTATCTGGCCAACTAGCCACTTAACAGTTGAAAGCTGAAGGCAAGTTTTAAATTTTAAAAAAAAAATATACCCCCAAACAATGTAGGTATCTATATAAATATACTGCATAAACAAGCTTCATCTAAACAAACCATTTCCATAAAAATATACTTTAGTAAAATGTGCTTTTGGGTACTCCTAAATAGAAAACAGCCATTTTAAGAATTAAGGGCCGCGTCCTGGGATCATAGGATTCACAGTGCACACAGACAGCCAAGGCACACATACATGCTAATAATATAAACTGTTGGTTAAGTTTCCATTCTGTGGGTATAGTTTTCCTTTAAGGGCGAGTGATTTGCAGTATCAATCAGTGCCATATTTTCACCAATCTGTGACCTTTTCACCAACTAATGCACGGGGGAAATGGCCTGAACAAATGATTGACAGCAAATGGGAACCTAAAAAGCCCTCTGCTTTCAGTAATGGGTGAAACCACCCACTGAACTCCATCTTGTACTTATACACATGGTTTTCCACTGAAGCAGAAGTCTTGGTATCTGCTAATCAGCCTATTTTTAATTGCTGTATAAAAGTGCTACCCAATCCAGTGTGTTCAATGAAGTCGTAAAAGATGTATATTCATGGGGGTATTATCAGAGCTGTGGCGTCAGAAGCTATTTTGGGTACCTGGAGTCAGGTACCAAAAACTGAGTCAAAGACTTTATGTGCTTTCTCCCTGAGCATTATGGGTATTTGCAAATTAAAATATTAAGTTTCTAGAAACGATGTACAATCTTCAGACAAAGTAAATGAGAGTTTAGCAGCACTGCTCTCATTCGCTATACTAGGCACACTTACATTCTATTCTATACCCATAACAACACAGTTTTTACACAATATAGCTACTTATGCCTGCACGCGAATGAATGAGATACGCTCGGGTGCAGGCACATGTAGCCAATATACGCATGAACACGCGAGAGAATGCAAAGTCTCGCGTTTTTATGCGTATATCGGCTACATGTGCCCGCACCCAAGCGTATTCCATTCATTCTGGTGCAGGCACAAGTAGCAGGCGTAGGGCTGAATTTTTGCCAAGCATTTTTCTGCTTGCCGAAAATATCAGCCCTACGCCACGTGTGGCATCAGCCTAAGACAACTTCACTCGTGTTTTTGTCTAGCAATAAAAGCTAACATCATTTGCAATGGATGCAATTAATACACATTACTGTAAAAGGGCAGTATATAACTTTTTCCCTCAAAGATTAGCAAAATAAAGAGGACTAATGCTGAAAATACAATCTTAAAAATGCATGTTTCTCATATTTAAGGCATTAACTGACAAATTTGCTTTTATACTTCTTACATCTTACTATTATTTAGCCAAGTTACTGTACCTAGGTACTGAAATCTAGGTTACATATAAGCAGAAGTCTATTATGCATTGTAATGATCTGTGAACTGATATTATAACCAAACATGGTGCAGCTTCAATTTTGTGATTAAAAAAATATGTATGTTCATCACAAGCCCTGTTCATTGAAATTATGTTGAACAAAAGGCTACACTGTCCCTTAAAGGGGTTAATCAGCATAAAATTAACATTTATTATGGTGAAGACAACGGAATTCTAATACGATTTGTAACTGGTCTTTTTCATAGTATTTGAATAATTTACAGTTTTTGTTCTGGATCTCTTAGGCTTGGAATTTAAATGGTACTTTGGTAGCTAGGTTGCTCTAGCAACTATGAAGCAAATTTTAAGATCAAAATGAAAGATAAGTAGTCAAGGGCCTCAAAAGAAAGAAAAAAAAAAAAATACAAAAGGAAAAATAGGCAATACCAAAAACTGATTCCCCAAAATCGATTTGTTTAGGTTGTTAAAATGTGAGGTTTTGCTAGCATAGGCTTTTTTGGGGGGAAAAAATGCACTGAATTCATTAGTAGCCACAGAAGGTGGTCGCAGGTGTTTAATCAATAAATGTGACGTTGGCCTTTTTGCTGCTGACCAATTAGAACCAATAGCACATTGGGCACTACAGATTTTCTACTCCAGCTTGTGAAATTGCCAAGATCGAACTGTCAGAGCAAACAAGAATTTAAATAGGCTAGATGCAGGGCAAAGGAAAATTGAAATACATATGTCTTGACCTCACAGGGCAGAGCACTTCTATGTCTGGCCAGCACTGCAAATCACTTGGCTCCCTTTTAAGAAACAAAAGGTACAATAGCATCTATTGCCTGTGTCTCTTTATAGGAGAAGGAAAGGGTAAATCACTGTGGGTGCCAAATGTTAAAGGAACAGTAACACCAAAAAATAAAAATAGCTTTAAAGTAATAAAAATATAATGCACTGTTGCCCTGCACTGGTAAAACTGGTGTGTTTGCTACAGTAACACTACTATAATTTATATAATAAGCTGCTGTATAGCCATGGGGGCAGCCATTCAAGCTGGAAAAATGGAGAAAGGGCACAGGTTACATAGCAGATAACAGATACGTTCTGTAGAATACAATAGTGTTTTATCTGTTATCTGCTGTGTGCCTGTGCCTTTTCTCCTTTGAATGGCTGCCCCCATGGCTACACAGCAGCTTATTTATATAAATTATAGTAGACTTTCTGAAGTAAACACACAACTTTTACCAGTGCAGGGCAGCAGCATATTATATTTTAGTTAGTTTTATACACTTTCATTTTTTGGTGTTACTGTTCCTTTAAGGTGGCCCATACACGGTAAAATCCCCTTGCTTGGAGAGTTCGCCAACAAACAGATCTTCTCCCGATATCCCCACCTTCAGGTGGGCGATATTGGGCTAACGTGGTAGTTTGGGATGAGCCAAACAATCGAATAAGAAAGCTAGGTATAGGCGCAGTCAGTTCAAGGACCACATCAACCAGCCAATGTGGTCCCCCCCAATCCAAATGAAAAAATCAAACCTGCCCAATCGAGATCTGATCGATTTCAGGCCAGATGTCGGTCGAGCAGGCCCATTGTTCCTACCCATACACGGGCTGATAAGCTGCCTAATCTGTCTAAAGCAGGGGTTCCCAACGGACCAGTACTGGGCCATGGGCGGCTTTCAAGTGGGTAGCCTCGGTTCCTGTCCGCACTAAAAATGGAGGCGGCGCACATATAAAAGGCATGATATGATGTGCCGTGCGTTCAAAGTTATGAGTTGCGCATATAAAGACACACAGAGGCACAGATAAAAGGCGCACATGAACGTGCAAATGACCGCTGTTCGTGGAAAAAAATTTCAGCTTGCAGCCGGTCCATGGTGAAAAAAAGGTTGGGGACCCCTGGTCTAAAGGACCAATATCGGCAGTGAGAATCCGCCCATGTATGGCCACCTTTAAACATCCCCAGTGAATGTTATCACTTACCCGATACACCGGGCTGGTGCTCCTGTTAGGAGAAAACTGCACTGGCCCGGGGTATATGCAAAAGTTCTGAGACAATTTGAAATGTGTCCTCATTTTTATTTTTTTAAATATTTAACTTTTTGTTAAGCAGCTCTCTAGTTTGGAATTTCAGCATCTGGTTGCTAGCAACAATTTGCAAACTTACTGGCATCTCATGAACATCATCTTTGTGTGCAAGATGAAACATAGAGCATACTATGTGAATTATTAACTTCTCTTTATGTTACTGTTCAGTGTTATTACAGAAATATTAAAAAATGTATCTGCTAGCTTACTCTTGTGGCTTGTTTCATAGTGGACTACTGCATTCAACTTGGCCTAGGTAGCATTTCTGCAGGTACTCTGCCTGGTTCTTCCCTAAGAAAGATCTCTAGCTTGTGTGCAGCTTACAAAATAAAATTTGGGTAGCACCACACTGGCTTCTTTTAAATTATTATTTTCTAAATAACCAATTTCATATTTTCACTGGAGCCCTATAGGATCCTTGCACTTCTCAGGCAGTGAATTCATAATTTGATATGCCAATTATTAAAGGGGATATAAACCCTTGACTTCAAAGGAGCTGCTGTTTGTTACAGAGGATCTAACCCAAAAAAATAACTCTCAGAATGTTTCTAGGAGCAGTTATGGCCAAAGACACTCTTCAGATAGTGTTTAATGGCTCAGATTACTGCTCTGGGGAAGTTTCCAGCAGTTCATGTTTGTGTTTAGATCCCCTTTAAACACATTGTGATAAACTATTGTTTAGTCATATTGCAAAAAAACAGTTTTTAGTTTCCATGTTACCTGCTCCATCCTGAAAGCACTGCACATCCTCCTCTGGATAGGAAACCGACTGCTGCAGCATTGTGTTACCGTCCACTTGAAGTTCATTGTTTGGAGGGATGTTATAAACAAATCGCTTTGTAGTTTGGTTTTTTCTTCTTGGCTTGCTCGGCTCTTGCACAGCAATGGAGTTGGAACCCATGTCATTCCACACAAACACTTTGCCCTGAGCTTGGGGCTCAATTTCAGTCACTTCAGGGGAGCTATCCTGAATCCAAGCAGAGTCATTAGCTTGGAAGTTTTCAGTCGGTGTCTCATCAAGATTAAATCCATCATTATCTACCTTTGCATTGGTAGCCAAATTAGTGAGATTGTGGGTTGCCCAGAAGCTAGCAACTTTTGAATCCTTGTGTGCGAGTCCGTCTTTACTTTTCCTTTTGTTATAGTTTACCACAACGGCTTCTGGAGCTTCTGACTTTGTACTGATATTCAAGGCATCTTTGATGAAATTACGGCAGGACTGAACAACTTCAGTCATCTGCAGGTAGCTGGCAACTGTCATCACTTCAATGGCATTTTGGCTAGTGAGCACAAGATTGCCAGAGTACATAAAGTCCAAGATGACTGAAAAGCCATGAACAGCAACAACGTCTAAATAAGTAACAGTGGTTTGGTCACGGCTCTCTTTGTTTGTAAAACAGTATAGGGTTTTAAAAAAGCGGCTGCCTGCAACCAAGATATTCTTATGAGCTCTGAAAACTTTGCCATTTACCACTATATTGACATCACAAAAAATCCCTTTCTTCCTCTGGTCATTTAATTCTTGCAGCAGCTGGTAGCAGTAGGAATTCTCATTTGGCCTAGTACTGTAGTCACCAAGCGACTGGGACACTTCCTGCTTCTCGTCAGGCTCCTGGAGGGAAAATAAATAAATAAAAATCAATAAAGTGCATCTAAACTACAAAAAGTCTAGAAGATTTAATGCAAAGTTTTCACATTATGAAATTTTGTGGGCATTAAAAGCAAAACTATAGCTAAAAAACATAATACACCTGTGCAAGAATGTGCGTCAATGCAAATTACTATCTGGTGCCTTCTATTTATTATGTATTTAAGGGACAAGGAAAGCCTGACTTATTGAGGGCGCCCAAGTGACCCTAAGATCCTTAATGCCTACTCTAGGCCAGTACACTTTCCCAAGGTACTTTTCTCTAGGGTGGGCCATCTCCCCCCAGCTTTCCTGACAACCCCTGTGCTTCTTCAGATGTGGCACAATACACAACTCTCTAGAAAAAGTGTACTGTGCATGCACATGTCTAAAAGTCTGACTATGGTGCAGGGTATGCCTTGGGGACTAGGAGGAATTGCAGTAGCCGGCCCTAGAGAAAACTACCCAAGTAAGTGATTAGCCAGTATTTATTTATGAGTGACTATGGCATGACACACAAATTCAAGCCCAGAATTAAGGAACTAGCCACTGAAATGAATTGGGAGATTTTGCCACTCTCCCAGCTGGAGATAGCCCAGAAGACAAACAGCCAGAAACACTATGTGCCACTGCCCTAAAATTGCAAACTTGTGGTTCAAGTAGCATGTTTCTGCTTTCCCACACATCTGATAAACAGGAGCATCTCCCTGTTCTGTTGAATAGCAAAATGTGTGCCAAAGGAAAATGAACTTCTAGAGATAATGCTCTTAAACATCTGAAGAAGTAAATACAGAATTAGGCACTTTGTGATGTATTATAAACATAGCCGAAATTGCTTTTTCAAGAGCTTGTCATGTGATTCTCACCTTAAAAAAAATTCTCACTTCATCAGTGGAGTGTGATCTCAGTCACTTTGACCCACACGATATATGCTACTACCCTGGTGCAGAAAAACCATTCCAGTGAAGAGACTCCTATGTGTGGAACTAAATGGGCATATAGTAAACTGCAGTACAAGCAAACTGACCAGAAACGTGCCTGCTGCCTCCACATAAGTGTTGAAAGTGGCCGAAAGGTCACATGATTGGCTGAATCTCTATGGATTTTAGTTACACTGCAGGTTCCCTTGGGGCAGTGAGTGATGATATTAACTAACTGAACACTCCCTGCAAAGCATCACATACATGCTACATAGAATCATAAGTGATACTAAAGTGCTTTTTAAAAGAAAATAAAATACTGTTTTATGCTTTTCCCCTATGCTGCAGTATAAACATACAATCCCTAAAGCAATACAATGTATGCAACACTAAAAAAAAATATAGTTAAACCCCATGACCTCTTACAGTGCATAGTTTACTGATGAAAAAAAAAAATACTTCTTGTGTCAACAGAAATGTAACAAGCATAAGTAGTGAGTAACATGGGTATTTTGAAGCAAAAGTACTTGTGCCACAAATAGCAGTAGGTTATGCATACTTTTTTAATCCCTAAAGATGGGGGATATGTTCCTCATGAAGGAAAATTATATTTTAGGCAACTTCCCAATGAACATTCAGTATGAATTTCCAGCAGGTTATTTGCAAATGCAATCACAGCTATTGTCCCTTTCTATACCCGGCATCCGTGGGTCTGACTCCTAAAACGTTAAATGTAGCTGCAGGGCAGTGCTGACTTCTTATGTGGGTTCAAGAGCCAAGACCAGCAGCGCATAAAGCAGGGATCCCCAACCTTTCTTACTCATGAGCTACAGCCAAATGTAAAAGGACTTGGGGAGCAACACAAGCACCATAAAAGTTCATGGAGGTGCCAAATAAGGGCTGTGATTGGCTATTAGGCAGCCTCTATACATACTATCAGCTTACAGGGGGCTTTATTTGGTAGGAAATCTTGTTTTTATTCAATCAAAACTTACCACCAAATCAGGAATTCAAAAATAACTCCCTGGTTTGGGGGCACGGAGAGCAACACCCAAGGGGTTGGTGAGCAACATGTTGCCCCTGAGCCACTGGTTGGGGATCCCTGGCATAAAGGAACAGGGAAACACTGGCTTCAATGGCAATTACATTTACAAATGAGTTTGATGGGACTGCCAATAGGAAAGCTGCTTGGCATATGATTAGGCAAATGTTTATTGTTGGCTGTACATCTCCCATAACTCTACCCCAGGCTGCACCACGTTGCTTCATGCCTAGACATGGGATTTTGTAGCTAAAGTGGCACTCTAGGAACGACTTCCTGGTGCTGCACAGCCCATGTGTATGTGACAGAGAGGGACAAGCGGCCGGGTATACACGGACTGTCGGGCCCCCATTGGGGAGCAGCCACGTAGCGACACGTCCCCTAAGCCAGGACAGTCCGCAAGCGGGCGGCGCCCACCTGGGGGAGGCACAGGAAGGGGACAGGGGGAGTAGAAGAACAGGGCGGGGGGAGTACACTTCCGGCCTCACAGCAGCATCTTAGGCCCCTGGAACAGTCTATGTAGGTCACCCCCTTCCTTCCCAGGGACAGTGACTGTGTGCAGCGCCCCCACCCCCTCCCGGCGTGAGGCAGCGGATAATCAGCTTTACCCACAGGGTGCGCAGCCACTGGCTCCAAGGGCAAAGCTGCCCAACAAAGGGGCGGCCGGGTCACGTGATCCGTACACCCCAGGAGCCATGATTAGGGGCCCGCCATGGTATAGGGGACATGTTGTGTCACAGAGAGAGGCAATGTTACACGGCCCTACACTATGGTATAAACACTGCACCCACTCCCGGCCCCTTATTACCTGAGCAGCTGGGTCGTTGATGCGATGCCGGGCGGTGAGGCTGTGGCGGAGCAGCGCGGCCCGCTTGTAGTTGCGAGTGCCCTTGGACAGCTCGTCGCGCCCGGGGCTCCCTCCCTCCTCCCTGTGGCACCAGGCGCAGGACATGAGGCCGGTCTCTTGGCAGAAACGAAGCCATTCGAATTCGTGCAGCCAGGAGCCCTGGAAGGAGCAGTGCAGGCTGGGCAGCAGGGACTGGGGGCGGGCAGCCGGGAACAGGCCGAAACGCCGGGTGCCATCACCCTGAATGGCGCAGTCTTCTTCTTCTTCCTCCTCTCCCGGCTCCCCCTTCTCGGCCTGCTCCCCGCCGCCTGGCACTGCCTCTTCTTCCTCCTCGTCGTCGTCCTCTTCTTCGTCGTCCTCTTCGTCACTGCTTTCCCCGCTTACCGAGCCCCCCTGCCCCGCAGCCGTATTACTGCCTCCCGTACCGGCTCGCTGCTCTAGCCGGCTTCCCAGCACCACTCCCGGGTAGGCCTCGGTCTCCTCTTCGTCATCCTCCAGCAGGCCCTCCGCGTCTAGCTCCACTTCTACTTCTTCCTCCCCGCCGGCCCCCCCTCCGTTCATCTGCCGCATGGACCAGGCCGCGGCTTCCTCCATAGACAGGACCCCTGAGCCGACGCCATTGTTGTTGTTATTGTTCACGGGGGTCCCCGCTGTGGACAGGCCGCCGCCGCCTCCCCGGAAGGCCAAAGTCCTGCGGTTCATCTCCGCCATGTTTTACGGCTTCCCAACCTGCCACCTCCTGCCGGGGGCCACCACGCGTCCCGCCTGTGTGGGGTGCCTGTGAGTGTGCCTGCCCGCACCGCCGCGCAGGGGCTTCTGGGAAGTACAACAACCGCCCCCTCCGGTCACCGAGCGGCTACTGGGCAGCCCCAGCTCCGTCCGTACTACAAGCGCGTTCCTCCGTTCGGTTTGCGTGTAGGAAACAGATGGCGCCTAGGGACGCATCTCTCCCCCTGCACGGCCCTCGCTGAGGTCGAATGGCAAATGAACAACGGACTGCGCCCACAATGCACCGGGGCGCTGTCCGGAGAGGGGGAGTCAGGGGGGCGGGTGAGGTGGGGGTGGGGGGAGGCCTCCTTCCATGCACAGGCTATTACTGTGCCTCACCCCATTGCTGGGACTGCACCCTGTCTGGGGGAAGGGATTCGGCTAGGGACAGATGGGTTCTGCTTGCACAGTCTGCCGAATTCATGGGGCTCCCGTACCCCAACATTGCTTCTGCCTGTCTGTGTGCTATCTGTATTTTCATACTCGCTGGATACCCTGCGCCTTGGCTTGTTAGCTGGGGTTCGATTTGTTCTCATAAGCGGTCATGTGTAATTGCTAGCAGCCCAGTGTTTGGTGCAGAGAGTTGTAGTTCGACAATAGGTGCTAATATCATTGTTCTCATTATATGTGTCAGGTTAGAACCTATGTTAACATGGCTCAGTTCTAGGTGATTCTGAACTCTTGTAGCCTACTACAGGCAGTGTTTGTTCCACTGATTTAGTTCTGGGCTGAGTCCCATACACTTGGCACAACCTGCCATTGCTTTCCTATAATAAACCTGATATCTGGATGAGCTGAGTTTGCCTGTAGGCTCCCTTCTCTTCTGTACATTACAACTAACTCCTGCTGCACCTGTCACAAGTCAATAAGATTATGTCACCAAAGGCCACACTGGGACCAATATTGTCTGCCCACTCAGCCACACTTGACTATTGACCTGTGTATGGGATCCAAACAACTGCCTTCCGACAAAGCTCTGCGTAACCTGCTAGCTATAGAAAGAAATAAGTATGTGTGGGCAACTTGTGCATAAATGCTTAGGATTTCTATAAAGTGTGGTCATGGCGACTGCCCAAACGAAAGCAACCCCCCTCACACCCTGAGAATGCATTTAATATATATATGTTAAAGGGGTTGTTCAACTTCAAACAAACCTTAAGTATTTTATTTGTTGTTTATTTTTTTTATTTATTTGTATTGTAGTTTTGAATTTCAGCAGCTTTCTGGTTGCTAGGGTCTTGTTTACCCTAGCAACCAAGCAGTGGTTTAAATAGGAGGCAGGAATATGAATAGGAGGGGGCTTAATAGAAAGATAAAGAATAGAAAGTAACAATTATCAGGGTTGGAACCGATCCCTACTGGGTGCTTCGGGGCCCGCAGGTCCCCCTCTACAGACGAGCCTAAGTATGCATGCTCGGGGGAGGAGGATGGGTGAGCAGCGGGGGCTTGGGGGCGTGGGGACCACGGGGGGGAGGCCCTTAGGTTGTTGGGCCCATGTGGTGGCAGCCCTGGTGGGCCCTGCACCCCCCACTCCGATTCTAACAACAATAATAATAAAATTTGTAAGTTCATGGAGTAATAGTAGTTTAACTACTGAGGTCAGTGACCCCTCATTTGAAAACATGTAGAAGAGAGAGGATAATAATTAGAAAATTATAAAAAAAATAATGACCAATTGCAAAGTTGGTAGAAATATGACATTCTATAACATTAAATGTGGTACGTGAACAATCCCTTTAAAATCTGATGTGTTTTTTTAGAGTGCAGTTTTGTGCTGCCCCTTAGGCTGATGCCACACATGGCGTTTTTACGCTACGTTTTTTCTCAGCCTAAAAACGCCGCACAAGCCACACAGCCCCTGACTATGGCGTTTTTCAGTCTAGTACTGGTGATGTAGCAAATCCCGTTTCCATCGTGCTAATAGTGCAAAATAGTAAAAAAAACGCTGCGTATTTCCGCTAGGTCTGGCAGCTACCTTTGTGTAGACATAGGAATAGCTTGCTTTGCAAATACTGCGTATTTCAGCGAACGCTTGAACAATCCGTGCTAAGGCGTTTTCTAGCGTATTTCCGCATTGTGTGGTTTGCCTAGAGTCTTTTCAAGTTATTTCTATGGATGATGATACGCAGCGTAAAAACGCCACGTGTGGCATCAGCCTTAGCACTGGAAGTTTTGGTGCAGTGCAACAGAAGTGTAACAGTGCAGTGGGAAGGCAATGCAGTCTATCTAGAGATCACTTCATTAGCTCAGTAGGTGTACTCTCACAGTGTGGGTACAGGCTGTCAGATCCAATGATTGTGTGTAGAGGCACAACACCTGACCTGTATGTATGTTTGCTTTATATACACAGCACAGTGCATTTAGACTTTACATTAATACAACAGGCATGGAACAATACAGTAATAAACATAAATAACCACATATAATGGGGCATAGTTATGAAAGAGTAAAAAAGAGAGCTTACTGCAGTTTACTAAAGGGGACTTCCCCAACTCTCTATTCACTTTTACAGGATTTTCTACGGCATAGTTATCAATGGGTGAGTCAACAGAGGAAACTGATTTTTTACCCTGTTTCCCCCAAAATCCTATACAAGTGAAAAACAGGTTGGTGAGTTTCCCTCTGTGGAACTGTGAGCAAAGAAAACATTAGTACAGGTATTGGGGGAAATAAAGGGGGGCTTCAAATGAATAATTACCATCTTTTTGTGTTACTTTCTGGGGGGTCATCTGAATTTCTGTACTGGGTGGTGTTGGGGGTGTGGTCATAGCATAAATTAGTGAGGTCAGTGTAAATAGATGTGGATGATGCATACCTGGGTGTGGCCAAAAAAACTCCCAGAAGCTCCGGGATGCAGATGGCTCAGCCTTAGTAATGCAGTCCAGGGCTGATAAGAAATAAACTGTACTAAATGCAAAATCTAGTTTGTTTCAGAATATGTTCTATTTTTTTTTTATTAATTAGTTGTATTTCCTTCCTAGACCCCTGACCATCACACACATATAATTATAAATAGATATTGATATTCCTGAAAACTATTTTAATAATAATTAATTTTGTTTTAAAAAAGGTGATTTAACAAAAGGCGATTTAGGCCCATGGTGCAGAGGAGATATGATTTCCACTGGCATTTTTTAGTTGGTGGAGAGGCGCCTGAATGTGGCCTTGCAGCCTATCATTGACTTGAATGGAATTGGCCTGCCACTAGTAGGGGAGACTGAACTACTATGCTGTAAGAGAAGGGAAGGAGACTGAACTACTATGCTGTAAGAAAAGGGAAGGAGACTTCACCGTTTGCTCACACTCCACTATGCAAACATAGACATTTTTCCCTTTTTCAAGTGTCCCATTTCAAGGGGTAGTTCTCCTTAAAACAAGCTTTTAGTACAATGTAGAGAGCATTATTATTAACAATTAGCAGTTAGACTTCAAATTTAATTCTGAATCAGTGACCACAGCAAGCAGTTCAAAAAAGTCAAAGAAATATTAATCATTTTTAAAACATGTCAATATTATTAAAGTTTAACTTCCCCTTTAACTTTTTTTTTTTTTTATCCATTTATCTTCCAAGATTAGTACACTAAGCATGATGTTTGTTTCCAAAAGCTACTGTACCAAAGACAGTTCCCACTTCTTCCATAGTGGCTGAATGCCAGTGCTGCTGAACTACAACAGCAGAAACCCAAAGCGATGCTTATGTCTTCTCACTGGCAATTTACTTTGTTGTTGGTGCCATACCATTGCTGCAAAAGTAATCCTAAACATAAAAGTTAAAATCTTATGTGTGACTACCATGTCTGTAACCCTCAGTCGTTAGTAGTATGATAAGTGAAGTAATCCTTCACCAATAGGCACAATGAAAAGTGCAAAGTAAATCAATAGACTGACACTGTGAACACCAGTGTGAGCACCTAGATTATTGTGCTTGTGCCACCAATTCTATCTATACAGGCATCTAAATTGTGCATCCCCACCCCCCCAAGGCTATTACCCTAGGCATGAGCTTTTTTATGGCTGTGTAGAACAGGGATCCCCAACGTTATATACTTGTGAACCACACTCAGATGTAAAAAGTGTTGGTGAAAAACCTTATTTGGGGATTCCAAATAAGGGCTGTGGCTGTTTGGTTGCCCCGTGTGGCCTGTAGGAGGCTCTGCTTGGAGTAAAACTGTGCTTCTAAAACTTACCTCCAACAAGAAATGTAAAAATGGGCACCTACTTTGAGGCCACTGGGAGCAACATGTTGCTTACGAGACTCTGGTTGGGGGATCACTGATGTACAAAATTCCCCCTTATCCACCCTATCTTCAGTTTGGTAGGCACATGCGCAGCACAATTAATGCTTCTGCCCTGATTGGATAACAGAGGTACCATGCTACACCTTAGCTCTGCCACCAGGTTTAGCCACAACAAGTGTTCGTCGGTCCATCAGGCTGGGAGTGCAGATTTATTTTCTAAATAGGCACATAAGGGCTGTGTCCTGAAGCTGCCACCCTAGGTACTTGCTTTGGGTGCCTATATAGAAAAATGGTTTCTATGCTAAAAATAATGTTATATGTCTCCAAAAGATAGCGTGAAGAGGGAAATTTAGTATCAGTTTCACACAGTGCCATCTGTATTGCCCAGGGAGTGACTCTGGGCCCATGAAGATGGAAAACACCTAACATGTTTGGCTGACTCTTTATAAGCTTTCCTCATTCACAGACTCCTTGTTCTGCCCACATTAGGGCAGAACAA
The DNA here is from genome assembly GCF_000004195.4 of Xenopus tropicalis. Lineage (NCBI taxonomy): Eukaryota > Metazoa > Chordata > Amphibia > Anura > Pipidae > Xenopus > Xenopus tropicalis. Next base: position 123,663,735 of record NC_030682.2, read on the forward strand.
TAAAGTGTTGGCTCAAGTTGATTGAGCTCTTTTTCCTTTTCATACATGCATCTGTGTTAGTGATCGAAAGTAGATAACCTAAAATGATTTTTTTTCACAGATCAGGAAGTTTTGACAGCATATTGTTTGTTACTTGGACATGTTACCAAATAAGCCCTATATGTGTGTTACAATTTATGTAACTTGTGTATGTTGCCAATTCTATCCACAATTTGATTTTTATTTTTGAAATAAGGACAAATTCTGCAGGGGTAAAGGGACAATGGGCTGTGTTCTCAGCACCAAGCAAGACATTTTATAGGTCCTGCCTTCTCTGCAACGGCATCATTACAGGGGCCATTGGACCTCACCAGCAGGGGTGGTAATAGGAAGGCCTTGTAAAGACCCACATTTACCCATTCCCTCTCTTCTGCCTGCCTCTGCCTGCATCTCCCAATAAATATGTGTGCCAGGGAAAGTGGGATTGTGGATTGTTTAGTGGAGCCCTGAATGCAATGACAATTTCTAGCTTTTGCTGCCTAAAATCACTGCTCACTGAGAGTGCTAATAATTGGCTTGAGTGTCTCTGCATATCTAGTGGCTGCCGACTGTCAAATTTACATGCAGCTCAGTGCCAGCTCTGTAAGCACTTATGATAAATGTTAGTGCTCTCAGCAACCATGGCTGTTTATGGTAATTTAGTTTTTTTAAGTGCCCACTGGTTTAGAAAGAGTGAAGAGGAAAAAAGGAAGATACAAGAAGGAGAAAATGATGGCAAAGTAGGTTAAAGTTCAGAACCAAAAAGCATGGGGTAGGGAAGATAAGTGAGGGTGTGAATGAGAGATGTAAAGAAGGGAGAGCAGAAATAGAGTGCAGAAGATAAAGAAAATTAGCAAAAGATAAAAATGAAGAAGACAACAGGAGATGAGTGCAGTACATACTATTGTAATATGATGAGTGCACATGGGGCACTTTGTTGCCCACTTGAAATCACATTCCCTGAAAATACACCTTAATTGTGCTGAACAGAAATCTTATAAAACTTATGAATGGCATAATCATGTGAAATTGGCTTCAAATGATTTATTGTGATCAATTCATGTGTTTAACCAATGCCAGTTCCTGCAATTCCCAATGAGCTTATATTAAGGAACCCCGGGAGAGTGCAGATTTCCTCTGAGTAACAAAGCACTCTGTGCCATTACCCTTACTTGATATCCAGTGCCCTGTTTATCTGATGAATATTCTGTTTCTTGTATCTACATGGATTTGAGATTTAGCTATAAATCAGAATAAAAGTTGATGGTAATGTAGCAGCCAGAGAAAGGCTTTGTACATAGTCATGTTTAGCATCCTGTTTCATGCATAAGGGATTCGGAGGTATGAGCCCAGTTAAAGCTTTAATATCTGCTGCCAGTAATAGCTAATCTGTGGCACACCAACTGTGCCGTTACTAAGCTTCCAGCATCCTCCCAAAGCCACTGCAGGGTTTTTTATGTTCAACTTAAAAATGCTTGGAAATACTGTATATTCTCCCTATTCTAGCAGGTGTTACAAATGCAAGTAAACCACAAATTGCAGCATTTTTGCACAAAATTTGGTAATATATTGATATTAGTGAATGCAAAGAATTTCTTTGTATGATCTTTGTGGCCAAACACCGATTGCACAACCATCATTCCTAGCCTTCCTCTGAAGTAAACTGAGTTCTTATAAGCATGCAAAATAAAATACTACTAAGTTGAATGAAAGGACCGGCAAGATGAATTCAAACGTAGCTGGCTTCCTGCATATACAATAGCTAGATTAACAATTCAGTTCTCGTGAATTGTTTGAGTAGCAAGTTGCAACCGATATCTGCAGCTTTCTGCGATATCGGACGCTTCGGCCAGTTGCCATACACGCACTGAATATCATATAAAACGAGGTTTCGTACGATATTATCGGTGCGTATATGGCCAGCTTTATTGAAAAGACATCTAAAACATATAACAATTATTTCTAACCTGAGTAGTGCATATGCAGATGGTTGTGTCTTTCTAGGGGTAAAGAGTGACTGCATCCCAAGGTGTTGCCAGAAAGCGGTCACTTTATTGCAGAATTGCGCACCAAATAGGTAAGTAATCAGGGCTAATTAGTAACAACAAAAAGAGGGTGTTACCATTTTTAGACATTATTGTGCCATGGCAGTGTATAACTGACAGCCTCTGAAAGTAAAACTTTAATTTGCATTTACTTGATCAATATTACATGTATAATCCACTTAGAGACTTTTAGCGCCAGTGTTGCATGAAGAACTTTTTGACTTGAGGCCAAATAATAAAATGTAGTGTTTGAATTGCATATTTCTCCAGAGGAAGAGTAGAAGACAGGTTGCTGGCGAGACTGACAATGTCGATGCTTCCTGCTGGAAATATTCTGCCTTTACTTTCCCCCCTTTCAGTAGCTCCCATCCAACATATGGGCTCATTTGGCAGCATTTTTGCAACTGACTTCCTGTGTGGCTACATCAAAAACACGTTGTGGGTTGTAGATAGAGACAGATAAGCCATTGGAAAATAGCAAGCAGAGCCATCTGCCCTTTCATCTCTGGCTGAAATAATTTTAGCACATATTTATTTTAGCATGATCTGTGTGCATTATACACCAAAGCAACGTCAGCAGCAAATGATATAAAATAACAGGTGATTGGTAAGTGAGCAGAGAAATGCATTGAAATTGGGAAACATCTAATAATTAAAAGGAACATTATAAATTGGACATTATACTCTCACATTTTCTTAGTCAAAAACAACCCTGCTGGCATATTTTTGGGGTATCTCTGTACAGGCCATGCAAAAATACTATACTATGGAGAATGCCATCTATAGTCCCATTTGGCTACATGGTTGAGGATGTTTAGACTACATTTTTTACCTGGAACAGTGAACTCCCAAAGACAGCCATGTGGGGCATTGCATTAGAGTGACCAGGTGAGTGAATAATTATGCTGGTTCTGCTGTATAGAGGGTAATATGAGGCCTTTTGCTCACATTTTTAAATGCCTAAACATTAATTTCTATGTGGTTTGCCTAAAACTGTATGTTTAACTGCTTGTCAAATCCTTCTTGCCTCGAAACACTTTACCTGGTGTTTACATCTGATTTTCATGGAGGGTTAAGGGATTTTATTTCAGGCATGTTGGCACTGCCACCTAAGCCACTATAAAATAAAGTACAAGGTTGCCTATGTGCCATTGCCCTTAGGGACCGAAGTGCAATTGTGTGTTCTGTTTACAAGCTAAGGAAGAACACTGGATACTTTATAAATTGTCACTTTAAGTTGCATAAGACCTTCCCAACAAAAAATCTTCGGAAGGGCCCAACTCAGAGTAGCAAACCCTACCCGGCGCCCTCCACCCTGCCTACGTGTGTCCCACCACCCGCTCGCATATAAATCCCTGCTCTCAGGTAGGAGAGCCAGCGGGAAGTAGGGATTTATATGTAACGATAACGGAAGCAATCCCCATGATCATGGCCCCCTCCTGCAACTGTGCAGTCAGCTTTTTCTATGATTATGCCACTGGTCACTTTCTAAAAGTGACAACATAAAAACAAATATAAAATTGTTAAAAGGGGTTGCTTCACAAGACTCTGATAGTATTCACAAATATTTTATCTATTTCTATTTATTTTTCTAAAGTTTATATTTTAAGAATGAATATGTTTATTTAATTCCCTCCTCATATTTCCCATGAGGAAGCTCCTGGTCACCAACTCTGTTACAATTTAATATAATTTTTGTCGCTATTAGTAGCTTTGAGATGTCAACAACTGATGTATCAAATTGTAACATTTACTCTAAAACAAACGTTGCAAACCTTCACATGGAGGAGCATGCTCAGTATGGGTTGAAGCCGCTGCAAAGAAACTGATCCTATTGTAAATATTGTAGAGCAATTTAGTTTAATTTTGTATGCGTTGAGGACTGATTGTTTCATATACAGCATGTCAGAGGGCTGGATTTTATTGAAAATAAGGTGTTCAAAAAAAAAAGTCTTTGGAGCTGAGTGTGCATTATGCAAATCCCACTAAAGTTGATTAGTAAGGTTGGCCCATGTGTTCATCTTGATCCTGGCCCACCAGCTGGAACATACCATTCAGCACTGAGTTACATCTGTCTGGCATTTATAATATGTTTATGGGCAATCACCATAACCTCATGGTTCCTTTACAACTGAGACATTTGTTTTCAATGTTTGAACATGGCCACACCTTTTTGTGAGATCTATTTGGGCCAACAGATCAAGTAGTGCATGATATGTCCACTAGGCAAGCATTCGGACAAGCACTGGAAAGCGGAAGGCTGTGCAAAGCCATGTCTGTGATTTTCAGGACAATCCCTGACCTCAAACTGATGGAAATAATTGTCAGACAAATGTTATGCCTGACAGAGCAAAGGACAACCAATGGGATGTAACTGAATGGTGTGTCACTTAAAGGATGATTCAATTACTAAGTACTCTGTGTATGGCTTAACCTACTAAGCCTTCATCCGACTGCTATGGGCTCCTGCTCTGGAGCAATGTTTGCAGAGGGTTTAGGGCTATGGCACTTGTGACCATTTCTGTGTTTTTTCTTCAGCTTTTAACTACTTGCTAATGATTAAAAAAATGCCCCAAATTGGCCTCCACTGCTTTCTAGTTGCTGTTTGTTTTCTTTTATTAAAATTTGAACTTAATTGTTACTGTTCTTTCAACAAAGAAACCAATTCTACGGTGATAAAAAAAACCCCACACCGTGTGCTAATAAAACCTGTAATATTATTTTATTATTCTTAAAAACATAATAATAATAATTAAAGAGAAAGTTGTATTCATGCAGGTACGTGTATAGAGTGTTTCTTGTTCTGTAATTGCATTGCCTACCCAATCACTATGTGCAATTCAGTTGCACATATATAGTGAATAATGTTCTCCCTATAGTAAAATATAAGGATAATATAAGTTACTGAGGAGTTCCATGACCATATAAAAGCATAACGCCAAAGGCCTTTTTAATATTCTTATATTTTACAACAGGGGGTACATTGTTTATTACAATACACAAGTTTCATTATTATTTACAGGATATTCATGGCTCTTTTGTATTATATGTTTTTTAAACACAGCAAAGTGGAAAGCTGACTGAAGGGTTATGTATCTGGAGTCATAATCATAATATAGTAGTAGTAATAGTCAATCTCTCCAAAATAATTTGATATAAAACAACTGTCTGCAAGTAGGACTAACAGGGCCAGGCCCAGATTTGTGGGCAGGCCACAAAGGCCTGGGCCTAGGGGGGGCAAAAATCTGGGGGCGGCATGCTGCCCACTGGCTACATATGAACTAGTGTTGGAGGTGATCGGTAGCAACAGTCAGGAGGTGTGTGTGAGCAGGGAGGTGTGAGAGCAAGGAGGCGCATTCGAGCGGGGGAGGGGGTTGTTAGCAGTGGGGCGGGCTCTGCAAGTGGCCTAGGGGTGCCCTATCTTTAAATCCAGACTGTATGAGACAGTGGTTAGTTGAGGCTCATCTCTTCTGCAAGCTGGTGTACACTCTGAGTAATGTTTGAGAGCTGCTTCCAGGCTTCTTTCTGCGAAGACTCACTGACATCCCTCCGAAGCTGCAAGCTATTCATATCGTAGCACAAGCTGTCCACATGACCTTGCATGCGACGGATTTCATTATCTCTGTCAGCAATCTGGGAAGAATAAATACATTTGTTATCTAGTGCACAAAGGTGATAGTGTGTAGAAGTGTGTAGAAGGGAAGTCATTGTGAGGAATGATAATGAGGCATGATTCCTGGCACCAGGAAAGTCATTAAAAAAAAAAAAAAATAGCAAGCGCTACGCACATAAACACTGTATACAAAGCAACTGTGCCCAAACTGCACTGAGTTGATTGTATCTATTAAGGTGAAAAAAGTGAAAGGCATAAGGGCAGATCTATCAAAACACAAGTTCAAATCCCGAATGGGAAAAATTGGTACGGATTGGAAACGAAAATTTATGAAGATCGCAAATATCATGAAAATGCTTACGAAAAAATCGTATTAGTCACGATAATATCATATTGGCGATCCGAAAATCACTAAATTTTCGTACTGAACGATTGTAAAAAGCGAAAAAACTGATCCGATTTTTTCGGGTGAAAAATACGAAAAAGTCAGGCAAACGTCGAAAAAGTCGCGCAAGATAGGAAAAAGTCACGGATTGGCCCAATTGAACGAACGCCCGGAGCCTTCGTGGATGAGTATATGTGCCCCATAGTGTGCGGAATTGCAACTGCTAGGTGTTCTTGGTTCTCTTTTTCTGCAATGCACATAGGCATGTACTGTATTTAACTGCACTTTCAAAGTCTTATGCAATTAAAGGGTTGTAAACATACAGCATGGGCCCTAATACTCCTGTTAAAATGCATACCGTGATACTGTGATCCAATCTTGGCTCTGAGGCCAAAGGTTACAAGCAGCCCATCACCTATTGGGCCAGCTTGGGCAAAGATCCACTAATTTGGCAACCTCAATAAAAGAATGAATGGCCTGGTTAAATCATACAAGTAGAGGATCTGTTATTTGAAAACCCTTTTTTCTAGAAAGCTCCAATTTACAGGAATGCCATCTCTCATAGGGTTATATTTATCAAAGAGTGAAGTGAGCTCGCTACAGTCTGCTAGAGTGAAATTCCGCCACTTTCCATTCATTTCTATAGCATTTTGAAATGCATATTTATCAAAGGGTGAACTTTCACTCTAGCAGACTTCTCTAGCTCTAACGTCACCCCTTGATAAATATACCGCACAAACTCCATCTGTACTATTTTAACAGTTTTTATTACATGCGAATATAAATAAGATAATAAATGTCCAATGGAACAACTTAATGAAAAGTCAGGTTGGAACTAGTAGATGATGCTTCACAAGTGTGTTTACTTTGAATGTACAAACTTCATAGTTAAAAAGGCTAATTTCACATCTATACACAAGTTTGTTGATGTTTCCATTGCAGCCAGTGTGGTGAACTTTTGCCTTCGGACTCGCTACTGGGTTGGATCTGCTCAGCATAAGCCAGCAAAGCAGGCGCTTTCAGGCCAGTTTCCAATCCACTCTGCTGTGTGTGCCTGCAAGCAAGTGAATGCTGTGCAGATCCATGCAGCGACTTACAGTGGCAGACCTGCTTCTCTCAGGCTGAAAAATAAAGCCAGGCTGAGAGCAGCGGAGCCAACGCACCGTGGGGCCTTAGACTAAGTTTTTGTGGGTGGATAGAAACTCGAGCAGATAAGGCCCTGGTGAGACTTCAGCATTGGACCCCAGTGCTGCAAAGCAGCAATGCTATTCACAATGCCACTGTGCTGCCCATATTCTAGTTCAGTGCTGTCCAACTGGCGGCCCGCGGGCCGCATGGGGCCCGCGACCCCCCTCTGTGTGGCCCCCCACCTGTCTGGCTGCTTTGATGGCTTACCTTTGAGTAAGCATTAAATGGTATCAGTACTGAGATTAACTGCCCCCCCTGCATGGTTCTCACCTCAGATTCAGGCTGTAATCCCTCTGTATTGTTTAAAAATGTAATCCCCTGTGGTGTTCACACCTTTTAATACCTGCATTGTTCACCCCCTGCAGTGTTCACACCTCAGGCTCAGGCTGTAATCACTCCCATTGTTCCCTTCTTCACACCTCAGACATAGGTACTGTAGGCAGAGTATGGCACATACAGCCAGCATAGGGCAGGCAGAGTATGGCACATACAGCCAGCATAGGGCAGGTAGAGTATGGCACACACAGGCAGCATAGGTCAGGGAGGGTATGGCACACACAGGAAGGGTAGAACAGGCAGAGTATGGCACACACAGTCAGGGTATGGCAGGCAGAGTATGGCACACACAGGCAGGGTAGGGCAGGCAGAGTATGGCACAGAGGCAGCATAGGGAAGGCAGAGTATGGCACACAGAGGCAGCATAGGGAAGGCAGAGTATGGCACACACAGGCAGGGTAGGACAGGCAGAGTATGGCACACACAGGCAGGGTAGGACAGGCAGAGTATGGCACACACAGGCAGGGTAGGACAGGCAGAGTATGGCACACACAGGCAGGGTAGGACAGGCAGAGTATGGCACACACAGGCAGGGTAGGACAGGCAGAGTATGGCACACACAGGCAGGGTAGGACAGGCAGAGTATGGCACACACAGGCAGGGTAGGACAGGCAGAGTATGGCAGCCCTATGCTGCTTGTGGGAGGTGAACCTGGCAGGGGTTTGTTGTGGGAGTTTGTTAGCAGTTGGAAATAGCCATTAAATGGTCCCAAAGGAGTGTAATTATGTACTGGGGGTTGCTCTACTATCCACAGGGGAGGAGGAGGCATATGGCATTTAAGGGTATATCTTAATATGACATAATTCTTTCACATATGAATGATGGTTGATATCCCCACTGTAAGGACCAAGCATTTGGGACTTTGCTGTGCTACCACCATTGTGATAAAATAGGTGTGGTTTGAAGTGGGTGTGGTTTCAAAAAGGGGAGTGGTCAAAACTGGCCTCCATTAGCGGCCCTCCACCATGTATGCTAGAGAAATTCCGGCCCTCGGCACCGTAGAAGTTGGACAGCACTGTTCTAGTTCATAGCCCTTTATCCTTGGTTATATTCCTGGCTCATTGGTTCTTTTGCTTATTTTGTATTGCTTGTGGTCTGTTCCTGCTTTCTCTCCTGTCCATCCCATGCTTAGTTCTGTAAAACTGACCTTTGCCTGGCTTATGACTATGTTCCTGGCTCATCCTTGTCTGTACTGTGCCAGTAGGTGAAATAATTACACAATTGTCCCATGCTTTTACAGACTTTTGTTATGACAACTATTTTATTCCTGTAATTTGTTATTGTGTGCTTGATTGTTTCTTTACAATCGAATGAAAGATTAAAAAAATTGTGTCCATAATTAGGCTTGTCAGCAATTAGCACCCACGGAGTTCATTCCTGATGTCCCAGGCTAGATCAGTGTAACTGGCTTCAGACAGTCAATTGTGTTACTACCTGCCTTTGAGGCACATAGTTGTAATTCCATTGAAGATGAAAATTCTCTCCAAAAAGTCTGAACTGGTATTCACTTGTACAAAATTCACAGTTTCCTGTTGGCTCTAATTTTCTTGGACATTTCCCCATACTAGACTAAGTTGTCAACACAACATAAAATTGATGTTACAGTATTGTTCAACAAGCTCTCCATGATGGAGTGATAGATAAGGAATTTCAATCAGTTTTATATTAAATACACCCTGTGACACCTGTGTTACACTATACAATGCTTCAAACTATAATTAATTCTTTTGTACCTTATCCATGGATTTTGATAAAAAAAAAACACAGTCATGTTCTTGTTTTTAGGACCAGAGCTGGGCCTAGAGCCAAGGGTGCCCAAGACAAGCCCTTGTTCTCCTTTCACTCTCGCTTGTCTTCTTACATCAGGAAGCAGAGGGAATTTGAGTAGGCAGCAGGTATGTGCCTAAGGTCCTAGCCCTACCCCCCCACATGTCCTAGCCACATGCATATGCTACCTATCCCAAGCTCTGGCCCTGGATAAGGATAGAACTTAGATATTGGAAATACTAAATCTTTTTGAGGTCTGTGATGCTACCATTTTGGTAAGCATGGATATCCACACTTTATACCTCTGTTATGTAGGAAGCAGGGCTTGGAGCTGTAACAAGGTATTTTGAAACAAGAACCAAGATTTATTTTGAAGGGTCTACAGAATTTTTCATGGCTTTATTAAAAGTAATTGTTGGAAAAAAGCATTTCTTTTTTGGGGATCAATTACAAAGGACAGCTATGGGCAGTAATGTGGCCCCCACACATATGCAACTATTTACATGGATTGTTTTTAACATATTCATGTATATAATACAGTATTCAAATAATATTGTCATCGTAACCATTATTACATAGATGGCAATATTAAGTTGTGGGAAGGCCCTATTAAGTTTGCATGGGTAGGGCACATTAACAGGGATGCAAGAAAGATTTGGTCACAGAAGTTTTGGATGCTAGTATGTGGAAACTGTTAGAAATCCCAAAATTAGACATTTAAAAAAAAATGTCTTCAAAAGTCTTCTAGACTCACCTGTTAGCAAGTTTACACCTAGCAGTCTTGTGAGGAGAATCATAAAAACAACATTTGCATAGATTGTAGACTTGCTCCCAGCATGTACCACCATTTGCTGAACAACCATTAGGACCATGACACACAGGGAGATTAGTCGCGCCGTGACAAATCTCCGTTGTTGCAGGCGACTAATCTCCCCGCAATGCCATCCCACCGGCTGGAATGTAAATCACCGGTGGGATGTCATACGCAGCGCCGCAATTTGCCGAAGTTGCCAAAGTTGCCTTGAGAAAAAACTTCTTCAGCTTTTGGCAAGTCGCGCCGCCGCATATGCCATCCCATACGCCCATACTGTGGGATGGCATTGTGGGGAGATTAGTCGCCCGCAACAACAGAGATTTGTCGTGTGGCGACTAATCTCCCCATGTGTCACGGCCCATAATGGCATATCAACAAAGAGATATTCTGGTCAAAGCAGACATAGGTTCTGGCAGGCGAGGAACACAGAGGAAAAAATGGACACATTTTCCTGTCTGTCTTGTACAAACAGTAGCAGTAATCTACATACATGCCCAATGATACCAATCAAAAAATATGTACTCGTAATTCCACATTTGTGTTCTATTTTATTAAATACCCCTGTGGCATAAGCCTAAGTAAGTAAGATCACACAAAAAGTCAAATTCCAAATTAAGCAACACAAGTGTAGTATTCATTGTAGCTATACACATTTGCAAATACCGGCCCACTTAAGCAAGACACACAATATGGCAACTTAGGTACCAAATGATTGACTAAGAAAAGGGTAGGTTTGCAATCCCTTCTGGAAAAAAAACAGCCTCTCTATATTTTTGCCTTTCCTATTAATAACATCAGCATCAAGCATCATTTTTACTGGCCAGGCTGGTAAAATACCAGCCAAGTGGCAACCTTAGACAATGGGGTGATTGTGTAAAATTGCTGAAAAGCCTTAAAATCAAGTTGATGCATTCTACTTATAGACTTACAACTGTTGAAAGGTTTGTAAAACGGTTTGTAAATCACAGTATCATATATTTATGGTCCCTTTTCTATCATTTTATATTTGATATTAAGATACTGCAAACACTTATTAAGCATAATTATTATAATGGAATTTTATCAGGGTATTTTTTTTTTTTTTTTTTAAAAGGTTTTTATTTTCATTTTCTTTACAAACATAACATAAAAGCACATTCACATATACAGTGTATAATGCCATGACCGTATACAAGTATGCAATAGCAAGGACGATTGGATACAGTGGACATTGCCTGATCTAGTTGCAGAGTCAAAGTTAGGGAGGAACTTTATTACCAGACATCCTGGTGTTATATCCTGAGATTCTCGCTAGAGTGTGCGTCTAACCAGGGAGACCATACATTCTCGAACTTATTTGGGCAGCCCCTAGCCAGATATGTCAGCCTAATAAGTGGGAGTCTAGAGTGGACCAGTTGTACCCATTGGTGGAGGTCGGGGGGGTGGGGGCTCATCCACTTCATTGCAATTACCTTTTTGGCGTAGAAGTATAGTGATCTGAGTAGCGTTTTAGTTTTATTCAGAGGGACTAAGTCTTCTATAAGTCCCAGGAGACATACCTCTGGGGACAAGATACCTGGCAAGGGGATTTGTTCATTTAAGTAGTTAGTTACATCTGTCCAATATTTAAATATTGTGGGGCAGGTCCAAATTAGATGAAAGAACCCGGCTTCTGTCATTTGGCATTTCGGGCAAGAGGCATGTTGGTTCTTCCCCATAACCTTTAAGCGCATTGGGGTGATATATGTTCTGTGTATTATTTTAAATTGGACCATCTTGTCCTTGGTGGATATCAGAAAGCTGTATAGATCATCTGTTACTTCTGCCCACTTGTCGTCATCGAGTTGGGGGATATCACCGTCCCATTTACGTTTAGCTGTGTCAAATGGGATCCCAAGACTTGGTAGGAACATTTTGTATATTTCAGACACCAATTTTTTGGGGTTTGGGTCCCAAAGTCTTGTTTCAAAGGGGAGTTCTGCAACCTTAATAACTTGAGAGCCAAATTGTGATATCATTGCATGGCGTAGCTGGAAGTACCTATATATTTCCAAGTTTGCCTGGTCTAGTTTCCCTTTTAGTTGGTCAAAGGATGGGAATATACCTTCTATTAGGAGATCTTGCAGGTGGCGGACTCCCAGTTTAGGCCAGTATTTAAAATCGGGGAGAAGTAGTAGGTGTTTGAAGTTGGAGTTCCTCCACAGTGGGGAACGGGGAGATGGCAGATGCATAAGTTTGGGGAATAGGGTCTTAGTGATTGCCCAATTTTTTTGTGGGACTTTAATAACTGGGGGAAGTCCTAGGGTGTCTTTAGCCTTTCTATAGGGGGCGTTTCTCAGGGCTTCCATAGACTCCGTGCACGAAGCCAGTAGTACTGTGAGGGGATTGTCCATCTCTTGGCTAAACCAACTGTGCAAGAACCATAGTTGTGAGGCATAGTAGTAATATTGTAGGTGAGGAAGGGCCAAAACCCCATTGTCTTGCGGGGCCATTAATGTACGTCTATTAATCCTGGGAGCTTTGTGCGCCCAGATGAAAGGGAAAAGGATTGAGTCAATGCGCTTGAATAGTTGTGGGGGAAGCCATACAGGAGCATGATGTAGGGCATATAGGAATTTGGGTAAGTATACCATTTTAAATAGATTTACTCTACCCCATATGGACAGAGGGAGACCTTCCCAAAGCCCGCTAATTTCTTTAAATTTGTGTATAATTGGGTCGATGTTTTTTGCAATATACACAGTAGGGTCTTGTGATATTATGATACCTAGGTATCTGAATTCCGTGACCCATTTCAGTCCCTGTATATCATCTCGCACTTGGGGGCCCTCAAGAGAAAAGAGGGTTGATTTAGTTTTGTTTATTTTCAGACCACTAAATGCTCCAAGGCTGTCTGCTAAGTTGATGGCGTTGGTAAGGGAGTCCTCGTGATCTGCAAGGAACAGAAGGACATCATCCGCGTAGAGGGCTATTTTTTCCTCTAGCCTGCCATATTTGAGCCCTTGTATGCTGGAAGTTTGACGGATCAGAAGGGCGTATGGTTCTATTGCGAGGGCAAATAAAAGAGGGGAAAGAGGGCATCCCTGCCTGGTACCGCGTGAAAGGGGGAAGGGTTTGGAGGAGACATTATTAATGCGAATTTGTGCCACTGGGGAGAGGTAAAGGAGCTTTATCCAGGAAATAAAAGTGGGGCCAATACAGAATTTGCTTAGTATTTTCCATAAGTATGGCCATTCTACAGAGTCAAAGGCCTTTGTTGCGTCTAGTGACACTACAGTTCTGGAGCCTGTGTTGGAGTGATCAATTTGGAGGTGGGTATAGAGGCGCCTTAAATTTATTGCCGTGCTTTTATTAGGCATAAACCCTGTTTGGTCTGGGTGGACGATGGAGGCTATGACTTTATTAAGGCGCTGAGCTAGGATTTTCGCCAGTATTTTTACATCAGTATTTATAAGGGAAATGGGTCTATATGAGTCACATAGTTCAGGATCTTTTCCTTCTTTGAGGATGAGCACAATTATTGCGGCATAAAAGGAGGGGGGGAGAGTGCCTATTACTTTGGCTTCTAAGAGGGTGGAGTGGAGTCTAGGGATTAGTTCTTCGCTCATCACGCGGTACCAGGAGGCTGGGAGACCATCTAGGCCCGGGGTTTTCCCAGGGGGGAGGTCACCTATTGCGTCCGCTACCTCACTTAGGGTTATTGGGCTGTCTAGATAGGCAGATTCTGTGTTACTAAGCGTGGGGAAGGAAATATCTTGCAAAAGTTGTTCCATATCTGGCTCTGTGCATGCGGTGCGTGAGGTATATAGGTCTTGGTAGTATTCCGCGAATACCTTAGCTATGTCTAGTGGGTCAGTGGCATAGGTACCTTGATTGTTTTTGATTCTTGCAATCATAGTGGTGGGGTTGCTGACTTTGGCCAAGTATGCGAGGGTCTTCCTATTCTTGTCCCCTTGGTCGAAGGCTCACTGGCTAGCATATAGTATTTTTTTGCGAGTGCAAGCAGTTTGTTTTAGTTCTAGCTACCTTTGGCCAGATATTAGTAGCTGGTGGTTGTAGTCAGTGGTGTCCTCACTGTATGTTTTCTCGGCTAGGGTGACTGCCGCCTCTGCCTCATTCATTTCAGTTTTGTTTGCCTTTCTGACTGTTGCTATTGTGCTTATGAGAGACCCCCTAGCTACTGCTTTGGATGCTTCCCAGGTTGTGTTGCTCTGACTGGTGCCTGCATTAGTTTCCCAGAATAGTTTATAGTCTGTCTTGCAGGTTTCTGCTACTACACTATTACTAAGCCATAGGGGAGAGAGTCGCCATAGTTGGTGAGTGGGTGTATTCTAGTGCGTATTTTTAGGTGCAGTGGTGCATGGTCTGATAGGGCTCTGGGAAGGTATGAGGCTTCTGTCACCCACTGCGTAAAGTCCGGTGAGCCTAGAGCCATGTCTATGCGTGAAAGGGAGCTTTTGCCTATTGAGTGGCAGGAATATTGTTTATCAGTTGGGTGCTTGTGTCTCCATATGTCATGTAGGCCATGGGCCTCCAGCCAGTGTTTGAGGTGACCACTTTGATGCGTTGCTGTAGAGAGTCTATCTACAGCAGGGTCTACTACTGTGTTGAAATCGCCCATTAAGACCAAAGGGCATGGTAGGTATGGGGAAGTTTTCTCAAAAACAGTGTCTAGGGTCCCACTGTCAAAGGGGGGGGTATGTAGAGAGAGACTATTACCATTGTTTGGTTATTGAGTTTGCAATGGAGGATTACGTATCTGCCATAGCGGTCTGTAGCTAGATTCAGTAGCTCAAAGGGTGTATGTTTGCGGACAAGGATTGATATGCCCCTAGAATAGGTGGAGTATGGTGCATGGTAGGCAAAATTAACCCACCTTTTTTTAAGCGCCAGGAGTTTCTGTCCTACCAAATGAGTCTCCTGTAAGAGGAGAAGATCAGGTTTATATTTATTGACATAGTCAAACATAAGGGCTCTTTTAAATTTAGAGTTTAGGCCGCGGATGTTCCATGATATAAAGCTAGTTTCCCCCATTGTAGTGGTGTTGAGATTTCAGGCCTAGACTGAGACTTCGTAGGTTAGCGAAGCCTAGGGGACTTCCTTGCGTAGTGGGGTCGGCAGTAAAGGTCATAGCATGTTGTGCGATAGAATAGTGCTTCGAACATAAACAATAACAGTAACAAATAAACCCATCCCATCCCTCCTTAACCCTCCCTGCCCATCTATCCAACATAGACGGCCTATACCCGAAACAATTAAACTGGGTTGGTGAAATTTTATCAGGGTATTTTTATTATTATTATTTTAATATAGGGTTGGAGAACACCAAAAATGTTGCCTGCCTTTTGGCACAATAAATCACCTTTTTCAATATTTTAGAGTGCAACTGTGTTTTCAAGAGATATACACTTCTGGTACTAACCATTGGCAGTGAGAGCCAAGGGCTAATACCAGCACCTGATGCTACAACAAGCGAGTGTAGAGTGGTGTAGCTTGTTACCAAAATTGTGTGTTATGGGTTACATGTGGCATTTGGGTTACATGTGGCAGTTCATAATATCCCTTATCTATCCAGTTTTTTATCTGGACATCCATGATTTTTAAATTGTCACAGTAATGTATTGTTATAAAAATATCCATGCATTCACAGAAAGTGAGTGCTATTTAACTGGTAAGTGCTATGCCAGTGCAGTGCTTTGTGTGCTAGCTGGGGGCCTGGCCAGTATGTTCCAGTTTTTAATTGAGGAAGGTTAAACATGACACAGTGGGAGCTCAATGCTGAGGTCTTTGCCCAACATTCTGTAACTTGCAGGTAAATCACTCCATAAGGGGAAGGGAGAACAGCTGGTAGCCAAGGTTTAGCAGATTAGATGGGGGTGGGTTTTAATCACCTTAGAGCAGTTGCCTTGGCCGGAGCCAGTCCTGGTTAGCCGGCCTTCTGATTTGATGGATTAGCTTCTGATCTGGGGACCCCTGGAGCTCCGGTCCTAAACAGTTTGCCAACCCCATTCATTTTATTCTGCCATGGGCCTAAAAATGGCCCCAAACTGACTCCCACAGACAGGTCACAGAATTTATAGGTGAATTCTGATCCCCTATAATGACTAAATTCTAGTATTTTAATCTGTTCAATAATATCATTATAATTAGCTTTCCCTGATGAGAGTTATGATTAGGAGATCATGTTGCCATTGTTACATTACTTCTGTATTATTACGATTGTGTTCTCTAACCTTAATATTCTATGCATATGGCTGACTGCAGTCTGACAAAGCTGTATTAGAACTGGCACACATTTGTAGAAGAGGAGCTGAGAGATTAGGGTGCTGCCAGTGCCTTTGGTCTGCCAGTGCCCTGCAAGAGTTGCTATATAAGGGCCAATAATCTTCCGACTTCGGTCCGGTCAGACAGAATCAGCAGCTTTACAGTGGTACAAAGCTACTTTACTCAATCACACTATTATGCTGGAACTTTGGGGGAAAATACTTTTTTCACTTTCCAATTGCATTTGTCATTGAGCCCTATCATTTCAAAATCCAGGCAATTTGTACCTATGCTATTTTAAAATCACACTTTTAACCATTACTTTAATATTTAAATTACCCCTGGATTAGTCTGATGTTAATAGCATAGTACAATGCTGTTTGCAGAAAGTTGGGACCCTGTGTAAAATATAAAAGTAACAGAATGGGATGATTTGCAAATCATTTCAACCCTATATTTGACTGAAAACTGAGAAATGTTATTGCTTTCCGAAAAATATATGCTTGTTTTGATTTGATGCCAGCAACACAGACAGGGGTATGTTTCCCGCTGGGTTGTCTCAAGTCTTCTTTTAACAATACTCTTGTAATTAAGAGTTGTCATACACACAGGGTGATCAAAGAGGTTAAATCAGGCCAACTCTAGTAATAAAACGTTGCTATCAAACTGCAGATTTCCAAAACCAATTTTAAACAGAGTCTAGTGCCAGTCTGCCATACAGTCGGGGGGTCACAACCTGTTTATAAAGCATGGTGATTAAATGTAAATCTGCAGCAGGACTGCACTCTTTTAAAGGAGAACTAAACCCTAAAAATGAATATTGCTAGAAATGCCATATTTTATATACTAAACTGTGTGCACTAGCTTAAAGTTTCAGCATCTCTTTAGTAGTAATGAGATAGGTCTTTACAGCTGTCAAAGGAGCTCCCCATCTTGCATTCTGTTAGACCTGTTGGGGGCAGTGCAGAGCAACTGTTGAGAAGTTAAACTTATCTATCAGCTTTATGTTGTGACATTTATATTGTATACATACAGTATATAGTGAGTGGGTCCCTAAGCTCAGGTAAGTGACAGAAGCACAGAGCGTGTGCAGTGAATCAGCAGAAAAGAAGATGGGGGGCTACTGGGGGCACCTTTGGAGGTACAGATCCTCTCTGCTAAAGGGCTGTGGTTGCCTTGGGTTGGTACATTTCTAGCCTATTTCTTAGTTAAGCTTTAGTTCTCCTTTAAGGACTTTCTGAAATTTCTCAAAAAAGAAAAATCAATGTTAATATCATGGGTAGTAGAAAAAAGACGTCCAAACAGTGCTCTAAATGCATTTCTTACTCTCCCTAGAGACAGGCCATATCTCATGAGTGCCATTTCTGCCCTTTTGGTCGACTCTAAGACCATTAGCATTATAACCCTTCCATCTGCTGTCAAGGTGCGTCCTGACTAAGCACATCAGTGAGCTGTACAGTTGCTGCATATTACCCTGCCTAAGCACAGCACTGAGTGCTAGAATTGCTGCATACTAGAATACTGAAGCTGTCCTGTTCATAAGTACCTGCAAAACACATCAGTTAGGTTCTTTACTTGGAAAATGATTATACCTAGAATTTTGTTGGTTATATTTATAGCATGTTTGATGGTCATCAAGAACCCAAAGGTGAAATGTGCAGGTAACAACTGTACTAAACCTAATGAAAAATGTCTGCTACGTGCATAAAGTAGAAATGACTTCCATGGAACTGGAAGTATTGGCTCCATGGACATGGAGTATTGGCTACATCTCTGCATTGATACATCTTGCTCTGGGAAACTGGAAAGAAATGTTTGCCATTTTGTGTGAGCAAAAGAAAGGATGTTGCATACCCAAAAGCTTGCATTTTGTTTGCCAATTAGTCTTTATGTCTTGATGTCTGTGCTAGTTCATTTAATCCTAGGCAAGTAAATACAATCCTATAAACAAGGAATTAGGCTCAACTCCTCCCACCAAGAGATTAATAACCCTCTGTTAGTAAATGAGCTAATTAAGGCTTTCCTGACAAATAAACTTAATGAGCATGAATTCCTTACTGTAACTTTACAGATTTATAATGAAATTAAATAAGCCCCTTGAATAAATATGGCACATTTTCCCTCAAGTGGAATAGCCAGAGGTCAGGGTCACTTCCTGGGGAGCCCCTGCCATGAGGGGAGCTGACAAACCCGCCTTGGGCAGTAGAGCCCCACAAGTTACTAGGGGCAGTAAAAAGCCGCTCCTGGTAACTTGAACTTCCAATTTTTTAAATTTGAATTTTGGCTCTTTTAGTGCAGAGAGTGCTATTTTAGCTAAAATACATAAGATCATTTACTATGGAGGCTTGTAAAGCTGCTATGGAGTACAGAAAATGTCTTTTGCTGAAAGAGGACTAGGAATCAATTACTGAGTCAACTGAACTATAGAAATAATGCTTAGAAGTCAAAAATAAATAAATAACAGAAAAGTACCAAATTTTTTTATGATCTTTTATGATCTTAAGACCCCAGATCAAGCCAGAATCAATCATACAAATATATACTGTAAATAAAACGCAATATTTATTTACCACCATGCCAACAAAAGAAAAAGGTTAAAAACAATTAAAAACAAAGGCAAAGAAGGAGGGGCTCTTACTTGACCTATTATTGAAGTAATCATTCCTAAATCCCATAATAAACCAGATTATTATGAGCATATATTAAAATGATGTGAAAACCATGGGCATGTAAAGACATAATACTGAAACATCAAGCAGCTAGACTGGGATAAGTCACCCTATCCTACAGTTTATGGCCAGTTCACACGCACAATAATCAATCATCCCATACCATATGTCCCTACATGCTTATATGATCATTATTAAGTAATTGAGCATTAAGGAGTATTAATCAATTCTTGGCACAAACAGGTAATGCCTCCAATATGGTATTGAAAGTTTCTTTCTTATAGGGGAATCAGCTCGCCGTACAACCTTTGTATTATTTCACCGTGCCCCCATAATGTTCATAAATGTGCGTCACCATCAGTCATGTTAATAACACAATGGTATCTCAGTGGCTGTTCCAAGATATTTTGCTTAAGGGCTCTGGCACACGGGGAGATTAGTCGCCCGCGGCAAAACTCCCTGTTCGCGGGCGACTAATCTCCCCGAGTTGCCTACCCCTGCCATGTTCGCCGGTGGGATGGCAGAGGGAAGGCAACTTGGGGAGATTAGTCGCCCGCGAACAGGGAGTTTTGCCGCGGGCGACTAATCTCCCCATGTGCCAGAGCCCTAAATGTCTCCAAATGCCATTTACAGCTATGTCACACTTAGCTGGACTCTTACACTCCCAGCATAGCCCCAATAACGTGAACACCCAAATAAGCATTAAGTGCAGATCGGCAATTAATCTTATGCGATGATACTTATCCACTCATGAGTTGGTTCCAAAGGCCTTTAGTGTCTGTAGTGTCTTTCTTACAGTAAATGGAGTTGTGTAATAAAATGGTGAAAATACCTGCTAAAATTTGGCTTCCGGTCATTTGAAATAAGGCGATACAGTGAAGGAAGGAGCAGCATCCACTATGTAACGATCGATTGATCTAGCCTAGCCTGACTCCTTCCTATACAGAAGGAAGGCTAGGCTCGATCAATCGATCGGTCAGTGGTCCCCATTTGAAAGCTGCAAAGAGTCAGAAGAAGGCAAAAAAATTTAAAACTATAAAAATAAGTAACGAAGACCAATTAAAGAATTGTTTACAACTGGCCATTCTTAAACATACTAAAAGTTAACTTAGAGGTGAACCACCCCTTTAACTAAAGGGCACTGGGCCTCCAAACAAAATCATATTAGGACATAAAATATTCTATTCTAAAAAAAAATAGATTGCCTAGGACCATACTTGGTCCCCTACACTTCAGGTCCCCTAGCAGCTAAAGGTTTTCACATCTAGGGTTGCCCAAAATTACTCTCTACTTTTTCTACAAGGTGCAATTTACATTTTGATGCTGCAGGCAAAATGGTAGTTGGCTAACTGAACAATCATTGGAGAGTCACTGTTCTTGCTTGACTGATAATTTGCCTCCCTGGCCTATAGCTGACAAAGCAGATTATGCTACCATACATGAATAGGTTGCTTGCAGATTGCACATTTCTCATATGACATTCTGATCCTATAGAGTATGTATGTACATATATTTTTTTATTTATTTAGCACTACTTATGTATGCAGCGCTGTACAGCACAACAATAAATGAATAGAACAAACAGGGGTCATTACAATAAAAACATACAAATAAATACAAAATACAGTTAAATAAATATTAAGAGCTAAATGTCCAAGAGACCAGAAGAAGGAGACCCCCTGACCCATGAACCTCATACTCTGTGTAATGTGTTATTAACAAAAAGTCAGAGCATTTACATAAGTTGTTACTCATCTTGCAATGATCTGTAACTCGTGCATTGACTGGAGCATAAAGTACAAATGTGCCCCTTTATTTGTCCCTGACAGATTTTTTAGTTTTATTTTTGTATTTATTCTCTTGGCAGTGGCGCTTTTGTATGCCAAAAACAGGGGACGATAGCAAAGTAAATTGCTTCCCATGTGTTTTATGACCTGGAGCCTGTGACCTTTTTTACCACAAATACAAAAGGGTGAAAAAGGAGAACCCCCAACCCCCATTTCCAGTACAGAATTCCTCAGTAACAATGAGGCATAGAGAAGAGTGCTATGAGTACTACATGGGTAATTTCAGATAAGCAAGCAATGGAGTTTTACCAGTTTCACCACTCCCTACAATGGAGTAAAATAATTCCTTCTGTGATATAAATAATTATGATTAACAGCAGTCATTGTATCTCCTACTTTCCAAGAAGCAGTAGAATTAATTGGATTCATGACCCTAACAGTACACAAAAAACATCCAAATTATAATCTTCTGCAAGCTCAGGTCTTTTCTGGGGTTTCAGGTGGGGAATGCTGGGAGTTGTAGTTTTGAGACAGCTAGTAGGCCTCAGGATGCCTTTACTCCCCAGTCCCTTTCTTCCCTATTATACCAGGTCCTCCAAGTCTTTATTATCCCTAAAGCTTTAATCTTACATTTTGATCAATCTGCCCCTGAGAGTCTCAGCACCCATAAACAGTATTTAGCAGTAGTGAGAGATTTAGTTCAATAACTGCAATTCCTAGCAGCCTTCTGCCTTTGGATGCTCCATGCTGAATGCAAAGAATACAATGGAAAGGTCAAGTGTTTTCTGGATCCAACAGACAAATATAATCTTGAGGGGTTTTCATAATTGGTCTAAATATCTCACAAAAGCCGTATTATTCTATTCTCAATACTGACCATTGACTTTTCACCCAATTTATTACTCCACCTTGATACACACGTTCATCTATTTTTCTTAGAGAACATGGAGAGGTTGAGAATGCCTTTATCAATGGCTATTAGGCCTGGGCCAGAGACACAAAGAGCAGACTGTCCAGTTAGGCTCTTACCCTCCCCCCTACTTTGCCTTAATGGAGCAGCTGCCTATGGATTACATGGAGAAGAAACTAGAATTTCAGGTTTGTGGAGACCACATGTTTCCTGTACCATGGCTGTTTAGACCCTTAGGCTCTGTGCACTGACATCTGCTGTGCAATTCTGACCTGTATAGCTGAGTCTCTATAGAGGAAATACTCGATCGCACAACACATTATTTATTTATGGTTCCTCAAGAGCAA
The DNA here is from genome assembly GCF_000004195.4 of Xenopus tropicalis. Lineage (NCBI taxonomy): Eukaryota > Metazoa > Chordata > Amphibia > Anura > Pipidae > Xenopus > Xenopus tropicalis. Next base: position 123,685,857 of record NC_030682.2, read on the forward strand.
AGAGAAAGGTCAGCCCTGTTTTGTGGATAACAAACAAACATGTAGTCAATGTCACTATATATTTATAAAATGATCGAATGGGTGTCTAACATACGGATCATATAAAGAAAGAGGAAAGCAGTGGTTACTGAGTCACAACATGTACCCCTAAATGAGCTGAGATTCTTGTACAGTACTGCCCCCCGAAGCCCAGCTACTATGATTCATACGCAAGAATTATTTGAAGAATTACTTGTTAGGCAATGGAAGCCTTCATAGCATGTAAAACAATTTGACAACAATAATTTTATAGAACAGGACTTTCTACTGATCTCTGAAATGAGGGAAAGAAAGACCCAGTTTAAGGGTGACAACACACTGAGCTACTAGTAGCAGCTACTTTTTCAAGGCTACTAAATGCCAGAAAATACCCTGCCATAGACAATACTGTGAGCTGCCTCTGCTAAAACACACGTAGAGACAATTATCAGTAAATGATCAGCATTGTCTTTTTTAGTAGCCACGACAAGTAGCTGCTACTAGTAGCTCCACGTGTTTTCACCCTAAGGGCAGGACCCCGTCCGGAGCAAATTACAATATACTCTAAAAGATCCAAGTGCATCGCAGTCTCTTTCTCACTTAATCTCACTTCTGGAAAGATCTTGGCCAACAGGACTGAATAAACAGGATCGGGGTCACCCATTCCAATGTACTCACCTATTGCAATTCTTTTCCCTTTATTTAAAATACTTGATTTCATTCTGTTATTAAACCTTATGAAGGTGGGTGGGATAGAGAAGCCATTTACCCCAACTATGGGTAACTTCGATTGTTATAATTCATCAAGACAAAAATGCAAAAAATACCCTCATTTGAAGAGTACTCTAGCAGCATGCAGCCTGCAGCTTATTTAATGTTCTATTTTGGTATTATCTATCAAATATAAAATTTATTTATTCCATATTACTTATCTTTTGTTAGAGATGAAGTAGTAATGTGCACAGTCCCTGCCATATGTAACTGCAGTTACTGTAATTATCATGTCACTATCCTGGCACAAAATGCATTGGAAAGGTGCCACATGTGCTACAGGCCACAGATCCAGCATGCTTGGCTTAATTAAGTACATCCATTTTTGTTGCAGTAAGTAAATTACCATTTCCCAAACACATGCGCCACCCTAAATCTAATGTCCTCTTTTATACTGAAACCAGGGGTGTTTCTGGCCTCTGAGCTGCCCTGAGGTGGCTTCTGCGATGCCACCCCCCTCAGCCCCCACGCTTACCCTTACAGCACTGGAAGGGGTCCGCAGGGGGGCTGCATTAATTGGCAGAGCCAAATTTCTGGTTTAAAAATTGAAAATTTGGCTCTTACTAGGAGCATTTTTTTCCATACCTGGTAAACTTAGGGGCATTGCCGTCTGAGGCGAGTTTGCAGCAGTGCAGTTACCCTGACTGGAACCAATTTAACCCAAGTTGGATTTATAAAGGTGAAGAACTTTACAAAAATATAAAAATGAAGATGTCTTTAATTTTGCAAATGCCACAGACTTGGGAACCCAATAATAAGTGTATTACAAATAAAGTATACCTTTTAACAACTGGAGCTTGCTCCTTGTTGCTATTCCATTGGTGTGTATTAGAGCGATAAATTCAGCTTAGGGAACACCCTACAACACTTCCCCTTAATGTCAATGGGAAGTAACCAGGTTGGATTAGCCCACTGGTGTACTGGAAGAAAACCTGGTGGCCCCTGTCCTGTTGGGCCCCATCAGCCCAAGCACACTGGCAGGCTTCGTGGTGAAGTTCTAGGAGGCCAGAACTGCACAACTCCTGGCGCCAGTATTTATGGAGGGTCTTTAGCTGGGGGGCAGGGTGTGGCTGGAATGGTGGGCCCTTTTATTGGGTTTTCCGTTGGGCAGTAACAGTGGCAAGTAGCAGGGTTTTCAAATGGGTTTGGAGGGGCTGAGTTGCCAAATTTTATTGGCCCATGTGTGGTCAGCTTTACTTTTTTCTGGAGTTGTTCACCTTTAAAATAACTTTTAGTATTATGTAAAGCAGTGATCCCCTACCAGTGGCTCACAAGCAACCCCTTGGGTGTTGCTCTCAGTGGCCTCAGAGCAGGTACTTATTTTTGAATTCCTGGCTTGGCCAAACAGGGCCTCCTGTAGGCTGCTAGTCTACATAGGGGCTACCAAATAGCCAAGTTTTGATCTTATTTGGCCCCCTGGAACTTTTTTCATGCTTGTATTGCTCCTCAACAATTTTTCCATTTGAAGAGGTATAAATGGTTGGGGACCCCAGAGAATGATATTTTGAGACAATATGCAATTGGTTTTCATTTTGTATTATTTATTGTTTTTGAGTTATTTACCTTTTATTCGGCAGCTTTCCAGTTTGAAATTTCAGCAATCTGGTTTCTAGGGTCCAAATTTCCCTAGCAACCATGCACTGATTTGAATGAGAGACTGGAGTATGAATAGAAGGGGGTCTGAATAGAAAGATAAGAAATAAAAAGTAGCAACAATAACAAGTTTGTAGCTTTACAAAGCATTTGTTTTTTCCATGGGGTTAGTGACCCCTATTTGACAGCTAGAAATAGTTGGAAGAAGGCAAATAACTCAAAAATTATAAAAAAGAAAAAATGAAGGCCAATTGAAAAGTTGCTTAGAATTAACTATTCTATAACATACCAAAAATTAATTCAAAGGTAAAGTGCCTTTAATATTAACGAATTTTGGCATTATGAAGTCTACTTTTTTGTGTGTTTTTTTTTATTGTGACAGAGCTCAGAATTACTAACAAATAACAAATGAAATTTGTGGCTGTCTATGTAATGGGCTGCATACCTGCTTATGAAGCTGAGATATGTGTTCCACCAAATGGGTTTTGTCCACACGCAGCTGCGAGTTCTCTAGCTGAAGACCGGAGCGCCTCTTCTCTAAGTCAGTCAGTTGGCTCTTAAGGGAACTTCCATTCAGTTCCACAAATTTCCTTCCTTTTTGTTCTTTCAGCAACTATTAGAACAGGAATTGCATTTATTGCTTCAGCCATTCATAACACAGAATATGCAGTATATTATCATTATATCACTATCTTTTAAAGTGGTCAGTCTATCGTGTCTGTAAATTGTCAGTCAAAAAAAAATGTTGTTTAAAAACAAAAAAAATTTTAATGGTAGTTTATACATTTGGAGTGGCTTTGCATATTTTGTTATTTGTATGTACTAAAGTATATTTATCAGATTTTTATTGTTTTGACATGGGAAGTTTGGCAAACACGGGGAAATCAAGGAAAGGCTTAAAACTGGTAGTTCATCTAATGAACTCCCCCCTTCCCCTCCTCTCAAATGGTATGTACATTCCTAAAAAAATCCTCCCCATCCAAATAAAAAGACAGTGAAAAACAGTGCTGTTATCTGAAATGCATCCATCATCTTGGATCTGCTTTGTCATGGCATCACTCTTACAATACTCACACAATGCCCCTGCCAAAGTCGCTAAACCAACTGGTATCTATCGTGGCATACACAAGCTTGAATCCTTTGTTCACAGTATCTGGCAGAGCGCTACTAAAGCTCACTATACATGAAAAGATCTGCTTGTTTGGCGAGGTTGCCAAAGGAATGGATCTTTCCCTGATGTACCCACCTATACCAGATTGATGTGTTCATTTTGCTCTAGGGCATCTACCCAATACTGACATCTGCCCAATATTTAGAAAGATATTGGTTGGGTAGGCCCATCTGAGGGCTCCATAAAAAGGCCCATAAGCTGCAGACTCGGACCATGAGCAGCTTTTATTGACCCGTGTATGGCCACCTTAACAGTAACCGGAACGATTAAAATCAAACTGCAGGAAAAAAACTTTCGCAAACTTATAGCTAGGGCTTTCCTTGTCCTTTATGGCTTCTGAATGTGTAACTTGTACATTAGATTACTTATCCTGGCCTCCATTCCAACTTTACCACTTCCATGGCACAAGATTTGACATGTCCGTCAGGATGACTGGAGTCAGCGCAGGGACTTTAAAGCTGGCCAAACACGTACCAATAAAATCGTAAAAAAACTTAGTACCAGCCATGTGGGCTCTAAATTATTGTCCTGATAATTTTTGCACCACGGCAATTGGTTGTTTAGTGGATTTTTCGGGCGGATAACGACAATATCCTTGTGGGACCTACAATGGGAGTGACTTTGGTATGATTGGTGCCTGCCAACTATTTCATGTTCAGAACATCCTCTGATTTGTATTTTAAGGGCTTAAGGTCCCCATACACGGGCCGATAGTAGCTGCCGATATCGGTCCCTTGGACCGATTCGGCAGCTAATCGGCCTGTGTATGGGCACTCCCGACAGGCCTGCCCGACCGAGATCTGGCCTGAAATCGGCCAGATCTCGATCGGGCAGGTTAAAAAATCTGGTCGGATCGGGGACCGCATCGGCTGGTTGATGCGGTCCCCGAACCGACTTTGCCATTGCCCGTTGTTGTAATTTGATCGTTTGGCCCCAGGGCCAAACGATCGTATTACCCTGGATTCTCCCGATATCGCCCACCCGTAGGTGGGGGATATCGGGAGAAGATCCGCTCGCATGGCGACATCGCCAAGCAAGCGGATCTTATAGTGTATGGGGACCTTTAATCCTACAGTTTCAGTTAGTTTCAATGTTAGTTTCAGATTGTTGCATTTAAACAAATGACTGATATCAGAACGTTTGTCGGAAGAAGACTAAAATCTAAATCTGAACGTGAATGGAAAGGGAGGGGTTGCATTACAGTGAGAGTCTAGGGCAGTGCTGTCCAACTTCTGCGGTGCCGAGGGCCGGAATTTCTCTCGCATACATGGTGGAGGGCCGCTAATGGAAGCCAATTTTGACCACTCCCCCTTTAAACCACACCCACTTCAAACCACACCCATTTTATCACAATGGCGGTAGTGCAGCAAAAATCCAAATGCTTTGTCCTCACTCACACCATCATTCTTATGTGAAAGACTTATATTATGTCATATTAAGACGTACCCTTAAATCCATATGCCTCCTCCTCCCCCATGGAAGCAACTTCCAGCATATAATTACACACCTTCGGGACCATTTAATTGCTATTTCCAACTGCTAACAAACTCCCAAAACAAACCCCTGCCAGGTTCACCTCCCACAGGCAGCATAGGGTAGGCAGAGTATGGCACACACAGGCAGCATAGGGCAGGGAGAGTATGGCACACACAGGCAGGGTAGGGCAGGGAGGATATGGCACACACAGGCTGGGTAGGGCAGGCAGAATATGGCACACACAGGCATCATAGGGCAGGCAGAGTATGGCACACACAGGCATCATAGAGCAGGCAAAGTATGGCACATACCCTCCCTGCCCTATGCTGCCTGTGTGTGCCATACTCTGCCTGCCCTACCCAGCCTGTGTGTGCCATATCCTCCCTGCCCTACCCTGCCTGTGTGTGCCATACCCTCCCTGCCCTATGCTGCCTATGTGTGCCATACCCTTCCTGCCCTATGCTGCCTGTGTGTGCCATACTCTGCCTACCCTATGCTGTCTACACACAGGCAGCATAGTCCAGGCAGCACATACAATGTCTAAGGTGTGAACAGGAGAACAATATGGGTGATTACAGCCTGAGCCTGAGGTGTTAACACTGCAGGGGGTAAACAATGCAGAGATCAGAAGGTGTGAACAGTACAGGGGATTACATTTTTAAACAATACAGAGGGATTACAGCCTGAATCTGAGGTGAGAACCATGCATGGGGCCAGTTAATCTCAGTACTGATACCATTTAAAGCTTACATAAAGGTAAGCCATCAAAGCAGTCAGACAGGTGGGGGGCCACACAGAGGGGGGTCGAGGGCCGCATGCAGCCCGCGGGCCGCCAGTTGGACAGCACTGGTCTAGGGGATGGGGCAAACACACAGACTGCAATCACACAGACAGAACATCATGGTTTCCTTCAGTCTGTGGATCAGGTATGTTTGTGTAAAAATAAAATACAGTTATATGTATATCTGGAAGTTCAGATATTGTTTATGCACTTCTTCTACATAAGTCCAACTGAATAAGCTCATGTCAAAATGGGGGCTATATATTTTCCTTTAATGTGTTTACAGGCAGAACCTCTGCTGTCATAAACTAGCGTTGCTGCACTGCTGCATGTATTATACATTGCTGCCGAATATGATAACCATTTATATATACAGCATAATCAATTTAATTGCTAGTATTTTTAGCTGAATACACAAGACATGCTTTGCATACAACATTATAAATGCAGACACATAAGGTATGTAAAAAGGGGATTTTATTCAGCATATATGTTCAACAATGCTAAGTTCCAAAGACATTAAAAATAAAATGAAATACATACCACACAAAGTGTCCCAATATAAGCAGCAGCACTCAGGCTTAATAGGCAGATAAGTTGGTGTGTGGCAATATTTGGCTATTAAATTTTAATAGTAGGTAGTGCCCTCCATTAATTGCAGTTTTTTACACATAGACATACCTACCTGCATGACAACAGGAAAGGCAAATGTGTACCGCTGGTTGCAAGAAAGATTGTTTATTCCCTCCATTGACGTTTGTGGGTTGAATCGTCAGATATGGAGGTGGAAACAATAGGGATTCTACCTCCATCTGACGATTCAGCCCTAAATGTAGATTTTTCTTTTGTCCTGCCTGATCGACAAGACAACAGATATCTGAAGCTTTTGTGATATCAGTCATCTTGTCGATCCTCCATACAAGCACCAAATATCATACAAAACAAGCTTTTGTACAATAATATTGGTGCATGCATGGCCAGCTTAACTCCTAACGACACAACTAAGCTGCCATCTTCACCCCTCTGACCAATTTGGCAGCTTATTGGCCTGTGTATGGTGCACTTGGAAGGGCCTGCCTGAACCAATATCTGTTCTTTTTTTTATCAGTATCAGACAGGTTTGGAAATTCAGTAGGAAGAGGGTTGCACTGGTACATTGACGTCTGAAGACAGTACTTGTCTGATGGGTCTACATAGGCCCACTGTACGAGCCAGACTGTGGCTGCCAAACTGAGCTGAGATCAAGCAGCAAATGAGCAGATCTCAGCGTGTATGGCCGGCTTTACATTGTCATCATTGTTTACTTCACTGCTGGAGTTTGAGCCCTTACCATAACAAAGGGGTTTTCTATTCATATGATGGGATGGTGTAAGCAGGCAGGGAAGGGTGATTGGACCACTGTGGTTCTCCCTAAAGGAAAGCACTGCAACAGTAAAACACCCTGTGTGCCATTAGCATTAAAATATGTCCATTTATAAAAAGGGCTACAGCAGCCTATTTCACCTTTTTAACATTGTTAAATAAAAATGAACCATAATCAAAGACATTGTAAGGTTGCTGCAGAAGAGTTTCATACAAAAGGCATCAGTATAATTATCCTACATTATTGCTGTAAATTGACCGTGAATTACAGTCCTCCACTGTGGGTTAGAGCACTTTCTACACCCAGTACATTGACAGCTGAGAAAGTGTTATTATACCACAGGCACCCGACAAGGGAAGAGGAGGTAAAAGAAAGAAAACAGGTTGCCGACCCAGTCTTTTTCTACATCTGTCCCATTAGTTCTGGCAAGGTGGTCTAAGCCACAGCCCTATTAAATGAGCTTATTTTGTTGAAACTGGGCAAGTTTGGGTTTTATAAGGCTCTGTACACAAGCAGCTTGTATGTGCATTTACAAGCAAATGCATGTATAAGTACAGGGGTCCCCAACCTTTTTTACCCATGAGCAACAATTAAATGTAAAAAATGTTGGGAAGCAACATAAGCATGAAAACATTTCCTATGGGATTACCAATAAGGGCTATAATTGGTTATCTGATAACCCAATGATGACTGGCAGACTACTATAGGCTCTGCTTGACAGTACATATGGTCTTTATGCCTCCAAACCTTGTCTTCAAGTCAGAAATTAAAAAATGAAAACCTGCTTTGAGGCCATTTGGAGCAAAGGGGTTAGTGAGCACATGTTGCCCCTGGTTGGGGATCACTGTATTAGTACATATAAACTCAAAATTGATCACAGTGTACTGGTATGATAAAGCAAATGCATATGTAAGTGCATACAAATATGAATGTGGTCACAGTGTGCTTGTTTTGTGCATTTAACAGTATTACATACATTACACAGGTTAAAAAAAGCTGGTGAGTACTGCTCACTTTAAGTTGTATTGAACGATTTTAACGCATTAAAATGCATTCAAAAGAATTAGGAACACATCTGAAATGCATGACTCTTGAGCCTAAAGGTGGCCATACACGTGGCGATCTGACGATGTTTTGTACGACCATCGGTCGCACGAAACATCGTAAGATCCACCACACACCATTCAGGGCTGAATCGGCAGGTAAGGAGGTAGAAACAATAGGATTTCTACCTCCTTCTGCCGATTCAGCTCTGAAGGGAGAATTTTGGTCAGGCGCCTTCTATGGCGCCCGATCAAAATTTTCAAACTGGTCCGATCGGCGAGTCGTCCGATATCAGCAGCTTCCTGCGATATCGGTCGACTCGCCGACATGCCATACAATCACCGATTATCGTACGAAACGAGGTTTCGTACGATAATATCGGTGCGTGTATGGCCACCTTAAGGGCTCTGGTACACGGGGAGATTAGTCGCCCGCGGCAAAACTCCCTGCTCGCGGGCGACTAATCTCCCCGAGTTGCCTTCCCCCTGCCATCCCACCGGCGAACATGTAAGTCGCCGGCGGGATGGCAGACGCGGCGGGGCGATTTCGGCAAATCGCCGAAAAAGCCTCGCGAGTCTTTTTCGGCGATTTGCGCGAAATCGCCCCGCCGCGTCTGCCATCCCGCCGGCGACTTACATGTTCGCCGGTGGGATGGCAGGGGGAAGGCAACTCGGGGAGATTAGTCGCCCGCGAGCAGGGAGTTTTGCCGCGGGCGACTAATCTCCCCGTGTACCAGAGCCCTTAGTGTATAAGCCATAAGATAATAGAGTTCTGTGCAGGGGTTGGCACAGTTAAAGCACCATGGACAGCGGCCTCCCATAGCTACATAGTAACTTGTGTAAAGCACAAACGTAAATCAAATGTGCAACACTGGCCTGTGCCTGTATTTTATTAGTCATAAAGTATGAATAACTCTGAATGTACTCATCAGTGTGCATTTGTTCCAACACAGTACTAATCAATTTATTATTTATAAAGCACCATCATTTGCCACAGTGCTTTACAGAACAAAGGGATACAAATACAAGACCAGTAGTTTACGCATAAAAAGATTTCACCAGAACAGATGCACAGTTACAACTGCATATTGTTAGGAGACAAAGCTGTTTGCAGATTTAAATGTATCTGATTATGTATCAGAGGAAAAATGTCTGCTATTTGCTTTAGGAAAATGTGATGGTGCTGGCAAACGGAGGGGATAAATGCAGTACAAATGATGCCATTTGGGTGGGGGAGATGTACCCAACTGATATACTCAGGGGCGCTTCTGCCATTAGGCGAGTTGAGAAACTCGCCTCAGGCGGCAGAAGCGCCCCAGTTACCAGGGGCGGCAAAAAGCTGCAATTGCGCTCTCTGCACTAGCGATCTCACTGCCCCTGGACCCGCTCCTGCGCTCAGAAGGTAAGCGCTGGGGAGCGGGGGCCGCATCGAGGGGCCGCCTCAGGCGGCGATATGTCCAGAATCGCCCCTGGATATACTTTGTAGGCAAATGTAGGCTTTACACGTCCTTTAAAGCCATTATAGAAAACAACTGACTATGCAGTTAGTTGCTGCAGCATATACAGTATAGCCAGCAAAGCAAGTCAACATGTACACACTGCCAGGTCAGCTAATACAAATTTTTAGCTTGTAAACTGGAGTTATGCCACTGACACTAAGGAAATTGGATCTTGGCATTGCAAGCAGGTGATAGAATTATCCCAGTACCTGCTCTTGGGCAGAGGTTACTTTTTCCTTTTCATCTTGTACAAGCCTCTTCCAGTAAGAAAGTGTCATTTCAAGTTGCCTTTCTTTTTCTTTCCCTGATGTGAGTTCGGAAATCCTTTTGGTGCGATTCAGATTTTGTTCTTCTCTCAGCTGACGCTCCTGTGATGATAAAGGTAAGATAGAAAAATTAATGATGCTATTTAGAATTTGCAAGAATGAACATGCAAGGAAATCCATTGGTATACAAGCATGCTTTAATTTAAAATTGCCATAAGGAACAAGAAACAGCAAACTACTATATACCAAACTGACATATGGTGAGATGTGATGTTATCTGATATAATAATTTAATTGCAATGATTTTTGTGCTTTGGGTACATGTAAATTCTAGTATTCCACCTTTGTTGAATGGGGTAGGTATGGCATTGCAATGTTCATTTTGCACTTTCCAAGAGGGTATACCTCAGAGAGACTGTTGGTCTGCTAGGGCCCCTGAGCCAGAGACTCATTATAATATTGTAGGATAGATTCACACAAATGATGCTACAGGGATCATTGCAATCCTCCTGATACTTATCTGTTACTAAGGAAGCAGCAGTAATATCCAGATGGGCATGTTGCTGCCTGCTTGTACAAATCCAGTGGCAGTGGTTCCTCACCTGAATGTTGGGATTACCAGGACAAGCTAAAAATAAGAGTCCCCTGAATAAGATTTTTTTTATGTAATTGCTGATCAATCAGTGCCCCATTGGGTTCTATCCAAGGTAATACCACTAGCATTAGTACATAATAGGAGGTAATGCTAAAAATACTGCAGATCCTCTTTAATTCCCCTAAACCAACTGATGGAAATTTTTATCTCTCCAATATAATCATAAGAGTATATGGCTAAATGGCTCTCCAACTATCTATACATACCCAGATAGAGAAACAGTACGGTAGAAATTGGCAAAACTGCCCAACCAAATTTGAACATGTATGTCCAGCTTTATTCTTTCATGTTTACCATTGTCTTCACTTCCCATAGTAAGTTCATCCCCTAAACTAGAGGCTTTATGATTTCTTAGGTTCAAATCCCCTGTGTATCACGACATATTTTAAAGGCCTTTTAAGATAATGACAAGTCACAGATATATATACAAACATTCATGGAAAGTAGTCGTTTAATACGTCTTGGAATATGCTAGATACCAAATAAGTATCAATCCCAAATCTCACTTTAACTGGCCTTATTTGGAGCCTAGCTCCCATTCTTTGGTCTGCCCTGGGGGAGGTGAAGCCCCAGTGTTTTGGAACATATGCCCTAAACAAAGCAGGACTGAGGACAGAAAGCCAAGTAGGAGCGGTCAACTTACATATGGCTTTCTTTCTTAACAGAAATGAATACATCTCCCATTTATTAACAACATCTTAACATATTTGGCACTGCCACCTAGTTTCATTGCTTCTGTGGGGATAACTTATTGCTACAATGCTGATAGAAGCAAAGAAGAGTAATTTCAGGTATTTTGATGCTGTGTTTTATCAACATAAAAAAGGATTTGGGGTAATGAGAGTAAAGCAGAATAAATTTTGGAAACCCAGTTTTATCCCTTAAGTTTTCATTTTTGTGGAATACCCTATAGGCTAATGCTTACCCACTAGGCTTTAAAGCACAACCAGGGCAGTGGTTAATCAGATCTGGTTAGCAACTGCCCTGGTTGTGCTTTAAAACCCAGCGGGTGAGACTATAGGCTAATGCCACACAGGGCTTTTTCTCCACCCGTGTAAATACCCTGACAGAGAAAACACCATTTGGTTGCCATTTGTGACTTTAGCCACAGTAAATATTAGGAGCAATTCTGGGTCCCCCTATCCACATTTAAAAAAAAAAAATGTGGCATTTTCTTTATGATAATGTAAAAGTTGGCTTTTTCCCAACCAGCAGAAAAAAATCCAAATGTAACATCAGCCTCAGAATTGAGCCAGAATTGTTTTTGGATGATTTATCACTTCTGAAAGCTTGCTCAAATGGGTGGTGATATTTGCCGTTTGCATTTACATTGCTTTTGGAAGACAGACAGTCTTCAGTCTATATGCAAAGAGAGTGTCTGGTCATTACAAATAGCAGTCTCTGGGCTGGAACTAATTAACAAGTGTATAGTTTATCTTGCTTGATTAGCGGCACCACCCAAGACAAAATAAATAACCATGGGTGTGAGAAGTTAACCAAGAGTTCAAAAGCCACAGAGACAAAGGAGACTAGAACACAACAATGGAAAAGATGCACTTTTGTATGCTCTGTATCATTAGGGACTTGAGAGACTGTATGTATGTGTAAGAAACACAAACAAACCTTACCTTTTCAAGCTGTTTGGTAGCTTCCAGAACTTGGGAATGTAAGTGCCCATTTTCTTTGGTTAGACAACTACAGTCTTCTGCCATTTTGGTTCGCAAATATTTATCTTCATCTGCAGACATTTGTTTTTCTTTCAGCTGGTATCTTAGCTTCTCTGCTTCTTTGCTGGTAATAACAACACATATGAAATTATATGTTTCAGAACATTTTGTAGGATTTATCCAGGCCTGAGATAAAGCTTGTTCCTCTAAGCCAGGGATCCCCAACTTTTTTTTACCAATGAGTAATATTTCAATGAAAAAAAAAAGCTGGGGAGCAACACAAGCACAAAAACTTTCCTAGTAGGTGAAATATGGGCTTAGATTGGTTAATTGGTAGCCCAATGTGGATTGGCAGACTACTTGAGGGTCATTTTAGCAGTGCACATGGTCTTTATGCTTCCAAAACTTGCCTCCAAGTCAGAAATTAAAAAATGGGCACCAACTTTGAGGCCACTGGGAGCAACACCCAAGGGGTTGGTGAGCAACCACTGGCTGGGGATCACTGCTCTAAGTATAATAGAAATTAGCTTTTTTATTTTAAATCAATGTTTATTTGCATTTATAATTATAAATTGGAGCTGACATTCACAGTTTGTCTGGGCTAATGAATTTTATAAAGGCCTGAGCTGGGTTGTTTCATCTATTGATGGCAAAGGGAAATGGCAGCTATCACTAGTCTGTATAAATGTAAATATGCAACGAAAGATGGTTCTATGCAGTGAAGCAGCTGCAGGATTCAGACTTGTGAGTCCCTCTAATCAGCTGAACTAGTGCATATATTTACATTACTTGTGCACCTGTGAGATACTGGAAGGTCATGTAGTACTACTGGACTTTTTGTTTTAAATAAAAAGGTGCCATCTCCAGGAAATTGGGTAGTGAATATGGCATTAATAGTGCACTAATAGTGCAGAGATTTTCATAGTACTGATTAGAACTCTATTATAAATTTCAGAAATCCAATTAGGAATGCAGAATAACATTCAGTATACATTAGCATTTCAAGCATGATTAACCTTTATCAAAACTCCTTCCTACAGTCCAATTTATCTCAGATCTGAATACAGAAGTGTTTATCAGCAGGCAAGTGAAAGAAAAAGATGCAAATAAGACCACACCAGCCAGAGTAACTTTATACAATTATTTTGTAGGGTTGCTTTGGGGCCAAACCACCAACATGCATGAGCCTTTATGTAGTGATGTCTCTATTATCTGTTGTAACCCAAATAAGGAACCCCACAAACAGGTTTTCAGCATTCAGTCTACCAAAAAGGTTCACAGAGCTAGCTAATACATACCGTAACTCTGAACCAATTTTGCTTTGTACAGACTGTGCAGCTGTGAGATATTTTTCTTCCAGCTGGTGTAGAACAGACTGCATCCTAAGGTATTCTACCCTCTTCTCTGCGAGTTTTTGCTCTACACTTTCATGTTCTTTGATTTGTTCCTGATGCTAAAAAGTAGTGAAAGAGCAAATATTAAATATAGACAGACATATCTTTTAAAGCACTATACATAAAGATAAATATAAATAAACTACAGCCCAGAAGAGATAGTTCTACAACAGTCAAAGAGCAGGGATGGTTATCCAATAGAAGTAAAGCAGCATGAATACTGTTTACAAAAAAATAAAATTTGTAATTTTAATATCAGTTTGTTTGATACAGCTTTTTACAAAAAACACCTGCTTACTCTATTAGTATTGCCTCACTGGTCTTCAAAAAAAAAAAAATACCCCACCACGCCAGGGAAACAGATGAGCTTTTACAGAAGCTGATAGGACTGCAGACTTCTGCAAACACAGCACGCAGTCCTAACGGCTTCTGTAAAAAGATTATTCTGTTAGCATGTGTGAGGTTCGGCGTGGAGCTGGTGGGTTAGGATAAGATGCCAGGAGATCTGTACGGCAAAAGGGGAGGATACTGCTGCTGTATTGATGATTTATTGCTGGTAATACATTTTAGATGTCATTTACAAACTCCAGTGTGCAAGTGAAACAGAGAAGAGCATGCTCCTTAGTGCTCACTTACAGGGCATTTTCGCCCAGGATTGCTGCACTCTGTACTTAGCGCCAGATCAAAAATCCAGCACTCGGGGCTGGATTAAGGACAGGGCCCTAATGCTGGCTGCACCTCATGCTCCTCCCTACTTTGTGCCTCTGAATGAGGGAGGATGCCTATGTGTCACACCCCTTCCACCTCTCACTAACACAGCATTGACATCAGTGCAATCAGTGTTACATTCGTGAAGGGAGCCACAAGTCTCTGAAAATCACACTTTTGTTTGCACTACAAGGTATACCAAGTTCATTACTAGTACATAGTGGTGCTTACTTCTCTCTCCAGTCCCTCTGGATGGGTGGGTCAGATAAATACCAGAGAAAGCAGCTCATAATACCAGCATGTTTCACAAATAAACTGTGTGAATACATTCCATGGTTTTAATCTCTATTCGCATGGGTTCCAAAGGACAATTCTAATCCACCATTAAATCCTTAGGTACATTACTCATTTCTCTTATACCGCAGGTTTACTATTCCTAAAAATAATGACCATCACCCCTAGCTGGAAATATGGTATTTAATAACCTCAGCCTGCAGGTGAAGGACCTCGCTTTCTTTCTCCTTTACATTGTTTATAGTTCTCTGCAGTTCATGTTGAATTTTCTGTAGCTCTTCTTCCTTATGTGCAATATCTAGTGTGGAAACCTCTGCAAGTTTCTTTAGCTGGGTGACTTCTTCCAACAAGACCATCTTTTCTCGAAAGTTTGTCTCTGGGGAAAAAAAAGTAATTAGCAGGTTAGACCCGGGAGTGACAGCAGATAGGTCACTTATTATAATGGGACAATCTCCCCCAAGTGCATATATCAATATCAATGGTTCGAACAACATTAAAACCAACTGCACTTGTGTTTTCACTTAAATTGGGCGCAATTATGCTCAGCAGACTTGCATCTAAAGCAGACATCCCCAAACAGAGGCTCGAAAGCAACATGTTGCTTACAACCTGCTTTGATGTTGCTCACAGTGTCCTCAAAGCAGGTGCCCATTTTTACATTTCTGACTTGGAGACAAGTTTTGGAAGCACAGAGACACAGATTTACTCCAAGCAGTCTCCTAGAGGCTAGCAGTCAAGATGGGGTTACCAAATAGCCAATCACAACCAACTTTTTCATGCTTGTGTGGCTTACCAATATTTTTTACATCTGAGTGTGGCAACCAAAAAGGTTGGGGATTAGGTGCATACACCATTCTGATGACTGTCAAACCACAAGTGCAATTGGTTTTGATGCATTGGCACACACAAAGTAAAAATTCTGGGTTAAAAACATGGCGATTTGCATCACAAATTGCAAGCTGCATTAAGTGATTAAATTACACATAGGGCTTCATTCATGAAATCACAAGTTCAAATCCCAAATGGGAAAAATTCGGATTGGATACGATAATTTCTGAAGATTGCAAATATCACGAAAATAATATATATATATAATAACGTATTGGCAATCCGAAATTTTCGTACTGAACGATTGTAAACAGCGGGAAAATGTTTCCGACTTTGATCCTTCTCTGCACTCTACAGCTCCAACCTGGCCCAAGGAAAGTCACAATACCGAAGCTTGAATGAATTCGAAACTTTCGTACTCGGCGCGACAATACGATTTTGTTGCACAAATTTTGTCACAAAGTACGAAAAAGTTGCGAAAGGCAAGAAAAAGTTGCAGAAAATACGCACGGAGCATTCAAACGAACGCTCGGAGCGTGTTTGTGTTTTTTGTGCTTCTTAGCTTAGCTTGCACGATTAGTTATGCCCTTTTTATTACAATAAAATCATGGACAAAAAAAATACCCTTTCTTGTACAATAAAAATCCTTCAGACTTTCTACTGAAGGGGGATTGTGAAGCATGTGGGACATCATACTGCCTGCATGCTCTATAACAGTGTTCCCCAACCAGTGGCTCGTGAGCAACATGTTGCACCCCAACCCTTTGGGTGTTGCTCTCAGTGGCCTCAAAGCAGGTGCTTATTTTTGAATTTCTGGTAAGAAGGCAAGTTTTAGTTGCATAAAAGCTAAGTATAATCCCAAACAGAGCCTTCTGTAGGCTGCCAGTCCACATAGGGGCTACCAAATAGCCAACGATAACTCTCATTGGCACACCCAGGAACCTTTTTCATGCTTGTGTTGCTCCCTAACATTTTTTACATTTAAATGTGGCTTTTATGGTATAAAAGGTTGGGGATTCCTGCTCTATAAAGTGTGTGTGGCTCCTTTAATATTTTGTGTTATATCCTACTGAGAGGCATGATTTACATTTAGTAGAACTGTAAGCCTTTGCTACTAGTTACATCTCTTCTGCTCACGGCTGGATAAAAAATATCTGGGTAAAATATTGTTATGGTAAAAAGCAGCTAGAATGTATTTTGCCAACAGCCAATGAAGTTCCTAGAACTCATGGGCTAAGGTGCTAAATCTAATCCAGGTTCAGATTACGCTCCAAGCACTGAGTGGCCAGTAGTGTCTAAACCCACCCATATCCCTCACCCTATGAATGTGTGATTGTGTGCAAGCTCTTTCACAATTCATTTTTTCATTTCCTTTGGTAAAAGACCTTATTGTTTGTTGCTGTTAGGCCCCTCAGGTCCTGGGTGTTGCCAGAGCGCCTTGTGCTATATACAGGGCTATACATGAACTACGCGAAGTTTTAAAGTGCAAAAACCCCCCCTTTAAGACATGATCTTATTCAATTGGGCTTCTGTGAAAAAGGTATAAAAATAAAATCCGAACTTCCAAAAAATGTTATATCATTTTTTACATAGCCATATATGATTCCATATAATTAAAAGGGAAACATTAGATTTTATCTCTAGTTTAGAGATAGTGTAGGATTTCCCAACCCCCCTTAGGTCACACAACCCCCCACTTTGTATTGGCTGTGACCCCACCGTGTAGGTTTTTCCTGTTTTCCGAATTTTCTCCTTTGCTGACAAAAACCTGATCACATCACAACCTAAATAGTTTTGAGTTATATCTTATTCACTATTCCACATCTCAGACATTTGTTTTCTAATTGTGTTTAAATTGTCACACATGACATAAAGGGTTTGGAGGAGAAAAGGAATTCATGGCAGATGGTGCCTTTCTCTTGCCTATAGAAAAGATCTGACACCTGGCAAAGCAGATGATGCTGCAAGTGGAAAATGTAAATTCTTTAAATGTAATCATTTGTAAATGAAGATCTATATTGTATCTGCTTGGTTATAAAGTGATCACTGGCTCGAAAAGTAGGAGAAACCCATTGTATTGGTACAGGCAGAAAAAAATTAAACAAATATTCTGTTTAAGAACCAATCCGAATAAGCTCTAGAGAGTACACACCCACTAAATCATACAGATAGTGTTTCCCTGCCAGGTGTCTGTGTATTGTGTGCATTGAACCACTGGCAACCCTTTCAATAAAGAGCAGGCAGACACTGAGAGGCACAGCAGTCTTATGATCTAATCTGATTACCTGACAGACTTTGCAGGTTATTGTGAATCGTCTCCTTCTCTCTTTTCACAGAATTTATTCTTTTCTCTTTGATGCTTAGCTCCACCTCCATGCTGTTGATATGGGACTGCACCTCCTAAACAGACAGGAAGAAATGCCATTAAATATATATATATATATATATATATATATATATAAATAAAGGATGTCGGCACTCTTAGGATTTCCACAATAAGGCAAAAAAAGTAAAGTTTTTTTCAAATGCAAGTGGTGAGATTTATTGTTTCCAACAATAAATCTCACCACTTGCATTTGAAAAAAACTTTACTTTTTTTGCCTTATTGTGGAAATCCTAAGAGTGCCGACATCCTTTATTTATCTACAGATTTTATAGCTCTGGCACCTAGGTTTACTCTCATTTTTATGGTGTGCCTCCCACTCTGGACTATATATATATATATATATATATATATATATATATATCGGAAAAAAATCGCCAGCACTCACATCTAAAAATAGATGGACTAACATTTCGGTTAGCAGTCTAGCCTTTCTCAAAGTGATACAAACAACACAGCTATTGCCTCATAAAGCCAAAGTGGCAGGAAGATAAAGCACTTCTTTTTTTTTTATAAGTGAATGCGGTTACATTTTGTTTTTGTTATAAAAAAATACAGATATTTTGGCCTCCTTCATAGTATATATTGCACTTCAAGACCTGTGTATATACATACATATATATATATACATAAACATTCACACTATCCATGGAAAGACTGGTTATAGAATACACACGGAGCTACTAGTAGAAGTTACTTGTCGTGGCTACTAAAAAAGACAATGCTGACCATTTACTGATAATTGTTTTCTATGTGTGCAGAGGCAATTCTACGTATTTTTAAAGTTTAGTAGCCTTGCTACTAGTAGCCCAGTGTGTCTTCACCCTTATGAATGGAAAGCAGCTGCATGGGTGGCAAACCTCCCATCTGCCACTGCCGAAAAACCAAGTATTGCAAGAAATAAAAAACATTTCTACAGAAAAAAGACCTTTAAACAATTTAGTGATATTTCTATTAAAATTTCCATTAGGCATACATAAAATGTACATTTAACACTCTCTGTGCATATAACAGGGAGCTAACATTCATTAGAAAAGGTAAACAGACCAGGAGACAGAAACCCAGAGCCCGTTGGTCACTGTCAACTAACTGCATTATATTCCACTTTCTATAGAGTTTGTTCAAACATCTCAACAAGGAAAGGTGGCATCCAGGTGCAACCAAGAAATTCCAAGAAAGTCAAGTTAAGTGACATCAATCATCATATGAAAGCTGTAAGAGACTTCTTGTCAGCTATAATTTTATTCCACTTACAATGTACATGACCAAACACCTAATGCCGTGCTGTCCAACATATTTAATATAGCAGCTGATTATCTAATTTATAGATACTATATATATTTGTGTTCTGGACTATATTAAAATAATTGTTAAATCTTATAAAGGCATCAATACAATGCAAGGGACAACAATCCATTGGCATACATGGGATGTTATCCTCT
Source organism: Xenopus tropicalis (assembly GCF_000004195.4). Classification (NCBI taxonomy): domain Eukaryota; kingdom Metazoa; phylum Chordata; class Amphibia; order Anura; family Pipidae; genus Xenopus; species Xenopus tropicalis. Next base: position 123,705,209 of record NC_030682.2, read on the forward strand.
GACTTGGAAGTGGCATGAGTTAGAACATCTTCATTATTTCTCGCAATCAAATGTATTGGTGCAGCTAGGATGGCTGTGCATCTAAATATTTTTTTCCATTTTTTATTATTTTGCTGGCCTGTTTGTGAGTTCCCAGAGTGCCCAATATCTTTTTTGCTATTGTGATTACGCTTGTCTAGGGTCTGGGGCTAGAGCACCTGGACCACCTCTCTATTTTGGTGAGTTTTCTACAGTAAAGAATGCATTAGTGTCTGCATTTGTTTATTTTCTCTAGCTGTTCATGTAGCCACATGAAATGCGCACAATCTACTCTTGGCAATTTTACAAGGGCATAGCTGGTCATACATGTACAAATAACATCATACAAAATTATTTTTGGTTTGTGAATGATGGTTCACCAATCATAATGTATCTATATGCACCATGATTTATGGCTGGTGCATTGATTAGGCAATTTTGAAAAATGTAATTAGCCCATGCACCATGCTGAAATATACTACAAAGAGCATTCAGGCAGTGAGCTAGTTTATTGGATACAGTTAGGGTCTGCTAGTGTATGGCTGCATTTAGTTAAAAGGCAGAAACTGGCACCAGCAATTATTCTTTACTGGTCTCTACACTGTGGCAAGCTTTACCCATCTGCCTACCCAACATTCTCTGAACTATTTTCACACAATAGCAGACACAAAAAAATGCAAAACAAATACATACTTTCATTTGTGTTATCATGTTTTCAGCCTCAGAAGCTAGTTTTGGCTGAATGCTGGTTGCCTTTTTAGCTTGATCTCTTGTGAAATATATTGTTAAGAAAACATCTCACATTGAAAAGTTTTAACATGTTTCCCCCTTTTCAATAAAACACATCATTTTATTCAACGCCATCATATCTTTTACTTGATTCTTCAAATTCTGAACTAGAACCTGAAACAAAACCCTAAAGAAGAATTTGTACTGAAATAATTATAAACCATTTTCTCCACAACTTTTCACCAAAAAGTGGCAGAATACCTGGTAGAATATTGCCCCCCCCCCAAAGTAGTCCCACATTCCCAGTGGGCACAAAGTGCTTCAACCTAACACTGGTGATTCTGCATCTGATGCTTATATTGAGTGTACTGTACTTACAGGGGGACTTTTCTACTAAGGTTACTCTCGCACTATTAGTTTTTTCATTGAAACACATAGGAAAATCAGATTGTAAAGGTCCCCATACACAGGCCGACTATAGCTGCCGATATCGGTCCCTTGGACCGATTCGGCAGCTAATCGGCCCATGTATGGGCAGAACAGAGCGGCCTGGCCGACCGATATCTGGCCTGAAATTGGCCAGATCTCGATCGGCCAGGTTAGAAAATCCGGTCGGATCGGGGACCGCATCGGCTTGTTGATGCGCTCCCCGAACCGACTGCCCCATAACCACAAATGTAATCATTTGTGGGGCCAAACCATCGGATTATTTTTTTTAAGTTACTTGCTACCCGATATCTCCCACCCGTAGGTGGGGATATCGGGTGAAGATCCGCTCGCTTGGCGACATCGCCAAGCGAGCGGATCTTATAGTGTATGGGCACCTTAAGACCCAAGGGGTCAGGGAATAATTAAAGCAAGTAAACACTCTAATTATAAATTCTTATCATGACTTTTTTTATGTATGGCATTTACATTGTTCTAGTACAGGTATGAGACCTGTTATCCAGAATGCTCGGGACCTCGGGTTTTCTGGATAAGGGGTCTTTCGGTAATTTAGATCACCACACCTTAAGTCTTCTAAAAATCATATAAATGTTAAATAAACCCGACAGAATTGTTTTGCCTTCAATAAGGAATAATTATATCTTGGTTGGGATCAAGTACAAGCTACTGGTTTATTATTATAGAGAAAAAGGAAATTATTTTAATTATATGCTTATAATGGAGTCTATGGGAGATGGCCTTTTATTACATAATTCGGAACTTTCTGGATAATGGGATAAGGGGTCCTATACCTGTACTTGAAAGGTTTAGCAGGCAGTTGGAATTTTTTTCTGTATATATTTTGTTGCCATTTTTCTGCACACCTTTGATTTGGAATTTAAATTGTTATCAGGTTGCAGTCAGAAAGTGGTCTGCATTAAACACAGAAAAGTGAATAAAAGAATAAAATGGTCAATTACACATAAACAATGGCAGTATCGTTGCCCATACTAAGCCAACAATTAATGTCAACTTCACCCCTATGACTGCCTGTGATTTGTAACTTGTGTTCCCAGGCCTTAGGGAAAAATAACTGGGAAGATTAGTGCTCTTCTAAGGAAGGTTGTGAAAATCTTTTAGAACTTTGGGTCCTTTTGCACTTACATTTTATGAGCGCCCATCTTACCTTGCAGTGGGGCTGAGACTCTGGCAGTTCAAGAATTTGTGATCTTCTATAAGACAATAAGCCGTAACTGCTATTTTATAAAGGGAGGCTATAAATCCAGGTGACACTTCTCGACCAACTTTATGTTTAGGGCCAAAGCTTGTAAAATTTACCAATTTATATGCAGATTTTGTTCTGTCGTGTTTTACCAGCATTCATTCTTTGTTCCTTTAACAGTGTAAGTTTTAGCTGAATGGAATGAAATCAGAGTCTCTCTCTTTATATTTATATATGGCTCAGGGTGCCAGCACTCAATCACATGAATATGCAAATTGCCTCTGATCAGGTTTTGTTTGACAGCAGCAGATTGTGACTGGTCAACTCAGTTGGTATAGGGAACACAAGAGTTAAGGTGGCCATACACGGACCGATTTTTTACTTACAAACGACCGATTCCCGAACGATCCGATGCTATCGTTAAGTTATCGTATAGTTGGTGGTGTACGAACGATCGTCGGCCCACTAAACGAGCCGACATTATCGTCCCCAAAATCGATCGGCCAGGTTTAAAAATTTTGGTCGTTTAACGATAAAATCTGCCAGTTGGTGTGAGTGTCAGACATTTGTCTTTCAACGATTGTTCTCTGCGCATGTCACGATTGCCAGCAGCAGAAGTCAACGACATCGATCGTACGTAGATGTACGATCGTAGGTATTTTACGATAATGATGCGACAAAATCTTTCCCGAATTATCGTTGCCCGTGGATGGCATATCGTATGGGAACTCGATCGCCATACGATCGTTTGTCGATATAATCGTTCATCGCACAACGAGCGAAATCGCCTCGTGTATGGCCACCTTTAGGGTTCTATGTCTGGAAATCAATTAAACTATAAGAAATATTGAAAAATGCATGGCCAGGGTTAGTCAACTGAAATTGCACAACAAGCACTAGCTCTTCACTATCGGCTTCATTCTGGCCCAAAATCTGTGCACTGGCAGGCACAACATTACCCTGTTTGTGCACAGACGAATCAGTGCACAGCCATTTGGGGCTAGAAGAAAGCAGATTGTCTTTTAATCCCCCAGCACAGATTAACTGGCAGAGGAGAAGTCAGACTGGTAATCTATGGATTCTGGCAATTGCCAGAGGGACTGCTGTAAATTGCCATATTTATTGGGCTTGTGGGAGGCTCTTTGAACCTCTGTGTACTCGAAATGCAGGGGCTTATTTTGAATCTCATGCTGGGGGAGAGGAAAGCTTAATGGTGGAATGGTACACTGGTCGTTTTAACGCAATATATTAGTGCATCGCTTTTAAGTAGACAAAAAGTATTGTACAATAACACCCTAAACAGTTCTGCAGAGACTTGTCCTAAAATCAGTTACATGCTCTTGTGTCAACACTCTGGTGGCGAAAAGTCCAAAATTACAGAATATGCCATTTCCCTGAAGAAAAAATATACCTTCCTTTTTAAAAAAAATTAATAAGTAAGGTTATTTTAAAAAGGTGCATATGTCACCAATACGATGACATGTACAGAAAAAAAGTTTTGTCTTTTATTTAAAGGTATTCATGAATTGAAAGTTAAGTCTACCTTGCATAGGTGGAAAGGACTGACTGAAGCTGTCAAGAAAAAGGGATCAAGACAAATCTTTTCATAGGTTTGCAAAGAATTCTGACATATGTAGTTCATTAGTCTGCCCATACCCAGACTGGCAATCTGTGGATTCTGGCAAATGAGTGGCTGCTGTAAGATGTCAAAGACAGTCACTATTTAGTGGCTAGTGGGGGATTGTTTGAGCCACTGTCACTTCAAATGTCAGGGCCTATTCTGCATTCCAGTCCGGGCCTGAGTCTGCCCAGCCAATACACTTCCAACAGCTGCCCCATATCATGCCAATAGGCAATGGTGGAGAACAATGCTGGTTTCCTTGTCAGCTCAGACATGCAAAACGTCTGCCAGCAGTGAATTGTCAGCATGCAAAACTCCTGCATGACTGCTCAGTCAAGAGAACCAGCACTGCCATACATTGCCACCTTCTTCAACTCCCACTTCTGCAATCTTTCAGCAAGATACATTTTTACCTTTGTGTTAGACCAGCTGAAGCCTGAGAGCCTGTTGATATCATACCCAATTCTATATCTGGCCTACAGATTCAAAGCTACGAAAGGAAATGCAAATAGTTTTAGATCTCTATTGCTTTGCCAATAAACAATCTGGCCATTCATAGGTAGGGTAGCAATAAAGCCAGTGTAGCATTTTGGATAAAGAGGAAAACGTAGTCCTGTTGCAGTATGTATATTAGTAAGGATATAGAAAAGATGTCTCTAGATCCAGGAGATAGACTTGTTTCTGAAGATTCTTTATATATTCTGCTTCAATAAAAGGAAACAGCTCCTTGTTTCTAGAAGAAAAAAAAATACACAAGGTTGTGAAGAAGTAAACAATGCCATTGACAGATGATAGAATCAGTGTTTTACTGTTGTTACCCTGTTTATCTCTCCAATATGTCTTTATCCTGAAAAGTTCTCTTCTGAGCAACCTTGATAACAGGGGTAGAAGGTGACAAGTTGCATTTCAACTAAATTTGGCCATACATTATAAGATTTGATTGTTTGGCAAAATCGCCAAGCAATTGGATCTCTCCCCAATATTCCCACTTAAGGTGGGCAATATTGGGCTAATTTTAAGGATGTAGATAGGAGCGTTCAGAGTGAGGACCACATCAATGAGCCAATGCAGTCTTTGTTCTGACTGAAAAATCAAACCTGCCCAATCGACACCTTGGCGATATTTGCCAGATATCAGTCAGGTAGAGCCGTTGTTGGACCCCATAAATGGGCAGATACTGCCAAATTCGTCTAAAGGACTGGAATCGGCAGCTTAAATCTGCCTGTGTATGGCCACATTTAGAGCAAGGCAACTCAAAAGATATGCTCACCCAGCCTAGGTGCTGTGGCTATATTGCTGAAAATTAACCATGTTTTTGTAAATCATTGCTAAAAGTCCACCCTGAAGTAATATACTTGTCAAGAGAAATAACTAAAGATGGAGGACGGGGGATCAGTAACGGGGAAAATTTTTAGCACTGGGTGTTGAAAATGCAAAATAACCATAGCAGCTGTGGTTGGGAGGTGTACCCTTTCTGATATGGCTACTGGTTTAAAGGAATACGGTCAAAGGAGAAAAATGTTTTTTACAAAATGCATTAGTTAATAGAATTTATCCAGTAGAATCCTGCATTGTAATACATTTTTCAAAAGAGCAAATAGATTATTTTAATTTTGAAATTTGACATGGGGCTAGGCATGTTCTTAATTCCGCAGGTGCCCTCAGCCATTTGACTTTTAATAAACTTTAATAAACTTCAGTCACACTTTGCTGCTGCACTGCCAGTTGCAGTGATATCACCCCCCTCCCCTTGCCTCCCAGCATCAGATCAGCTGAACAATGAAAATGTAGCACAATAACAGTCCCTAAAGGTGGCCATACACAGGCCGATTGTAGCTGCCGATATAGGTCCCTTGGCAGCTTATCGGCCGGAATGAGGGGCATGACCGACCAATATCTGGCCTGAAATTGGCCAGATATCGATCAGGCAGGTTAAAAGATTTAGTCGAATCCGGGACCGCATCGGCTCGATGATGCGGTCCCCGAACCGACTGCACCCATTCCTGTTATAATTCGATCTATGGCCCCAGGGTCAAACGATCAAATTAGCCTATATTTTACCAATATCGCCCACCCCTAGGTGGGAATATCGGGAGAAGATCTTAACGTGTATGGCCACCTTAACAGTCATAACTCCTTCAGTTACACTGAGTAGGAGAAACAATAGGTTACCTGAAAGCAGTTCTAATGAGTAGTGCTGGCTCTTTCTGAAAGTTCAGAATCAGGCAAAGCACACACCAATATTACAACCAAAAAATACATTTGTTCGTTCAAGAAATACATTTCAAATGGTAGAATCAATTATTTGCAATGTGAACAGCCTAATATAGTAATAAAAACTATTCCATAAAAATCATGACACTCTTTGAACAACCCTTTATCAAGCTCAGCTTTAGTTTCTTTAATCAGCTGGAGGCTGAATAGAATAGGCAAATCATTTATAAACCATGGAAAATAAAATATTAAGTCCTAATTGTTACTTAAACCAGGTCCATTTATAAAATAATAAAGTTAGTTTAAAAGGTTTACCTTATAATATTTTGTATATTAGTTGGCCACTTCATTTAAAGACCTATACATTTATTATTTAATATCATGTTAACTACATTTATCATAAAACATACAATTTAAACTCCTGATGATCTATCTACTACAACTAAAAATAAATAAAAGCAGACAGTTGATCGGTCACCATGGACTGCATCGTAGGGATGTGTGGGCCCAGCCCAAAACCTGCAGGTCCCATGGGTACAGGTTAACGAACACTCAATTTTTGCAGGCCACTTGTGGGCGCAGGCCAAACTCTGCCACCCTGCTCAGAACATTTTAATGCCCCACTTCCTGCTACCTGTCTCTATCTGTCTTGGTGTCATCACAGTTAAGGTGGCCATACACGCACCGATATTATCGTACGAAACCTCGTTTCGTACGATAATCGGTGCGTGTATGGTATGTCGGCGAGTCGACCGATATCGCAGGAACCTGCTGATATCGGACGACTCGCCGATCGGACCAGTTGGAAAATTTTGATCGGGCGCCATAGAAGGCGCCTGACCAAAATTCTCCCTTCAGATCTGAATCGGCAGAAGGAGGTAGAAATCCTATTGTTTCTACCTCCTTACCTGCCGATTCAGCCCTGAATGGTGTGTGGCGGATCTTAAGATGTTTCGTGCGACCGATGGTCGTACGAAACATCGTCAGATCGCCACGTGTATGGCCACCTTTAGGGGGGTTGGGTATATAGAGACAGCTTGCTAGGTTGGGTAGGGTTCGGGTTGGGAGTAGGCAGGTTAGGGTTGGGTGCTGTTCACTACTGCATTGGTACAATTTAGTAAATCAGCCCAATGGGCTCAGTGTTACAAAAGCTACCAATCAATGTAGAAAATGTTGTGTTATACTTACTTAATCTCAGTGGTTTTCATATTTCTTTTAGAATTTTTTGACTTGAGGGATGCCTTTATGGTTTCTGTAAGACCAGCAAAATAAGTACAATAAATGTGAAACGGCCTTAAATTACACTTGAACTATCAAAAGGCAAAAACAAAACACTATTTAACTCTTTTACTGCCAAGCACGTATGGCATACGTGCTGGCAGTAAAAGGGCTTAAACGCCAACGACGTGTCTCATACGTCGTTGGCATTTAAGCGCTGCCCTCTGCAGCGGCGGCATGTGCCGCCGCTGCAGAGGGCTTCTAACAATGACAGCCCCCCTGGGCAATGTGCCAGGGGGGCTGTCATCAGGGTCCTGCGAGCCGATCGCTCGCAGGACCCTCCAGGAAGCAGCAGACGCGATCGCATCGCATCTGCTGCTTCCTGCTTCCTCCCTCTCCCCCAGCGCCGGCCCAACTGAGCCAGGAGCGATCGGGTCTTCAGGAACAGGTAAGGAGTTTTTTTTTTATTGCTTTTACACACTTTTACACACTTATACACACATTTACATACATTTATACACACTTACATACATTTACACACACTTACAGCACACATTTTAGCATTTTTTTATTTATTTTTTTTTTTTTTTTTTTTTTTTCATTTTTCACACTTTTATACACTTATTTACACTCATATACACACTTACACACTATCACACAACTTTTACACATGTACACACATGTATACACAAACACTTTGGTTTTTTTTGTTTTGCTTTTTTTTTTTTTTTTTTTTCATTTTACCACTTTGTTTTTATTTTCTTTTACCTAAAAACTGTTTATTTTGACAGCGTAACTATTGGATCAGATATTCTGGCCACTAATTACACTGTCATGTGACTTATTTTGTTGTTTCACTGATTTGCACAATTTTTGTGGTTTTATCACATTTTATCCCTATATAAGTATTCCTGATCTGTTTTTAGCGTAGCTTTGCCAGGTGTAACTTTGGTGTACAAAAATAACTTTACCTATTTTGAATTCATCAGAATGTGTACTTTCCAAAAATATATGGTTTTCTGGGGGTCTCTGTATAGTTAGGGGAAGTTTTGGCACATAATACACTGACAGGGGGCTCTGTGTGCAAAAGCTGAGCTGGCAGGCGAGAAATCCTTATGCGCTATTTTCATTTAGGGTTCAGTACATACTGCAGACTTTGGTATATCTATGCATATTGGGCATCAAACTGTTCAGTAGGCCTCTGGTGTTCCTATTTGGGGTGACTTGCCTTTGTACGCAAGAAATTGTGTGAGATAAATGCGACAAATTGCAACATTTTTAGGCGATTTTCTGAAATGTCATAAAAACCAATAACTTTAGGAAAGCTCTGCAGATTGGTACTTTGGTGTAGAAAGGACTCTTTACCCTTGTTGGATTTGTCAGAATGTGTACTTTCCAAAAATATATGGTTTTGTGGGGGTCACTGTATAGTTAGGGGAAGTTTTGGCACATAATACACTGACAGGGGGCTCTGTGTGCAAAAGCTGAGCTGGCAGGCGAGAAATCCTTATGCGCTATTTTCATTTAGGGTTCAGTACATACTGCAGACTTTGGTATATCTATGCATATTGGGCATCAAACTGTTCAGTAGGCCTCTGGTGTTCCTATTTGGGGTGACTTGCCTTTGTACGCAAGAAATTGTGTGAGATAAATGCGACAAATTGCAACATTTTTAGGCGATTTTCTGAAATGTCATAAAAACCAATAACTTTAGGAAAGCTCTGCAGATTGGTACTTTGGTGTAGAAAGGACTCTTTACCCTTGTTGGATTTGTCAGAATGTGTACTTTCCAAAAATATATGGTTTTGTGGGGGTCACTGTATAGTTAGGGGAAGTTTTGGCACATAATACACTGACAGGGGGCTCTGTGTGCAAAAGCTGAGCTGGCAGGCGAGAAATCCTTATGCGCTATTTTCATTTAGGGTTCAGTACATACCGCAGACTTTGGTATATCTATGCATATTGGGCATCAAACTGTTCAGTAGGCCTCTGGTGTTCCTATTTGGGGTGACTTGCCTTTGTACGCAAGAAATTGTGTGAGATAAATGCGACAAATTGCAACATTTTTAGGCGATTTTCTGAAATGTCATAAAAACCAATAACTTTAGGAAAGCTCTGCAGATTGGTACTTTGGTGTAGAAAGGACTCTTTACCCTTGTTGGATTTGTCAGAATGTGTACTTTCCAAAAATATATGGTTTTGTGGGGGTCACTGTATGGTTAGGGGAAGTTTTGGCACATAATACACTGACAGGGGGCTCTGTGTGCAAAAGCTGAGCTGGCAGGCGAGAAATCCTTATGCGCTATTTTCATTTTGGGTTCAGTACATACCGCAGACTTTGGTATATCTATGCATATTGGGCATCAAACTGTTCAGTAGACCTCTGGTGTTCCTTTTTGGGGTGATTTGTCTTTATCTGATCTTTATCAAGAAATTGTGAGAGATAAATGCGGCAAATTGCAACATTTTTATGCGATTTTCGAAATGTCATATAAATCTGCAAACTTAGGAAAGCTTTACAGCTTGGTACTTTGTAGCAATAAGAAATGTTTACCCATTATAGATTCGGGGGGATGTGTATTTTCCAAAAATATATGGCTTTCTGGGGTGAATGTACTTTTTTTGTAGCATTATCCCACATAAAGGATGTAAATGTGTTGATTTTGCAGGAGCTGAAATGATAGATCATATGGGGGTATGTTCCCATTGGGGCCCCTACATGCCACATACTTAGGTAAACCTATACATATTGGGCATCAAACTGTTCAGTGGACCCCTGGCGTTCAAATTTAGGGTGTTTTATCTTGGTACCTAACACTATGTGGGAGATAAGATGCTGCAAAGTGGAAGCTTTGAGGGGATTTTTGGAAATGTCATCAAAATTGCTAACTTTAGAAAAGCTGTGCGGCTTGGTACTTTGGAGTAGAAAGACATGGGTACCCATTTTAGATTCGGGGGAATGTGTACTTTCCAAAAATATATGACTTTCTGGGGTGAGCGTACTTTTTTGTAGCTTTATCCCACATATAATGATGTAAATGTGTTGATTTTGCAGGAGCTGAAATGACAGAAATGACAGTATATATGGGGGTATGTTCACATTCGGGCCCCTACATGCCACATACTTGGGTAAACCTATACATATTGGGCATCAAACTGTTCAGTGGACCCCTGGTGTTCAAATTCAGGGTGTTTTATCTTGGTACCTAATGCTATGTGGGAGATAAGATGCTGCAAAGTGGAAGCTTTGAGGGGATTTTTGGAAATGTCATCAAAATTGCTAACTTTAGAAAAGCTGTGCGGCTTGGTACTTTGGAGTAGAAAGACATGGGTACCCATTTTAGATTCGGGGGAATGTGTACTTTCCAAAAATATATGACTTTCTGGGGTGAGCGTACTTTTTTGTAGCTTTATCCCACATATAATGATGTAAATGTGTTGATTTTGCAGGAGCTGAAATGACAGAAATGACAGTATATATGGGGGTATGTTCACATTGGGGCCCCTACATGCCACATACTTAGGTAAACCTATACATATTGGGCATCAAACTGTTCAGTGGACCCCTGGCGTTCAAATTCAGGGTGTTTTATCTTGGTACCTAATGCTATGTGGGAGATAAGATGCTTCAAAATGGAAGCTTTGAGGGGATTTTTGGAAATGTCATCAAAATTGCTAACTTTAGAAAAGCTGTGCGGCTTGGTACTTTGGAGTAGAAAGACATGGGTACCCATTTTAGATTCGGGGGAATGTGTACTTTCCAAAAATATATGGCTTTCTGGGGTGAGCGTACTTTTTTGTAGCTTTATCTCACATATAATGATGTAAATGTGTTGATTTTGCAGGAGCTGAAATGACAGAAATGACAGTATATATGGGGGTATGTTCACATTCGGGCCCCTACATGCCACATACTTGGGTAAACCTATACATATTGGGCATCAAACTGTTCAGTGGACCCCTGGTGTTCAAATTCAGGGTGTTTTATCTTGGTACCTAATGCTATGTGGGAGATAAGATGCTTCAAAGTGGAAGCTTTGAGGGGATTTTTGGAAATGTCATCAAAATTGCTAACTTTAGAAAAGCTGTGCGGCTTGGTACTTTGGAGTAGAAAGACATAGGTACCCATTTTAGATTCGGGGGAATGTGTACTTTCCAAAAATATATGACTTTCTGGGGTGAGCATACTTTTTACTAGCTTTATCCCACATATAATGATGTAAATGTGTTGATTTTGCAGAAGCTGAAATGACAGAAATGACAGTATATATGGGGGTATGTTCACATTCGGGCCCCTACATGCCACATACTTGGGTAAACCTATACATATTGGGCATCAAACTGTTCAGTGGACCCGTGGCGTTCAAATTCAGGGTGTTTTATCTTGGTACCTAATGCTATGTGGGAGATAAGATGCTTCAAAATGGAAGCTTTGAGGGGATTTTTGGAAATGTCATCAAAATTGCTAACTTTAGAAAAGCTGTGCGGCTTGGGTACTTTGGAGTAGAAAGACATGGGTACCCATTTTAGATTCGGGGAATGTGTACTTTCCAAAAATATATGACTTTCTGGGGTGAGCGTACTTTTTACTAGCTTCATCCCACATATAATGATGTAAATGTGTTGATTTTGCAGAAGCTGAAATGACAGAAATGACAGTTCATATGGGGTATGTTCACATTGGGGCCCCTACATGCCACATACTTAGGTAAACCTATACATATTGGGCATCAAACTGTTCAGTGGACCCCTGGCGTTCAAATTCAGGGTGTTTTATCTTGGTACCTAATGCTATGTGGGAGATAAGATGCTTCAAAGTGGAAGCTTTGAGGGGATTTTTGGAAATGTCATCAAAATTGCTAACTTTAGAAAAGCTGTGCGGCTTGGTACTTTGGAGTAGAAAGACATGGGTACCCATTTTAGATTCGGGGGAATGTGTACTTTCCAAACATATATGACTTTCTGGGGTGAGCATACTTTTACTAGCTTTATCCCACATATAATGATGTAAATGTGTTGATTTTGCAGAAGCTGAAATGACAGAAATGACAGTTCATATGGGGTATGTTCACATTCGGGCCCCTACATGCCACATACTTAGGTAAACCTATACATATTGGGCATCAAACTGTTCAGTGGACCCCAGGCATTCATATTTAGGGTGTTTTATTTGGTTACTTTATGACCTGTAGGAGATAAGATACTATAGACTAGAAGCTTTGAAGCGATTTTTAAAAAAATCACAAATTTTGATAAAACCAATAACTTTAGGAAGCATTGCGACTTGATAGTTTGGAGTAGACAGACAGCTGTGCCTATTCTGTATTCCCCAGAATCTGTTCTTTCCAAAAATGTACAATTTTCTGGGATAAACCTTCTGTTAGTGGAATTTTGGCCTTGAAATCCAAAGTATGCAGTTTTTTTGGAGCAGTGCTTTGGGAATTTGGTAGTGTAATGCTGGGAGTTTTTGACCTATACAAGTGAGAAATCTCCATAAAACTATATATATTTGGTATTGGCACGTTCAGGAGACATGGGACTTTCCAAATCAGTTGTATATTCATGCATAAAATAATTTTTCTTTCTAGTATGTGTGATTATATTATGGAAAATTTGATTTTTTTTGCATTTTTAGACATTTAGAAGCCTATATCTTGTTACAGAATTGGAATTACACAAAAATTCTACCATATTTTGAAAGCTTAGGTTGTTCTGAAAAAAACGATATATTGTTTTCCTTGGTAAACTAAAAGTCCCCCCGAGGAAAGGCCCCTAAAGTGAAACAGTGCAAAATGTTCAAAAACTGTCTGGCAATACAAGTTCCGCTTTGACCAAAATGGCTGGCAGTAAAAGGGTTAATGGCTCATACTCTTGTGTTTATTGTCGAGTTCCTGTGTGATGGGTTTTTTTATGCATTCCAATGCACAGATTAACAGAGCTAAAGCTTTCCTATGGGGCAACTTTTAGTTATTTAGCTTTTTATTTAGCATCTTTCTGGTTTGGAATTTCAGCAGCTATGTGGTTGCTAGGGTCTTGCTTACCATAGCAACCAGGCAGTCTGAATGAGAGCCTGGAATATAAATGAGAGGAGGCCTGAATAGAAATATAAGGAAAGGAATATAAGGGAAAAAAGGAACAATAGAGTAGAATTTGTTTAGCTGATGAGGTCAGTGACCCCCATTTGAAAGCTGGGTAGATGTAGAAGAGGAATAATTTAAAAACTAGAAAAAATAAATCATGAAGACCATATTTGCTAGAAATAGGACATACTATAATATGTTAAAAGTTACATAGTCACACCATAGCCTGAACTGGAGGACTAATGGCTAGCAAGTTCAGGCACACACTGGACATGGGGACATCTTCTAATGATTATAGCAGTATAACGATATATTTATTTAGGTACAGGCGCATGCCGGTCTTATTGACCAACTGACAGCTTTATATGATTTGCACTTGTGATAGAATTGTATTAAAAAGTCTAAAGATTTATATACAGAAAGGCAAAACTACAAGTGTTAATGTGTAGAAAATCATGGGTAGGGAACTGTGGTTCTTTATATGATCTGAAGTACACTCCCAGCACCTCAGTGACAAGTGTATATCCAGCAGTGCAAAGTACATTTTTTGTTTTATGCACTGATTTTCTCATTTCATTACTTTTTTCGCTGGATTTGACATATGATACAATTATGTGTTTATACCATACCTGTCATGAAAAGATATACAGATTTGGGATATGTACTTGATGATAACTTAGGTGCATGAATCCATATTCGTGGCAAAACCAACTATTGGGTTTATGTAATGTTTACATGATTTTAATAGGCTTATGGCGATCCAGATTACAGGAAGAGCTCTTATCTGCAAAACCCAGGTCCCAAGCACTCCAGATATTAGTTCCTATACCTTTACTGCTACAGAAAGGCTTTACTGTTTTGCTAGAACTGCAGGGCAAATAATGTATTTCTGTTTTCAAAACATCCATGATTAGGGCATGTACAGGTGAGTGTTATTCCTTTTATATTTATGGAGCATTTGTTTTTGTTGAACCTCCCCTTTAGCTAATAGCCATCCAGTTGGCAGGGTTAGCACTGGGAAACCAGATGGGATCTAGTAAATCTCAGTTCATATGTGTTTTACATGAATACTGAGTAATATATCTGGATGAGCTCTGACACATTAATTAGTAAGGCACACCTGCTAATTAACAAAGCTTAAGCTCTCTGTCTTCTGGGGCATTTAGTAACGCTGCTGCTGCTGAGTAGAACTGCTTGTGAGGTCCCCCTACTGGATGTGACAGGGTAATACAGGGGAAATGTATCTCAATATACATGTAAAGCTGATGTGTTAATATAGATTAGATTAGATTAGATTAGATTAGATTCAAATTTATTGTCATTACACATGTACACCTACAAGGCAACGAAATGCAGTTTAGGTCTAACCAGAAGTGCAATTAGCAGAAAGTACAGGATAAAGGTATAAGTTCTAAGTGCATTAGTGAGCATACTAGTAACCATGCTTATGAATTTTCATTGGATGAACCGTATATACAAGTACTATTAACTGTAGTCAGGAATTTGCAGATAGATATGAACATAGTGTACAGGATATTATGTAAGCTTAGTATACAGATGCAAGTAACTATAATGATAAGTTTACAGTGGATGAACCGTATATACAAGTACTATTAACTGTAGTCAGGAATTTGCAAATAGATATGAACATAATGTACAGATTGCTAATTTCTATAGACAGAAATTTACAAGTGGACATGTACAGGTAGATATGAACATAATGTACAGGAATTTACAAGTAGACATGTGCGAATATATACTCAATCAGAAGTATTACAATGTATTGTACATGGATATTTGTATTTTCAAACAGATATGTACATTGTGGTGCAATCCATATTAAATAGTGTAACGTGTAAATAGTGTAATGATAAGAGTATAGGGATGTGAGGGGTGGACACGTGTCAGTGGGGGGCAGAGTTCAATAAGGAGACGGCTCTAGGAAAGAAGCTGTTCCTCAGTCTGCTGGTTCTTGACCTGAGACACCTGAAGTGCCGACCAGAAGGCAGGAGAGAAAACAGTTTGTGGGCAGGGTGAGAGTAATACATCATGGACCAAAACGCATGGGTGCTAGGAACCTGCAGCTCCTGAGTTAAACTGAACCACTGCTTCAGATGGGCTTGGGTTATGAGCTGGTGTAGAACAGGGGCACAGAGAAGGCAGCCCACAAGAAGATCTTGTCGGGCTCTGAGAAAGACTGCTATGACATTATAAGTTATACAACAGCCACATGGATTAATACTAATAAAACAATTATACATGCATTTTACATAAATCAATCTTTCTATCTACATACAAAGTATATGTAACAATTATAACCCTTCGGAAACTTTTCTGTGGTGGGTATGGAACACTACAATGAAAAATAGCAAATCACATGACAAAGGAGTAACTAGTTACATTTAAGTTACATTTTTGTAAGTTATACAATGGCCTATTTTTAGCAACTTTTCACTTGATCTTCATTTATTATTCCTTCTTTATTATTTCTTTAGAGTTATTTGCCTTCCTCATCTACCTAACCCCAGCTTTCAAATGGTGGTCAGCCAAATACAAACCTATTGCTCTGAGATGCTGTAATTGTATTGTTACAAGGGCATCTCATGCATTAGAACTCATTTTGTACTTTTTTATCCCAATCAGTTTGATAGAAATGAATCTCCTCTGTAGTCTCCCTATATGTCTCTTTTGTAGCACACCTTATGCATGTGTATATTTATTTTTGCATGCCATATTACTGTGTATGCCAATGGAAGCATATATGGTGTCAGTATACTAACTATCTAAATACTGTAACCTGAAGGGTGTGAAAACAGAAACTAAGATGTACACATTTTCAAGAAAACAGAATGATTTCTCACTGAAATGTATGTAGTTTACAGTACACCAATTCCTTCCTGTTACTCTGTTGCAACTATAGTTATATAGTGTTGGCAGAACTGATCCAAACACTAATCCCATCAACTGGGTGAACAGTAAATACTACTGCAGGTAGCTGAACTAAACACTTCACCCACAGAAGTATTTTGGGGACTCCCGGTTAGTATGATCCCTGACTGCCAAGTTATGTCCCAATTGACCACCAGAAAGGGAAAGTAGTGCACAGAAGTGAGGCGGCAGGATCACAGCAGCAGATATAAATATCGCGCCAATAGGCTGCGGAAAGTCAGCTGAGATCCCCCCACACAAAGCTGTCCCACTCACCGGACATGCCTTCTTTCCTGCCCAGGTGCGGGGCGAACATAAGCTTACACTCTACGGCGTCTTTGGCGTTTCTATGACAACTGTTTCCAACCAAAACCGAAAGACGTCAGCCTGTATTGCGGCGTAGTATCAGTGGCACTGCGGCCATTTTGGAAACTGGTAAGACGAGATTACGCCATATAGAAATAGCGTTAACTGAATGAGAAAAAAGCAAAAAGACTTGTTAAATATATATTTTTTGCAGAGATGACAGGTCGCCCATAATAGGCTCAGCCACGCAGCTCTAAGCTTAATATGTGAGCGCTACGGGATACAATACAAATTACAGGCGTGAGGGAAAAGTCTCTTCTAATGCAAAGTTCTTGCGTATTAGTATCGTGTGCTAGATGCAGAATTCTGTTGGAGGTGGGATATTCATCAACATCTAGACCTCATTTTCTATGGCTGTCTGTTTTATTTAGTTACCAGGATTGTAAATTTGTAACTGTGTTGTTTCGCACCTGAGAGCTGCTGTTGGAAAGGAAATGCTGCAACAAGTTGCGCTGCGACACAATGCGACCGAGTGCACCTAGTTAACGCTTCCTTATTATTAGAAACATCGGGGACCCTGAACTTTTAATAAATGAAAAATATTTGTCTGCAGTCTCATGGCAGTAGCGTCCTCCATAGCTGTGGAGTTGGATAGATCTATTGGTTCCATAGCAAGTGTAACACTTGTTTGGCTTAATAGGGGTATTATTACCAGGCTAGTGGGACATTAGAGCATGTGTTACAGCAACCCCCTTTCCCAGGATGGGCCTCTGCTATATGGGAGCTATGTCAGGGGCTAGATGATATAGTTGAACTACAACTTCACTGGTGTTGTGCAATAGATTGAGATAATAGGACGCCAGGAGCTCTTGCAGAATAACTGGATAATGCTTTATTGGACAAGGCACATACAGAATAGTGCAACAGGGTATATACTCACAGCCACAGCAGTATAGGACTTGGTCACAATGGAATACAGCAGATGTGATACTTTAGGAACAGAATAACCCACTTGGAGGATGCACAGGGGATTAGCTGATACCTGAGATGAAGACCTTTCAGTAGGGAGTGTTCCGGCCGACTGTGGTCCAGGGGAGAGCTCCTAACACTGGTACCTGGCGTCTAATAAACCGGTCCCTAAAGAACGACAACAGAGCCGGGGTAGGCTAAACCCTTTTACAACTCCTGGTTGGGGCTATTAACTGCCCTTGCTGAATAAGCTATCTGAACTTACCACCCCTAGAGGGTGCTATTACATAGAACTGACTGTGCTGGCTTGTTCTCATTCACGGGGCCCTGTCCCCGACTTATCACTAGGGTATGAGGTCCCCTAGGGTACAATTGGCTTCTGGGCCTATGTCTGGTCCAGGCTCAGTTGGGGCTCTGCCTAGGACACAGCATGCAGCCAAAAGAGAAAGACACTCCTCCTTGCAAGACACTATATAGTCCCCAAGGGGAGTGGTCAACCTGGGCTAAACCTATTAAGTGTTTCAGCTGCCGATTTTGGCCTTGAGACCAACTGGGTAGCTTCTCTGCCTGTGTATGGGGCCCTCCCTGACCAATATCTGGACAAAAATTGGGCAGATATCGACCGGACAGGCTACCATGGCTACCATGAGCAGGGGCTGGCTGAGCCTGGTCGGCCTGAGCCTGTTTTGGCGCGTAGTTCGCGTGGGGGGGGGGGTTGCGATGTGAAGCGATAGTTCATTGCCCCCACCGCATAATGAAAAGCAGCAGGGAGCACAGACTAAGGGGCACATTTACAAAAGCACGAATGCTCTAGCGTTCATGCGAACGCTCCGATCGTATTTTCGCCGAATTTTTCGGGCGTCCGCACGACTTTTTTCCTGCGGTGCACGACTTTTTCGTACGGCGCACAACTTTTTCTGACGTTTGCACGAAAAAATCGGAAAAAGGTTTTACCGCTGTTTACAATTGTTCGGTACGAAAATTTCGTGACTTTCGGATCGCCAATACGATATTATCGTGACTAATACGATTTTTTCATAAGCATTTTCGTGATATTTGCGATCTTACGAAATTTTCGTTTCCAATACGATTTTTTCCCATTCGTGATTCGGATGCGTGGATTAGTAAATGTGCCCCTAAGGGTAGCCAAGAAAGGCTCCTGCTTGGCGCCCCCCAATTGTTGCGCCCTAGGCAGCTGCCTCTTCTGCCTACTCCTAGTTCCGGCCCTGACCATGAGGCGAATTGAGAAACTCACCTCAGGCGGCAGCGCCCCCCAATTTACCAGGGGTGGCAAAAAGCCATTCCTGGTAACTTTAAGACTCAAATTTCAGTTTTTTAAATGGAAATTCCGCTCTGCTAGTGTAGAGAGCGCAATTGCGCTTTCTACACTAGTAATATGATCGCCCCTGGACCCCCTCCGGTGCTGTAAAGGTAAGCGTCGGGGGGCGGCATCAGCGGAGGCGACTCGGGCGGCTGAAAAGGCCCCTGAAAAGGCTTGATTCTTCAGTGTCGGCTCATTGATGCGGTACGACTTTTACTATCTCCTTCATTGCAATGCGATCATTTGGCCCTAGACCGCATTAGCATGATATCGCCTACCCAAGGTGGGCATATCGGGGAAAAGATTTGCTCGTTTGGCAACCCTGAGAGGGACTTTTGTACATATTTATGGTTATGGCACTGTGCACTGGGTATTTGGCACCTATTCTGGCTGGATTTTTCAGGTGTGTGCAAACCAAGAAACACACACATTTGTTTTTATTTTCTTAGTAATTGTGTGTGTCCATGTGTATATTATATAATTATTATTTTTTTTAAGTTTACAATTAATACAATCTTAGATTGTAAGCTTTCACAATTAGGGCACTTCCTCATTCTTTCCTAACAATGTAAAATTGTAACTTTGAATTGATTCTGATGAAATGTTTGCCTGTATGTGTAAACTGTAAGGTCTTGTATTTGCATTAAAATCTGCAACCACATGTATATGTTCTGTGTATGTATGCTTAGGGTATTGGTATTCCATTTTAAGATTTGATATCTGCAGTACTGTATTTTTGATTAAAAAAAACCTGTACTCTCCACTAGAGTGCATCATACTATCACTTGTTAAACTGTTTGACACAAAAGAAATTCTTTACAGCAGTGCTGTCCAACTGGCGGCCTGCGACCCATCTCTGTGTGGCCCCCCACCTGTCTGGCTGCTTTGATGGCTTACCTTTGTGTAAGCTTTAAATGGTATCAGTACTGAGATTAACTGGCCCCCTGCATGGTTCTCACCTCGGATTCAGGCTGTAATTCCCCTGTATTGTTTAAAAATGTAATCCCCTGTGTTGTTCACACCTTTTAATCCCAGCATTGTTCACCCTCTGCAGAGTTCACACCTCAGGCTCAGGCTGTATTCACCCACATTGTTCACCTGTTCACACCTCAGACATTGTATGTACTGCCTGGTAGGCAGAGTATGGCACATAGGCAGCATAGGGCAGGGAGGGTATGGCATATACAGGTAGGGCAGGCAGAGTATGGCACACACAGGCAGCATAGGACAGGCAGAGTATGGAACACACAGCAGCATAGGGCAGACATTAAATGGTCCCTAACGTGTGTATTTATGTGCTGGGGGTGGCTGTGCTATATACAGGTGAGGAGGAGGCATATGGATTTAAGGGTGTGTCTTAAAATGACATAATATAATCCTTTGATGTATGAATAAAGGTTGATATCCCTGCAGTGAGGACAAAGCATTTGGGTTTTTGCTGCACTACCACCATTGTGATAAAATGGGTGTGGTTTGAAGTGGGTGTGATTTAAACAAGGGGAGTGGTCAAAACTGGCTTCTATTAGTGGCCCTCCACCATGTATGCTAGAGAAATTCTGGCCCTGGGCACTGCAGAAGTTGCACAGCACTGCTTTACAGAATCATTCTGTTAAAAACCTAGCAGTAAGCATATAGACCAGTGCTGTCCAACCTTTGAGGTACCGAGGGCTGGAATTTTTCTGGGCTACATGGTGGAGGACCGATAATGGAAGCCAGTTTTGACCACTCCCCCTTTTTAAACTGCACCCACTTCAAACCACACCCATGTTATCACAAGAGCTTTTAAGACTATACCCACATTAATGGTGGTAACGCAGCAAAACCCAGGGCCGCCATCGCCATCAGGGGAGTAGAGGGGGTATAACTGTCCCGGGTCCCATGAAATCTTCTGCATTGAAACCATTTGAAACCATTTTTTTATGTTTGATTTTGAAATTTCAAATTGTGCTAGCTATATTCTTCATTTCCCAGGGTGCCACAGCCATGTGACCTGTGCTCTTGTAAACTTAAGTCACACTTTACTGCTGAGCTGCAAGTTGGAGTGATATCACTCCCCCCCCCCCCCTCGTAGCCGATCAGCAGAACAATGGGAAGGGAGCAAGATAGCAGCTCCCAGTAGGTATTAGAATAGCACCCAATAGTAAGAAATCCAAGTCCAGCTTGGGACTACTCCAGTTACATGGGAGTAGGAGATTAATAGGTTACCTGAAAGCAGTTCTAATGTGTAGCCTTGGCTCCTGAAAACTCAGACCCCAAAATGCACTGAGATGGCGCCTACAAACCAATATTAAAACTAAAAAAAAAATACATTTGTTGGTTCAAGAATACAATTTTAAATGGTAAAGTGAATTATTTGCTATGTAAACAGTGTAATTCAGAAATAAAAGTGCACCATACACCGTCAGAATCCATTTAAGAGGAAAGATAGCAAGCAGATCTGCTTTAAGTGAAAACATGCTACTTTTCGCTCAGCCAGATCTGTCCAGCTGGAGGTCCACAGCCTAAATGCAGTATTACTAGGGAAACCTAATAACCATTGCTTCTCCACGCTTTGTAATCGTCATCTTTAGAAATAATGCAGAGGCATATATTATCTAAGTGAAAGTAGGCTAGATAAACCTACCAGAATTATGGCACAAGTTTTGTGGGAACATTCCTACCTCAGTTTTTCTACATGGAAAATAGTGAACAGCATCATTAAACATTTAGAGCTATGCTGAAAATATAAGTCTTTATGGGGAATGAATTAGAGTTCCCTTTCTCAGCCTGAAAACTATAGGCCTGTTAGTCTGACATCAGTAGTAGGAAAGCTTTTGGAAGGGGTAATAAGGGATAGGGTACTTGAATACATTGCAGTTCACAATACTATAAGTTTGTGCCAGCATGGTTTTATGCGTAACAGATCTTGCCAGACTAATTTAGTCGCCTTTTATGAGGAGGTGAGCAGGAACCTCGATGCTGGAATGGCAGTTGATCTCATCTACTTGGACTTTGCTAAAGCGTTTGATACAGTACCTCACAGAAGGTTAATGATCAAGTTGAGGAATATTGGCCTAGAACATAATATTTGTAATTGGATAGAGAACTGGCTGAAGTATAGATTACAAAGAGTGGTGGTAAATGGAACATTTTCTAATTGGACCAGTGTTGTTAGTGGAGTACCGCAGGGGTCAGTCCTTGGTCCTTTGCTTTTAAATTTGTTTATTAATGACCTGGAGGTGGGCATAGAAAGTACTGTTTCTATTTTTGCTGATGACACTAAATTGTGCAAAACTATAGGTTCCATGCAGGATGCTGCCGCTCTGCAGAGCAATTTGCCAAAATTGGAAAACTGGGCAGCAAACTGGAAAATGAGGTTTAATGTTGACAAGTGCAAAGTTATGCATTTTGGTAGAAATAATATAAACGCAAACTATCTACTGAATGGTAGTTTGTTGGGGGTATCCTTAATGGAGAAGGATCTAGGGTTTTTTGTAGATAACAAGTTGTGTAATTCCAGGCAGTGTCATTCTGTGGCTACTAAAGCAAATAAAGTGCTGTCTTGTATAAAAAAGGGCATTGACTCAAGGGATGAAAACATAATTTTGCCTCTTTATAGGTCCCTGGTAAGGCCTCACCGTGAGTATGCAGTGCAGTTTTGGGCTCCAGTCCTTAAGAAGGATATTAATGAGCTGGAGAGAGTGCAGAGACTGCAACTAAACTGGTAAAGGGGATGGGAGATTTAAGCTATGAGGTTAGACTGTCGAGGTTGGGGTTGTTTTATCTGGAAAAGAGGCACTTGCGAGGGGACATGATTACTCTGTACAAGTACATTAGAGGGGGTTATAGGCAGATAGGGGGTGTTCTTTTTTCCCATAAAAACGATCAACGCACCAGGGGTCACCCCTTTAGATTAGAGGAACGGAGCTTCCATTTGAAGCAGCGTAGGTGGTTTTTCACGGTGAGGGCAGTGAGGTTGGGGAATGCCCTTCCTAGAGATGTGGTAATGGCAGATTCTGTTAATGCTTTTAAGAGGGGCCTGGATAAGTTTTTG
This sequence comes from Xenopus tropicalis, assembly GCF_000004195.4. Taxonomy (NCBI): domain Eukaryota; kingdom Metazoa; phylum Chordata; class Amphibia; order Anura; family Pipidae; genus Xenopus; species Xenopus tropicalis. Next base: position 123,728,294 of record NC_030682.2, read on the forward strand.
AACAAGCAGAATATCCAAGGATTAGTGGTTGTATATATAGTTTATGTATGTGAGTGTATAGATTGGTAAGTATAGGTTGTGTGTTCTGGGTTTACTTGGATGGGTTGAACTTGATGGACTCTGGTCTTTTTTCAACCCTTTGTAACTATGTAACTATGTGCATTGCTACTGAAGGCTACTGCCGCTGGCACCTACAGGAAGGGGAGAGAGATTAAAGTGATGTCACTGTAGTCTTCACATTGCTGTAGGCTGCCAGCACCATATCTCAGAGAAGCAATCAGGGATCTGGGAATTTAGATATGCAGTAAGTACTTAAAAAGAATGCCTTTAGACTTACTTTTAATTTATATTAACCTTTCCTTGTCCTTTAATGTTTAATTTATAGTACCCCCCAGCATCATGCATCCTTTACTTAGAACAATATACCATGGAGAGCTAAAATTTATAGTATAAAACACAAAGGGATGCCACCACTATTCTAATATTACATTGTATTTTTGAGGTGTTGGGCTTCTGCAGTTTCCATTGTTTTAAGTGGATACATAATGCATAGCTATATAGAAACTATCACATTCTTTGCTGAGTAATCATGCAGCTTTTGTTTTTTAAGGTAAGATCTTAAGGGCCGTGGTAGACGGGGAGATTAGTCGACCACGACAAATCTTCCTTGTTGCGGGCGACTAATCTCCCCGATATGCCATCCCACTGGCTTGAATGTAAATCGCCGGTGGGATGGCATATGCAGCGCCGCGATTTACATTCTGGTAATAATAATTGACTGTGCGATTTACATTCTGGTAATAATAATTGACTGTGCTTGCTTGCAGCAAACAAAAATAGGCATTACATTAATACAGAGCCTAGATTTAATGAAACATGAAAATATCAAAATGATAAGAAAAAAAGGAGAACAGTTAAAACACAAGTTTATTAAATCAGCATACAAATGTAATAAAAAAATGAGTTAAGGTTTAAAAAACATCTATAAAATTGCACTTTTATATGACACACATTGCTTGGAAAATTCACTTCATTAAAATGTTCTGTTGTGTTTTTGCTTATATTTATAGTGTTCTATTTTCTAAAGGCCTTGTTTCTTAATCAGTCTTTTGTATTTTCTCATTTGTAGTGTGGATTGTCACAATTACAGTCTTAGAATTTAGTTGCAAAGTGACTAATAAAAGTCTCAAATTTGTTTTTCTGTTAGTTCCCAGCTTGATGTAGAAAATATTTTATGTTTTGTGTGGCCAAACCAAATTTTAACTTTTGTAGCTTGTTGGAGGCATGGAGCGATTAATTACAAAATGTGGCCCCTCCCACATCCCAGAGGTCTATGTAAATACAGCTATAAGCACTCACAGAAACGCTGCACTGAGTCCTCTGTCAAAAAAATTGTTGTTTCTGTTTTCCTGTGCCAGAGACACGCAGCTCTCTCCTCTCTTCCCTCTCCTGCTCCCCCCTCCCTCAAGAATGCTAAGAACTCACTCCCCACTCACCCCCTAGGGAAAGTGTGATCTGAGCCAATCAGCAGGAAGCTTCCTCATAGTCTTACAAACTGAGCATGTACACGTGTCTTGGTCTTGGTGCAGGAGTGAGGTATTATGGGAACTTTCTTTACAGAGCTCAGTGTTTTTTTTCTATGAGGCTTCTGATCATCTGAATGCGAGAAATATGGGGAGACTTAAGGGTACTATTGAGAGAACTGAAGGTATGCCTGCAGCTTGAGATTAACTCTTTATTAGCCTTTCCTTCTCCTTTAATAATATACTGTAATTGACTGAAAAATTTAAAAATGTAGGCATAAATCACATAAAAGACTGTTGAGGTATGATCTTGCTTCTTTTTGTAGTAGCTGGCCCTTATTAGCTTTCTTTCTATGTAGTAGCTGGCCCAACACTTCTTACAAATAATGGAGTGCCCTTGTTGCTTCTATCAGATGATTACAATCTACCGATAGTATACACAAGTCTACACTGTATGTCTTTGTTATTTGTTATATGTGCTTTAAATAGGGTTGTCACCTTTTGTTTACAGGCAATCAGGGCAGTGAAATTCGGGGCAGGTCTGATTACATTAGGGGTGGGGCCATGCAGTGGCAATCCAATTGGGCAAATGTCACGTCAATCAAGGAGAGTACTCTCAGGATTACATTATTTGGAAGACTGGGCAGGTAGTTTTGATTAGGACAGCACCTCTGAAAACAGGGCTGTCAAGGTCAAAACTGGTCAGGTAGCTACCCTAGCTTTAAATGTTGGCACTGTAATACAAGAGTCAAGCCATTGCACCAGGATTTTAACTAATATCATTTGGCAGTATGTAACACTAATAAAATGTAAAGTTATCTAGGAGAGTGATGCCAGGATTATTTAAATATCTTATTTTCTGGGTTTTTTTTATTTTTTTCAAGTTCTTTACTATAGTCTGTAGTTGAAAAGTTCTAAATATATGGGCACTGTAGAACCAATGTCTCTAAACATGCTTTTGTAGAAGTGACTCCTCACAAGCTTGTTAGAACTGTCTTAAATATATCCATTTCATGGTATATCCTATTGGGTTTAGTTTTCCTTTAATATGAGATAATTTAAAACTATTTAGAAAACTCTGCATTTTGCCATCGGCAGATTTTCTGAGAAACACTCAAATAATTGGCTGCGGCAAAAGTTTGCAGAGTGAGAAAAAAGTTGCTGCCGCGTCAAAAAAAGTCACAGGCGTCAAAAAAGTTGTGCGGTAGCCATATTTTTTATGAATTTCTCACCGTTTTGCAAATCTTTTAGGAATTTCGTTTTTTTTTGGCAAAGCAAAACGGGACAGATTTTCTCATCACCGCTTAAATCTGTTTGAGGTAACAAACATGTTTGTGATTTGAAATTAAGTATTAATTTGTATTTTTTTTTATAAATACAATTATTTTAAACCTGGGCCATATACCTACCACCAGATGTTTCTTTCTGTGAATAAGGTGAATAAATATTTCATGCATCTGGTGCTAGGTAAAAGCAATATATAGTTAAGTAACAAAAGTAATGTGCTGTGGTAGTTACAGCTTCTCTGATATGATTAAACAGTTCTTTGAGAGTGCAAGAATGTTTTTATATTTCAAGCAACCAATGTGTCAGTGTTGTGTGGAATGACTTATTACTTGGTGCTGTTGGCTAGTTTTGCTACACATTGAGGCTTATATAGTTTGGTTTAAGGGAGATTCTGATGTACAACTGCCAGATGGTAGCCCCACCACATTGACAAATATGTGCTTGTGCCTGACTCTTGCTTAGCTTAGAGTTCTTCTTCTTTATTCTTCAAAAATACAAAATTTAATCTCGTGTTTCAGAAATGAAGGACATATTCAGATATAGCTGAAACCTACTCTATTAATCACAGCTGACCCTTAGTGAGTTAGATCTTTGCATCTTGAATGATGGGTTACATTGGTTTAAGGTAGGTATTGCATTGGCATTTCAGCCTGGCAAGGTTGTTTTGAAAAGCAAAACAATTCAGCACCAAATCTTTATACACATAATTACTTATGGCAAGTGTTCTGAACAGTTCTATACATTACATGTCATGCTGTAAATATGAGCTTCTATTATAAATGATTACCTTCAATGGATAGAGTTTATCTAGCTTATACATCCTTGGTACATCCTGTTTTCTTCAGTGTCTTTTTATACAGGTCTTTATGGTGAACTCTGTGCTCATACTGATTTTCAGCAAGACAGAATATCAGTCATTAAAATAAGCACAGAAGTGCCCTTCAGAGTTATTGAACACATTACTGGAAATGTGCAGTTCCTGATGTACATGTTGGGGCATTGTTGCATAAAAGACCACTTGAAGCCTTCTTAGACCTCCTTTCCATAAAAAGAATGTAGACTACTACAGGACTGCACAATATTCTAAGCTACAGAAGGGAAGAACGACCCATAAAATGGTCAAAATTGTTTTTCTCCTGCAAGACTAATGTTTATACAGCTGATAAACATCCAAGACAATTTCTTTCTTCATCTAGTAAACTGAATGCTGTTACAAAGCTTGCTGATACTGCATGCTCCTGGTTTCATTTGATGTAACTCACATTCAAAATACTGTCAATGATTACATATTAAACACAGATACATTATAGGTTTACATAAAAGAGTCAACTACCAATACCATACTTACACATGTGAACTATTTATAATTATGTCTAAAGGTAGGGAAGAAACTGTGTTCTAATATGAGCAGAAGTCTACCAATACTACTACAGTTACAGGAAAAGTTTTTAAACTAGATACTGCTTTTAACCAAATATTTGTTGGTATCACAAATATTTATCACCATCTCGCCTATCAGAGTCACACATAGCCAATAATTAAAGGACCAGTAACACCAAAAATGTATATTGCAATTGACATGCCCATTAATGTGTTTTGTATATTTAAAATGTTTCCATGAAGCAGAAGCCCTGTTTTTTTATTGCAATAAACTTTGGTAACTCCCAGCATTTTGTTGTTTAGTATGCTGGCTAATGATAGGGTGTCAGACTGGCAGCCCATGTGGAGTATTTACTTTTTGCTGTGGGTCTTCTGTGGCCCACAGAAAAGAGCATCTCCTTCCCACTGTGTTGTTCTAGCTGTTATCCCAATGAGATATCACAACAGTGGCATATCTATAAGTTACTGGATACAAAAACCAATTAATTTTAGCCACCCACTCCAAATTTTGGGAATAAGGCATGTTTAATGAAACATGCATAACTGGGCACCTACACCTCCTGCATCACCCAGCTGTTGCAAATCCTGTTTATGTAGTTACACCCCTGGGTCATAATGTACATTCACCTAACAGCTCTGATGTGCTGTCAAGTAAGAGTGATTTTGTTATCTTTCTGTTTCTTACTAGAACAATTTTGGAGGAGGGTTGAAGAGCTTATAAAGTTAATGAAGAGCAAGATAAAATGAGAGCAGAAAAAATTAAGAGTGCAATGAAAAGAAAAAGCTTACAATTTAAATTAAGAGTGGGGAGAAAAAGACAGGGTAAAAAGTAGATCTAAAATTATTTATTGAATCCAAAATTATTTTAAAAATTGTAAATAGTAAAAAAATTAAGCAAGAAGGATTTTTCATCTGTCTGCACAACTGAGGAGCCCAGCCTATCAAGGCTTCTAGTAATATAACTACTGATGCATGGGGAAATTCAAAAGAGACTTGAAAATGTAAAGGTAAATAAAGGTGCAGGACCGGATGGTATTCATCCCAGGGTATTAAATGAGCTGAGCTCTGTGATTGCCAAACCTCTGTACTTAATTTTTCAGAATTCATTGAGGTCAAGCATGGTTCTGAGAGACTGGCGAATTGCTAATATGGTGCCGTTATTTAAAAAGGGATCCCATTCTTAGCCTGAAAACTATTGACCTGTTAATCACATTAGTGGTAGGAAAGCTTTTGGAAGGGGTAATAAGGGATAGGATACTTGAATACATTGCACATCACAATGCAGGTATGGGATCCCTCATCCGGAAACCCGTTATCCAGAAAGTTCCGAATTACAGAAAGGCCACCTCCCATAGACTCCATTATAAGCAAATAATTCTAATTTTTAAGAATTATTTTCTTTTTTCTATGTAATAATAAAACAGTACCTTGTACTTGATCCCAACTCAGATATAATGAATGCTTATTGGAGGCAAAACAAGCCTATTGAGTTCATTCAATATGTAAATGATTTTTAGTAGACTTAAGTTAGAGAGATCCAAATTACAGAAAGATCCCTTATCTGGAAAACCCTGCGTCCCAAGCATTCTGGATAACAGGTCCCATACCTGTACTATAGGTTTGTGCCAGCATGGTTTTATGTGTAACAGAACTTGCCAGACTAATTTAATATGAGGAGGAGAGCAGGAACCTCAATGCTGGAATGGCAGTGGATGTCATCTACTTGGACTTTGCTTAAAGGAACAGTAACACCAAAAAATAAAAATGTTTTTAAGTAATCATAATACAATGCACTGTTGCCCTGCACTGGTAAAATTTGCACATTTGCTTCAGAAACACTTTTATAGTTTATATAAAAAGCTGCTGTGTAGCCACGGGGGCAGCCATTCAAGCTGGAAAAAAGGAGAAAAGGCACAGGTTACATAGCAGATAACAGATAAAACACCATTGTATTGTACATAACTTATCTGTTATCTGCTATGTAACCTGTGCCTTTTCTCTTTTAAATGGCTGCCCCCATGGCTACACAGCAGCTTAATTTACTAAACGATAGTAATGTTTCTAAAGCAAACACACCAGTTGCACCAGTGCAGGGCAACAGTACATTATACTGTAGTTCCTTGTATACACTTTGATTTTTTGGTGTTACTGTTCCTTTAAGCATTTGATACAGTACTGCACAGAAAGTTAATGATAATATTGAGGAATATTTGGCTGAAACATAATATTTGTACTTGGATAAAGAACTGGCTAAAGGATAGATTACAAAGATTGGTGGTAAATGGACCATTTTTGAATTGGGCCAGTATTGTTAGTGGAGTCCCGCAGGGGTCAGTCCTTGGTCCTTTGCTTTTTAACTTGTTTATTAAATCTGGAGGTGGGCATAGAGAGTACTGTTTCTATTTTTGCTGATGATACAAAATGGTGCAAAACTATAAGTTCCATGCAGGATGCTGCCACTTTGCAGAGCGATTTTACAAAATTGGAAAACTGGGCAGCAAAATGGAAAATGAGGTTCAATGTTGAAAAGTGCAAAGTTATGCACTTTGGTAGAAGTAATATAAATGCAAGTTATACACTAAATGGGAGTGTTTTGGCAGGGATCCTTAATTTAGAAGGGTCTGAGGATTTTTGTGTAATTCCAGGTAATGTCATTCAGTGGCTACTAAAGCAAATAAAGTGCTGTCTTGCATTGAGTCAAGGGATGAAAACTTAATTTTGCCTCTTTATAGGTCTTTGGTAAGGCCTCACCTTGAGTATACAGTACAGTTTTGGGCTCCAGTCTTTCAGAAGGACATTTATGAGCTGAGATAGTGCAGAGATGTGAAACACTGGTAAATGGTTGGAAGATTTAAACTATGAGGTTATACTAGGTTGGGGTTGTTTTCTCTGTAAAAAAGGTTTGCGAGGATTGCGAGGGAACGTGATTACTCTTTACAAGTACATTAGAGAGGATTATAGACATAAAAACAAATACCAGAAGCCACCCCTTTAGATTAGAGGAATGGAACTTTTTCTCACATTTAAAGCAGCGTAGGTGGTTTTTCACGGTGAGGGAAGTTAGGTTGTACAATGCCCTTCTTAGTGCTGGATTCTGTTGCCTATAAGAGGGGTTTGGATGATTTGAATCAAGCATAATTTCCAAGGCTATTGTGATACTAAAAGCTACAGTTAATATTGATGTTGGTATATATGGTTTATGTATGTGAGAGTATAGATAGGTCAGTGTGGGTCTGTATGTGAGTGGATAGATAGGTCAGTATGGGTCTGTATGTGAGTGTATAGATAGGTCAGTATGGGTCTGTATGTGAGTGTATAGATAGGTCAGTGTGGGTCTGTATGTGAGTGGATAGATAGGTCAGTATGGGTCTGTATGTGAGTGGATAGATAGGTCAGTATGGGTCTGTATGTGAGTGTATAGATAGGTCAGTATAAGTTTGTGTGTGCTGGGTTCACTTGGAAGGGTTGAACTTGAGGGACTTTTTTCAACCCTGTGTAACTATGTAAGGAGGAGGCAAATTTAGGATTATAAAAAGATAAACTGAGAAAAAGAAGAGCAGAACTGGGCAAGAGATAGAATGGGAGAAAAGAAAAGAGGGACATAAGAGGGAGTTGAATGTTTCTAGATGGTTCCAGGGCCACAAGAAAAGCTAAAAGGGACAAAACCAGAGCAGAATAGGGGAGACTGTGGAGAAGAAGGGAAGCTGAAGGTAAAGAGAAAGGGAAATACATTAAGAAAGACTAAGAAATAAAGGAGAGAAAAATAAAAAAGGGGAAAGAACCACTCCCCTCATTTCCTAGTCCCACTGTTCCTCTCTACATCTTTTATATGCAGTTTAAACTGTTGGAATATGATCAATAAATAAAAAAGATAAAAAAGGGGGAAAGAACAACAACTGGAACAGGGAGAACAGGGAGGTACAAAGCAAAAAAAAAAAAAAAAACAGAGAAAGAAAAATAAAATACTAAAAATATGATTTCTAAAAATTATAAAGATTTTTTAAGCAAAGACTGTGATCAACCAGCCTCATTTATTACGTGTGAGGCAAGGTGCAAAAAATAGCCACAACACGTGGGGCAAAAACTGTGCTCAAAGTGCCCTGTTATGTGCACTTTACACCTTGCTCCTTGTGCTGTTCTGGAGGCTCTAGCACTTGTAAATGTGCCATTGGTGACTGAGCCCTTATGTGTGTGTGTATATATATATATATATATAGGGCAATTTCATTTTCTTGTGTTTCTGGCCCTTTAAGATATGTTTGTTCTGCCAGTACCTCCAACCTGAACCTAAGATGGTGTGCCGAAGTTAAATTTTGAACAGGTTGACACTTTCATTTAGTGTGAAGACAAATATCTGTTTTCCCAGAATAGCACACTCTCTCAGATGTAATATAAGTGGCTATTGTACCATTATGTCTTACTCTCGTCAAGACAGTGAGTTCAAAAAAATTATTCACTCATTCGGTTGTTTTCATCAACCAGACAGTATGACAACTAACAGTCCAGTATTGTTTACTCATACAGCCTGCGAGTAAGACAGCTACTTAGTAAAGCATACTAATACTGTTTGTGTGTAAGACAACTGCTCACCATGGCTTATCTCCCACAATCCATGCATGACTTACTGTCACTGGCCATTATCACACCTTTAAGTAAGACAGCTGCTCAGTATGGAACACTCCTCCAACCAGTAAGTGAAATAGGAGCCCGGGAGACAACGAAATGTATATAGTCGATATGGCTCACTCTCCCATACATCAAGTAAACTGTAGTATAGTATGTAATATGACTCAGTCTCCAAGGCATTAGGTAAAACAGTTATCATTCTCCTAGACAGTGAGTAGCTGTTTGGTATGCCTGACTCATAGCCAACAAGTATGAAAAAAAGCTGCCTAGTATGGAAGTCTTGTGCTAGCCAAAGAGTGAAAGAAGATACTAACCACTATGACTCAGTCTCCCAGAAGACATATGTTTGCCCAGTATCGCTCACTCTCTCAGACATTGGGTTAGGCATGTTATTTTGGGCCCAAAAAAGCTCATACTTCTATCTTGTAAGAAAGACCAGTGGACCTAAAACATCTCGCAATCTTAGTCAGTGACTAACTCAACTGTGCTTTGGTTTTTCTAGTCAGGAAACCTCTGGCAGGCTTTCTTCCAGCGGCAGGCCGTACACCACTTATCCCTGTTTTCCATGCCGTATACCTTGCGGCATTTCTTACCTTCCCCACGAGGCTTTCTGGCAGAGAGAGAGAAGAAAAGAGTATTTATTATAGCAACTGATTACTTGGAATCATATGATGAAGTACTCCCTGTGGGCAGTAAATGCATATGTAAATCCAAACTTTTTGCGCTTTAACCTTAATTTAAAGGAAAAGGAAAGGTAAATAAGCTTTTTCAGAAAGGTCTATGTAAATAGATCATTGAAGCACTTACAGAAAAGCTGCACTGAGTCCTCTATCAAAAGAAACACAGGATTTTTTGTCTTCTTTTGTGTACAGATGTACTTCGGTATCAGACTTCCCCTCTCAGAAAAATCCTTCATTTCTGCTGGAGTCTGTTCTGCATTCTCCTTTCTCCATTCACCTGCTCCCCCCTTCCATAAGAATTCACTCCCGCTCACATCAGAATGTGTGATCTATGCTACCAGCAGCATGGAAGCTATGGCGACCAAGCTAAAATAGCAGCTGCTATCTTAAACATATGGAGGGAGCTTCTAGGGCTGTTTACTCAGGTATTGTAAAGATTTCTTATAGCATTCTAACTTGCACTAATGTGGCAAATCTATTGGCAGTAAAATGCCAAAATGACTTTCCTTCTCCTTTAAAAAAAAAAAATCCCTCTTTAATTTAATAAATATATATTAATGGAAGATGCAAAGAAGATATTAATTATAAGTACACTTACATAGACAATAGTTAATCTCTCAAACAAAGCAATTTTGAGATTATATTGTTTGGTAACTGGGTGTACCATAAGTAAAAAGTGATCCTTATATGTAAACTTTATAGTAAATCATGAATTGAATTGCTTATTAATGGATAGATACTGACAGAGACCACATCAATGTTGCATATCAATCAAGATATGTAAAACTGTTTTTGGAAGATGGGGGACAGACCTGTTACTAATGCAAGAGAAAGAAGCAGCAATTTGTTTATAAATATTATTAGTAGATAAAAAAAAACTTGACCTTACATTTTAACAGACAAGATCTATATAAGATTATTTTATACATTTTCTAATGCAGTGGGCACAATGAAATACCTCTAGTCCTAGTTTTTCTGGGGCCATAATTATATAGTTACAACAGTGCTGGGGCTTGCTATCCTGATCTGACCTTTTTCTTTGTGTCTGGTGCTATGCCATATGAGATGCATTGAGCAGAATGAGTCTTAAGGTGGCCATACACGCACCGATATTATCGTACGAAACCTCGTTTCGTACGATAATCGGTGCATGTATGGCATGTCGGCGAGTCGGCCGATATCGCAGGAAGCTGCCGATATCGGACGACTCGCCGATCGGACAAGTTTGAAAATTTTGATCGGGCACCATAGAAGGCGCCTGACCAAAATTCTCCCTTCAGAGCTGAATCGGCAGAAGGAGGTAGAAATCCTATTGTTTCTACCTCCTTACCTGCCGATTCAGCCCTGAATGGTGTGTGGCGGATCTTACGATGTTTCGTGCGACCGATGGTCGTACGAAACATCGTCAGATCGCCACGTGTATGGCCACCTTAACCCTGCACCATGGCATGTACAAATAACAGGGCTGTTAGACCCTGGTCATTTTGGTCAAGTTATTAAAGAGTACCCAATCAAGCGAAATATTTATTAACTCTAACTCCTAAATCTAATTTAATGCAATTTTAGCATTCTAACGAATGACTAGGTTAAAAATGCATGTTTGAAATAAGTAGGGTGTAAAAGAAATTCAACCTTTCCTACCACTTGATCAAATTGCCAGCCCTTGTCTGCCTTTTAAGTAGGGCTAAGCTCGGAGTTTCCCCATTTCTACCACTGCCACCCCTTGAACCTGATTAGTCAAGGAAGTCAATCTTTAAACAATAACAACAAGGGGCTCTTCAATTGTTGGTGAGCTTAGCTCTATATTCCCTCAAAGTTGAATACTACATGAGATTCTCCAAGTAGTATTTTAACAGCTGCTGAAGAGCCTCTGGTTGGACATACTTGCATTAGCATCATGTAATGGCAGTTAATGTGCATTGTAATGGGAACAGGGATTCTCAAGTCAGTGGAGGGAGGAAATTAGCAGAATGAGTAAGAATTAGTTAAGATGTTATGGGCTAAACAAGGAATGGTTAAGAAAAGGGAGAAGGTTTGGAGGGCATGAAGAATGCAAAGCAACTTTAACAACTTAAAAAAAGAAGCTTGCATACAACAGAATTGGGATTGTGACTGAAATATAGCTATTACATTATTGCAAATTATTGTTTTTTTGGACAATTTAAAATGCTAATTCAAGCCAACTCACCAGTAGATTTACTGCTCAAGTATTCATCAATGCCATGAACTATAGAGATATAATTATCACTATTTAACTGGGTTTAGCTGGCTTACTGTATGGATATCGATAGAACAAATCTGTGGCTGGAATATCCCTAAAGGTACATTTCTTTTTGGCTGCTGTCATGCAGTTGATGAGATAAAGTACAGCAGCTTATAAACTGAGACAGATGTTTTCTAGAAAAGGGATATAAAATATTGGAACTCTTGGATACACACTAAGGGGCACATTTACTAATCCACGAACGTCCGAATGTGTTTTTTTCGTAATGATCGGTACTTTGTGACTTTTTCGCGAATTGTCGCAACTTTTTCGAGCTCTCAATACGAAAGTTGCGACAATTCGCGAAAGTCGTAATGGCTATGAAAAAGTCGCGACAATTCACGAAAGTCATAATGGAAATGAAAAAGTCGCGACAATTCACGAAAGTCATAATGGCAATGAAAAAGTCGCGACAATTCACGAAATTTGTAATGGCTATGAAAAAGTCGCGACAATTCGTGCAAGTCGTAACGGTTACGAAAAAGTCGCGACAATTTACGGAAAAGTCGTAACGGCGACGAAAAAAACGCAAAAAATACGAAAAAGTCGCAAAATGTTCGTTTTCCAATCCGTATTTTTCTCATTCGGATTCGTGGATTAGTAAATCAGCCCCTAAGGGTTATACAGCCCCTAGATATTCTTTGTAACATTCCAACCCTAAAAGAATAATCCGGCAAGAAAAAATTTCCCTTGGTAACACAGTATGATTATTGTAGTAGACAAATTATAGAATTGTTTTATAATTCTGGCCCCTTTTGCAAAATATTTTTGGATATTTGGTCAAGAACACACTTTTGGTGTCTTACACAATGATTATGAAGGACAAGAACAAGCTGTGTCATTTTTACCAAAAAAACTACATTTATGCAGAGAGCAACAAGAAACATATTCTTGCAAGTGCTATAACTCCATAACACATCCTACAAAAGGGGGTTTTATAGTTTGTATACTCATACTGAAGAGCCTTTGGGGCATATGTCAAATAATTGAAATTTTCTGCTAAAATATGGATACTTGAACATTTTGTGCGTCCTTAATTATATGGCAGATTCTGGTACTAAGACAATGGCATTAATATATATTTGTAAAGGGAGCATAATTGAAAGCTGTGATGTTTGCCAATTCTTTTAGCAACCATTCAGATCCTTGCCTCCAAGCAGCTAACTAGTGTCACATGGTGATGGTTACTATGCGTTTCTAGAATGGTGGAATACTGTGCACCTTTTGTTGTTTTATCATATATGTTTCACAACTACAGTGGTTACTATTAGAAAGACTAAGGTTAGACAGGAAACTTTGTTACAAGAGGAAGCAAGATGTATTAAGCTGATAAATACAGAGTTTCCATTTGGCTTAAATAACATGTAAAGTTTTAGGAGTTTTAAAGGAAAATGTATAAGCTTCATCTCATGAAAATAAGAAACTTTGTAAATAATTATATTTATAAAATTTCTTATTTAAATATTAGGTAGAGATTTCTGAATTAATCATGTTATTCTTCATTATCCCAAATATAGACTAACTGAAGGCACAGATGAATGATGTTTTTATGTATATTTTTGTCTATTTAAATAAATTGCTTTAACACAAAAAAACTGCTAATAGGGGGTAAGTGAAGCACAGCACAACCTGAAGTGATACATAACTTTTAGCAAGTCTTTTAGGATATCTATTAAATTTCTTACATGAGATGAAAATAATAATACATTGTTTTCATGCTCTTTACCCATTTCTAGATTCCTAAAACCATTATCATGCTTTTTTTTAGGTTATACACATTTTCATTTGTACAAGAAAGCCATTAAATAACCCAGGGTAAGTATATTTAATCTTTGTGATGTACTGTATATGATGTAAGTAATAATGTACAGGTCTGTTTTGGATCTTTTTTTAATATTACTTGCTGGTGCCATATAACCAAAAGATGACTTTTGCATTGTGTTGGATGATGTGCACACATGCTTCAAAATCTGATTTGGGGTAGTCTTAGTTATATCAAGCAGTTTCCAGTTCTTTTTCCTGATCACTGGTTTGCAGCTTAACACCACAGATGGACTGAATTGGACCAAGTGTGGTACTGCACTCATTTACTCTTGTGGTAGTGCAGTTGTAATGCACACTTTGCAGAGTGTCCTAGTTGACCCAAGGGGCTGTTTCCTACAAATAAAGTTGTTGATTTTTGACCTGTATTTCAGGCATTATCCCCATTCTATTGTATGCATGCTGGACATAATGTGTTTTGGTGGAGGTACTTGGAATTTAAGCTGGTAGAGGTATAAGCATAGGTCCACCATAAATATAGTCACAAAAATAAACAGAAGGATAATGGTTTGAGCATAATCTGTCTTCTTCCTGTAGTACATATTCACCTCACTCCGATTCCTGTTTTTGGGGGAGAAGGCAACACTGTCTGAACTGGCAGTTTAGATTCCCTAATCTCTGTGTAGCTTGGCAGGGAAACCTAAGACACAAATAGACAAGAAAATCACATTTCATAATGCAATTCATAAATGCATGAAGTTACTGCTTTATGTTTTAACACAATAATGTGAGCTGTCATAATATACTGATGCAGTTTAAGAAAAGAAAAGATAACCCCTTAATTAGAAAACACTTTAGCAATAGCTTCTCACTATTCAATTCAACTTAAATACCAATCAGGATTTCATTGATTCAATAAAGTGATTAGTGGTGAATTGAAGGTGCTAGCTTTTTCAATACTGTCACTTAAAAAAAGCCTGTGCTACAGTTTCGTATCATCACAGTTTCTCTTCAAAACCATCAATTAAAAAATAAATAAAATGTGCAAGTTTTGAAAGTGCCAATATCAATACCACACTTAAAAAGACCTTTAAAAATCATCCAATCAAGTGCATGTGCTATTTCCGTTATATTCATTCAGAACCATTAATTAGAAAAGTGCTAGTGCCACAAATTCAAATATCTCTGTATACAGTATATAATTTTGTTGTTAAAAAGTTAAATATGAAAGAGATTACTATTGAATCAATAAATTAACTATATACTAAGTTTAAATTAACTAAATAAACTAAATATACTTATGCAGTCAACACCAGCCTTGAACAAGAAGGTTTATGCACCTGCACAAAATTTTGCACATTTTAAAGTCAAATGATTAAAGTGCATGCTGTCTTTCCCATGAGCAAATTATGCTCAATTGCACCCTATTGACTTATGGTCACAGTATTTTGTACCTGCATTATCTGGTGTAAAATTATGCCCTACTTTAGGGAGCCCAGAAATAAACTGATGTTCTGGGAAAGAACATTGTATTAGACACAAAAAAGTAGATTGCACTGAAATTTTGCTTCTAGAACTTTAAACAGCATTAGTTAAATGGGCCCTATGAACAGATAATGTGTCAGGTATTAAGCAGCATTGCATAGTGTCCTGTTATAGGAAAAGTGGAACTAAAAACATCATAGTGCATATTACTAAATATAAATACAAACTTCTCATGCCAGAGCAGTTGCGCTGGCATCATAGGGGTTAACACTGGAAACATTAAGGGGCTGATTTACTAAGACACGATTTCGAATCCGAATTGGAAAAATTCCGATTGGAAACGATTATTTTGCGACTTTTTCGTATTTTTTGCGTTTTTTTTCGGCGTCTTTACTATTTTTGCGTAAAAACGCGAGTTTTTCGTAGCCATTACGAAAGTTGCGCAAAGTCGCGATTTTTTCGTAAAGCGTTAACACTTGCGCGCAAAGTCGCGCCTTTTTCGTAGCGTTAAAACTTAAAAGGCGCAACGTTTCGCGCAAGTTTTAACGCTACGAAAAAATCGCGACTTTGCGCAACTTTCGTAATGGCTACGAAAAACTCGCGTTTTTACGCAAAAAATCGTAAAGACGCCGAAAAACTCGCGTTTTTACGCAAAAATCGTAAAGACGCTGAAAAAATCGCAAAAAATACGAAAAAGTCGTAAAGACGCCGAAAAAAAATCGCAAAATTACCGATCATTACGAAAAAAACGCAATCGGACACATTCGGCCCGTTCGTGGGTTAGTAAATGTGCCCCTTGGTCTCAGGCCCACAAAGAGGCCATTAATTAGATATTCCAGCAGGAGGCTGTGGGAAGGTGTCACTTACTGGTGTACTGTAGGTGTGTTTTAACAGAGGCAATTCTCAGTATTGTCTATGACAACATATTTTCTGGCGTTTAGTAGCTGCTACTAGTAGCTCTGTGTGTCTTCACCCTTTGTGTGTGTGGAAAGGGAAATTTATTTGTATTCTAATTAACAAGTTGACTGCAAGCAGGAGAGAGTAATGTAACACTTTGGCTGCTAGAGTACTTGTTGAATTAGGAGAAGCTAACCCTAACTACAGTGAGAGTGTCTGATACATTTGTGTATTGTGAAATATTACCTGTTATAGAGAACAGGAAAAGATTTATATTAGGTTTCTATTGTGATTTCTATTTCTGTTGTTAATGATAGATGGTGGCAACAATTAGATTTTCTGGGTGTTGGTATGTTGGGGGCATCTGATGTTAGTCTAACCTGTGTGTAAGGTGACTGAGTGTAACCCCTTGTAGCCATGTCCCAGAGTCACGTGGGCTGAGAGTGCCATTTTTGTGACACAACTTTAAAATTTAAACTTAATGTGAGGCCTGCCAAAAAAAGTTTTTTGTACAATAAATAAAATATGTAAGTGGTTTTAAGGTTAACTAAAAGTAACATGTAATTGCAATTAAAATAATTTTTTATCCTTTTAGCTAATGTAATATGTGGCATGTTTTGCTCTGATCTGCATATAAATGCTCACTCCTGTGCTGAAATCAGCCCTGGATGGCAGATACCATGTCTGTCAGTTCTTATTGAATCCGTAGTTAATCATGCACAACTTTCAGAATGGTGACTTAAGGTAAAAGATGTGGAGTATACTCCCAGTATTTGTAAATGCCTTATATAAGTTCTCTACTTACCGAAGTACCAGTAAATGTTACAGGAGACAGAATCCAAGACACACCAATACTGTTGCCATTGGTAAGAACCTTTTTTGAACCAGGTATTTTTACAGGAGCAGTGGTCTGTGAAAAGAATAACTTTAATTTACTAGTTTAAACAATGCAATTTGCAAACATGGATTCTATTTTTTACCACTTAAATCCTCTGCCAGAGATGCTTTCAGCATCCAGACAATAGGGAGAGTAGTAATGATTACATTAACAATAGAAATAAATAATAATAAATAGACAGGTTTTCTTGTCAGTTGTTGTTTGGAATCATGGAGCCATAACACGATAAATGTGCCATCTATCAAGACTTCTTAGTCAAATATATGGAATGATTACTCTCTAGCCCTGCAAAGTGGTTTTTAAGGGGAACATGGTATACCCAGTATTGATTATTTGACTGCACACAAAATGAAAGGTCTACAGGGATGCTAGTGTGATGTTTATTAACCACTTAAACACACTTTACAAAAGACACTAGTAGATAAGGTCAATGCATTTTCTGCATTGTTTTATCAGGGCCCTCCCTGTAGTATATAGAACTACTGGTTGGGGTAAGGAGGTTCAGTTCAGTTATTTAATTATACCATTCTAAATGGATCATAAAAAACATGGCTCTTTTGAAAAGTCAGTGGAATGTTAGAATTTAGTTGGCTATTATCCATTTGGTCTATATTTAACTTGCATCAGTATTACAGTCATGTTGTGTTTTGTTATCTTAGATGTTTGAACCAGAGCAGAAGTTACATTTTGAAGAATTTACAGAATTATTCATACTTAATCATTAATATACAATGCAGTGATTATAAAAGGTAGTAGCTCTGAGTGTGGGTACCTGGTATGCATGATCTAGGTTTCTAAGACAGGATGTACTTGGAGCTGAGCGGCTAAGTGATGAATTAGATTTGGTCGCCGTTTTGGCAAACATAGGTTCACGTTTTCCTTTATCAAAAGTAGGTGATTGCAGTGACTGAGAAAATGGTGAGAGGTGCCTTAATCCTTCACTGACGGCATCTGTGTTCAGTCTTATTTCTGTATAATAGAAGTCCTCCTCTCCCTCATTCTCATCAGATTCTCCAGTATGTCTACAAAAAAAAAAACAACTTTCAAGCTCATACTAGGCAAACATTATTCTCAGTGATTTTTCCTTATGGTCCAAATGTATGTAATTTATTGAATGCAGACCTTGTTGCTATAAGTATTCCTACTCAATATTTTGGTTGATAACACATATTGGCAACTATATAATACATCTGATTGCCTTGAGATTTGTCAAACCTTGATGATTGCTGAAATCAGCTGTCTGACACACAAGATGGATACACAGAAGAATGGACAGGTATATGTAGGGAATTCTGCTATAAAGTGTGACCAGGAAACTGAGCAAAAATATTTTAATGTTCAATGTTTTACTGTGGCAACTATTTACAAAAAAGGAATGGTAAGATGCAATGGCGATACAATTACATTCTTACAATTTACAAGCTATTGTCCACAAGCTATTGACTAAAATCTAGATGCTCTTTATTATCAACCTAATTCATGGTGGGTTAACATTCATCTTGTCTTGCTATAAGGCTTAGCATGCCTAATAACTCCCAAGATTCCAATATTTTCTCTATAATTCAGAGGGCATGAAGACTGTCACTTTTTGAGCATATAACATATAGCTCTAGGCATAAAATGTTAGTGTTGGTCTAAAAACCTTCACTATGATGATTTGAAATTCACCTGCAATAAAGTCTTATGACTTAGAGTTAGAAATTTAAGGTCAGCAATCATTGTGAAGAGTCATTCGGGGTGCTGTTTAGACAAATCCACAGAGAGAAACAAAAAATATATTAAATGTGATCTAAACTTCAAAAATCTCTCTCCCCATGTAAAATGTGGATTGAATTCATAGTGCAGAATGTCAACGGCTTTCAGAGCTCCAACTGACCATTGTTTCTTGCACAATAGATGGTGTGTCATCTCTAGTATAGGTATTTGGATAAAAGTTCAGAATATACTGCTGTAGAAGTGTTCACTTATCTAATTACATAAGTGATAAAGTGAAATAGTTATTGAATGGCCACTTGCTAAGTAATGTATTGTCAATATAAACTGACCTGTTGGAGTTTCCAAAAAATGTTTAGCATTTTTAAAGTCTGTTTTTAGGGTTGCTTGGGAAAGCATACCTTAAAGATGTATTACCTTTTGATATACTGTAAGTTCACTTAGGCATATGGGTTACCCTCATAAAACAATTCATTGCATTTTTTTTCCATTAAGTTTACAAGTACAGCGCAAAGAATAAATCCTGTTCCCAGCCAGTATCTGCAGGTCATTTGCATAATTAGTGTTCTTAGTTATAAGGGTAATGCTAGTCATATTACTTCATTTGTAGATTTGTTTTCTAATTGTTTCTGGAGAGAGGCTTAAACATTTGGAAAAATTTTTCAGACTAAATTTAATGAATTCATCTGATGTGCTGTCATTTAATTCACAATTCTAACTTTGTGTCCATGTAGGTAATACACATTAGTACTTAATAGCAAGGATGGTACTAGTGATAATGTTATGAAAAGCTAAAGATATATGTGAAACAAGTTAAAGGCAGAGAGGAGGAAGGTAAAGCTATGTTTGTCCCACTGGAAAAGATTGGAAGAGAAATTCCAGATTCTATATTCAAATATGTCTCTGCCATAATATTTGTAGCATCTTCTTTGCTTTCATGATTGCTGATTGTTAACAACAATGATGTGGTTTTTGCATTTATCACTGCTCCACAGGATTTTTCTTTTCATATTCATGTTAATTTTTCCACTCAGATGTAATGATGCTCCTCTTATATGTAAAAAGGACGCAGAAACATTTTGTGAACTGTTGAGAAAAATATAATTACTTCTCCAACATCTCTGTTAAGAACAAAGAAAGCATATTCTTTTTGGGTCTCTACATATGTATGTATGTGCCTCATAGCTAGATGTAACAGAATCAGTTCCGAAGACTGCCAGCTACCAAGCAAAAATCCTGCTCATGAATAAAATGTAGTTGAATGTACGTTAGAGCTTTATAGATAAAAAGTAATACCGCTGCGGAAGGTAAAAAGATACAATAGCTATTTCACTTTTCAACTTACAGAAAGGCTTATTTATCAATTTTTGAATTTGTTTGAATTGTTGAAATTGGGCCGATTTTGATCGGGCGGGTTTGATTTTTCCATCGGATTGGGGACTGCATCAGCTCGTTGATGCAGTCCCCCATAAGACAGGGCCTCTGCCCGCCATTTTAATTGAATTAGCCCAGTATCACCCACACATAAGTGGGCATATCGGGAGAAGATCTGCCAGGTTGGGAAAACCCAACCTAAAAGAGCAAATTAGCACAGCAGCATATTTGGACACCATCGTCCGTTCAATAGAAAATGTTTTGGTTAGCTCCAACTGTGCATGCTCACGCAGGGTCCGTATCGGCAGTGAGACCCAAAACATGAATGGAAGATGGCACCAAGGTACACTGCTGTGCTGCTCTGCTCTGCTCTTTTAGATTGGGTTTTTTATAGGGCCAATTTTTAAAGTAATAGACTATGCGAGAAGGGAGAGGTGAGGGGGGTCGACGCAAGCCAGTTAAGGGTGCTTTTATACCTGGGGGGGGGGGGTGCAGTTCTCCTTTAAATGTATATTAAAAAGTTGTTTAGAATTACATTTTATTTTATTATGTAATAAGCAGTGTTTGGGTGGAGAGCCCCTCCATAACAGTAAGAAACTATAATGCTTTACCCCAGATGAATTGTTCTGATATGCTTCTTTATTCCAGCTGATGTGCTCAGAACTTTCTCACATGTCTTCCAGAGACATTTGAACATCACCTTCATGGAATTCTATAAAGAAACAATAACAATATAGTGCAATCTCAGTAACTGTAAATGTGTAAAATATTTTACACAAAGCATGGTTATTCATAAAGGTGTCCTTATACTTAAATAAATGTATCACAATTATGAAAAAAAACATTATAAATAATTAACAGTACTAGTTTATTTATGTTAAGACAGTATAATGTCAGACTAAAGCCAAAATGACACCAAAATCCATGCCATTATATTACACCACCTCAGACCTGACATAATCTGTTGACTCTTTGGTGCAGTAAAATGTGAAATTCAATCTTGTGCAACAAAATTTTTTACAATGCTTTTTTGAAGCAAATTAATTTCTTTTTATACTTGTCTACACATTTGCACAAAATCATACAGCTTTATAACGTGTTTTATTTTACACATTGTACCACACTGTTAAAGGGGATGTTCACCTATAGACAATAGTCTGTATTTGTACATTATCTTTATTGATTAAAATGTGTAGTTTGAAGCTACAGACTAGGATCAGAACTGCTACAACTCTGCTGTTTCCTCTGCCCTCTCCTCACTTTTTAGAAGGGATTGTCCCCACCAACTTGAATTCTGTCCTAACAGGAAGTTGACCTTGTTACTGGGCATGCCTTCCCTCTCCTGCTTTATTTGCATTTCACTGATTGGCTGGATCTTGCCCGCCAGATATGCAAATGAAAGTGGAAAAGAAAGGAATATGCAGTAACCATTTCAGAGTGGACTTTTTTATTTGGCTACCTGCCTAATTTTAGCAGCGCCGGTCCAAAGCTTATATGGTCTGTATCTGCAAAACTAAACATTAAAAATAATAAAGACAGATTATGAAATTGTTTCTCAGAGGGGCTGTTCAAATGCAAACTATTGTTTGAAGGTGAACATCCCATTTGTAAAGTGTTGTATTTCAACTGTTTTTTTTAAGCAGCTTATCTAAGTGAGGAAATGCCCAGTAAAGGTCCCCATACACGGGCCGATTGTAGCTGCCGATTGGACCGATTCGGCAGCTTATCGCCCGTGTAGGGGCAGAAACGAGGGGCCTGCCCGTCCAATATCTGGCCTGAAATTGGCCAAATATCGATCAGCCAGGTTAGAAAATTCAGTCGGATCGGGGACCGCATCGGCTCGTTGATGCGGTCCCCGAACCGACTGCCCCATTGCCGCCAATATAATTCGATCGTTTGGCCCCAGGGCCCATTAGCCTACACGCTCCCCGATATCGCCCACCCGTAGGTGGGGCGAATCTCAACGTGTATGGGGACCTTAAGTCTTTGCACACTAGTTTTACCCAGATATGAAAAGAATAGTTCAGACCTTTCTTTTCCTAGGGACAGGTTCATCAAAAAGAATGCTGCTTGGATCTGCATCTTCATTGTTCTCATCTGTATAATTCAGTGGTTGGAAATACCTAAAGCTGTCAGCAGATAATGGTGGGGATGGAGTTGAAGGATTAGAGCAGTCACTGGGTGTATTCCAACTCCAGCAACCACTACTGCTGGTGCTGGATGGAACAAACCCTGATTCTTTCCAAGACCCATCTGTGAAGAGAAACATAAAAGCTTACTAATATACATCCAGATATAGTAACTGCAATTAGGCCATACATGGTATCATCTTCAACGTAAGTTAGAACTGATTATTTTTTGTGTGCAGTGTTTAACTGATAAATAGTTCAATTTCATGTAAGGAGAGTCTTGCCTGTAAATGTGAGTGATCTTAAGATTATTTTATTAGTGTAGTGAAACAAATTATAATATAGTAACTTGAAAGAGAATGTTGTTCCAATCTTTGTTTTCTGTTTAATCTTGTGAGATGAAATAAGAATTGTTATACACATGAACTGCTTGCTCCAATAGCTAAAACAATACTACAGAACATGTGGAGCTCTTAAATATCAGTGAAAGCAGAAAAATGTTTTAGGTCTGGGGAGTGGGGGAATACATACATATTGGAATTAGGGGCAGTGGTTGTAATATTAACTTTGTGTATTATTTGAAGATAGCTAAAGCTAAATACACCTGATTGGTTGGCATGGTTGTCAGACAAGTGGATCTTTGACCAGTGTGGTCACCTATGTGCTGGGCTATATCAGACTGATCCACTCATTTGTCTATGATTAGATCATAATTGGTGCTATTGCAGCCTGTTGGGAAAAGATTGCGTTAATATGCCGATACAACCCTATAGTTTTAGTCCCTATTTTCAGCCAGATATGTGGAAGTCAGGGAGAGCACATGCACAGGCAAAGCAAATGCAAAGTCTGAAGGGGCCAAATTGGCAAACTAAATCCTCCCACACATAGCCAGCTTAAAACAGAGTGAGCTGAAGCAGGCCTGGTGCAAATCCACCACTATTACCAATATGCCAAAAGCACTCTAAACAGCTCCCACCAAAAGAGTTGTTAGCATTGCATATTACCACCACCAAGTCCTAAAGAGCTTAGAAACAATTCTCATGACCGTTACCAATGTTCTAAGAGCTAAGCTGGCAACACTTCTTCCTGCCACCACTATCATGAATCATGCTAAACCATACAAAGGTAAGATGACCACAGCAACAGGTCATGCTCCCCACTCACCGAGCACTATCAACCTAGATTACTGAGATCACCAGTGCATTAGACTTTCATAGAATTATAGAACATGATGAAAACAAAGAAAACTTTACAGCGCTCCTCTGTGGCATTTGATTCCTAAAGTTCTTCTCTTTGTTTGCATCTTTTTATTTTGATATTCCTGGTACTACATATTCCAAGATGAATAGCGAACTTGTATGCTAGAAGGGTACGCAGATACCTCTATTTTATTATATGTCTGTGCAAATGTCCAGTTCTTTTGCTTCAAATATTCACTTGAAAAACAGACTTAAGCATTACCTAGTGCAGTTGTGCCAAAAGATAGACCATGATCTACCAGTAGTTCTTGAGCCGGTGGCAAGTAGATAACAGCAGCGCATTGCCCCCCCCAAAAAAAGTTCTTGCACATAACCATTCTACCTAATATTCAGATGTTTGAAAACAATTGCATTTTATTACAGTATAAATTGGTTAGGTTGCATTTTTGTGGCTCTGTAACAAATGAGACTGTAAACCCTGATGCTATAGCATTCCCTTAAAAGGGCAGTATACCCCCGTTTTATACACAATGAAAAGGGCTTGTGCTGAACATGCTTTTTTCCTATGTGTTCTGTTATTTCTTATACTAAACAGTTTGGGGGTATACTGCTCCTTTAATATAGACCCCCCGGTGTGTGCATCCCTAATATAGGAAGAACTTTTTTGGCAGTTACTGCCATGGATGTCAAGAAGCGAAGTCAGTGCAAAATCAGTGCTTGGTAACTCAGAGGGTTGGGCAGGCAAACCCTTGAGCAACGAGAGATGCAGAGTGTAAACACTGGGATCAAAAGAAAGTAATTTATGAAGCATTAAGGGGTCTGTATAAAGAAAGAAGCTAACACTAGAACCACAAGCATTTTTTTCAAAGAAGTTATATGCATTTAGATTAAAAAAAAAACTCACTATGTAAAATATTTATAATTGCTGGATGAAATAAAACTTGCTTAATAAAATCGCAGTAACACGGCTATAACATTTTTTTGTGTTTTGTGTCATTTCCGCAAAAAGCCTTTCTTTCCCCAAATCTCCACTAACCTATAAATGACAGCAACCATTCCTACCACCTTTAACGTTACTCTATACATATAAAATGAAGTTACATGATTAAAACCATCCAGATCAAAATATTAGCTGTAAAAAAATGTAAACTCCCTTTTAACCAGTTTATGACAATAACTTGAGAGATCACTCTAGAACTGTATTTCTAAAACAATGGAACTGCCTCCTACCACCAGGGGCTTGTAACAATGGCAAGGTGGCTAAGCCTAAAGGCTAGTTAGGGGAAGATTTGGGTGAAAAACTTGTGCGCTATCCTAGATATTCTTGGAACAGTGGCTAAAACTTATGCACCATTGATTTTCTGTATTAATAATCTTATTATGAGCTAAAGGTTTCTCAGTTACCTTAATGTTAGTCACCCATAGTCATACAAGAAGTGACAGTTGTGTAGGCGTTTCCTGATAAATTACTTAATATGGAGCATCGCACATAGTTTGTGGGTAAATGGCTATAGGGATAATTCCCTGATTGATGTGCGTATCTATCACTGTATATTTACAACACACTTTGCAAGGATATAGGTAGCTTTACCAGTAAGTCGCATAGGAGGGCTTCGAACCAATGGACTTGTAGACAAACTGGTCAGTACCATTGCAGCTGTCACTTTGTCCATATCTGCTTCACCTTCAAATATTCTAGAATACAGTGGAAAACACGTATTTTTATATGCTTTGCACATCAGCTAGCATAAAGGCCACTTTAATAGTTTTATAAGCAGTTATTTAGTCACATAGCCAATTAGAGGTGCATATCTGTAGTTATATATGTTGAGATACATCAACAGTGTAATCAAAAATTGTGAATTATGTTGAGTCAGTTGAACTCAATACAACTATGCATGAACTGCTAGCTCCAATGCAGTTTTTGACTTTGTAATTTCAGGTATTCATGAGCATCAGCATCATATGAATGTTTCACAGTACAGTGCATTAACCAGTCAGTTTGATCAGATCTGCTTTGTCACGCCTCATTTTAAAATATCACTGCCAGAAGATAGTTTGCTAAATGTGTGATACAGTTTTATTTTTAACTACTTATCAAGGTGGATTTTCTCATTACCATGTCACATTTAAGAAATTACATACTGACCAATCATTGCATTTAAAATGCACATTTTTGCATTTATCTAAAGAAAAACATTTCATATCCGCATGGTAAGCTTTTACTGGCTATAGTAGAGGTATAGCCTATGATTAAGTGCCCACTTTAGGCACGAAAGACGTCAGGCTGTTCATGTTTGAGATGTTTTTTCTTTAAATAAAACTAATATGTTTTAACTGCATCACTTTTTGGCCAATTGGTCCAGTCCAGTCTTTAGTGCCAGCCTTGTTTTTCTGATTTTTGAGGTACTTTGTTTTGGAGAGTCCAGTGGGCTGAAGGTTTTGAGGTTTGAGCACCTGGACCCGATATACCAATAGGATGAATATACCATTTAAAGTAGTCCAGTTGGAAATTTTTTCTTTATTAATTTGATATAGTACAGATTATGCTTTTCTTGAAATATTAATTGTTTTGTTGCAGTCAACTTTTAGTTGACCAGAGACCATTGTGTAAAACTGTAAAATTCACTGGCTGACCTGTACCTGTTTGTAATTCTGACACCGCCACCAAGTAAAATGATCAATTGACTCATGGCCAGTTAGTTGTTCTGCTTGGTGCAGTTTAATCATCCAGTCTAGTCAATTGCAGTAATGTCTGGCAAGTTGGCCTCAGGTAGCATATGTGAATATGTTTTCCTTTTTTACTTTTTTTTTATATTTTTCATTTTTTCTGTAAGCATGCAAGTTTTTCCCAGACAACCTGTTCAAGTCCAATGAACAGTATGGGGCTGATTTATCAAAGTATGAGTTTGAATCTCGAAATGGGTAAAATTTGGATTAGATATGATAATTTCTGATGATCGGAAATGGCACAAAAATGCTTACGAAAGCATTTCTGAACGATCTGAACGATCGTTAACGACGGAAAATCCTTTCTGATTTTGATACTTCTGTGCATGTTTTTGGAAGCCTCCCATAGGACTCAATGGCACTCTGCAGCTCCAACCCGGCCCAAGGATAGTCACCCATAGGGCTCAATGGCACTCTGCAGCTCCAACCTGGCCCAAGGAAAGTCTCCCATAGGGCTCAATGGCACTCTGCAGCTCCAACCCGGCCCAAGGAAAGTCTCCCATAGGGCTCAATGGCACTCTGCAGCTCCAACCCGGCCCAAGGAAAGTCTCCCATAGGGCTCAATGGCACTCTGCAGCTCCAACCCGGCCCAAGGAAAGTCTCCCATAGGGCTCAGTGGCACTCTGCAGCTCCAACCCGGCCCAGGGAAAGTCTCCCATAGGGTTCAATGGCACTCTGCAGCTCCAACCCGGCCCAAGGAAAGCCTCCCATAGGGCTCAATGGCACTCTGCAGCTCCAACCCGGCCCAAGGAAAGTCTCCCATAGGGCTCAATGGCACTCTGCAGCTCCAACCCGGCCCAAGGAAAGTCTCCCATAGGGCTCAATGGCACTCTGCAGCTCCAACCTGGCCCAAGGAAAGTCACGATACCGAAGCTTGAGTGAATCCAAAACATTCATACTCAAGTATGATTTTGTTGCACAAATTGTTGCGCTTTTTGTCACAAAGTATGAAAAAGTTGAGCAAATTAACTAAAAAGTCGCAAAAAAATAGGCACAGTGCGCAAACTTAGAAAAGATACGTTTTTTTGTATTTGGAAGCGATCGTACTTTGATAAATGGGCCCCTGTGTGTTTAATTGTATTCATTAGTTTTCATGCACAAAGTATATAATAAACATGTAGCTTGGTGCTGGCTATTATATACCTATAGGCCGATGACAGACGGCAGAAGATTAGTGGCCCTGTGATTAATCTCCTTAAATGCTTTCCTACAGGCAAGATTGTAAATCGCTGGTTGGAAAACATGTGTTGCTTTGGCTTGCAAAGAAACTTTTGGTGACTTCCAGTGACACATGTTTTCCTTCCAGCGATTTATATTCTCGAAGGAAGGAAAGCATTCAAGGAAATTAGTCGCCACCTCTAGAGGAGATTAATCATGGGGCGACTAATCTCCTCCTCTGTCATCAGCCTAAGGCAGCGTATTTATTTCTCAAACCTAGCATTTGCTTTCTACATCAGAAATGTTTTCACCACAATGTTAAAGCTCTAGAGCTGCGGGTTTTCTAGAAAGCAATAACTGAAAAGTTTCAGTGATGCAGTAAGCTTTCTTTAAAGGGGTGGTTCAAGGGGGCATAGAATGTTTTTTTTTTATAGTTTTGGAATTCTCTTATTTTACCTCTGTTCAGCTTTCAAATGGCTCTTCCAGCAGCCAAAAAACTATTGCTCTGTGAAGCTACAATTGTATTGATATTCTTACTTTTTATCCTATTCAGTTCCATAATTATTTATATTCCAGTCTCTCATTTAACCACTGCCTGGTTGCTAAGGTAAATAAAACTCTAGCAACAAAATGACATACAAAATTGGGGGGCTGCTGAATGGAAAACTAAATAACTGAAAAACTATAAAAAAAAAGAAATGAAGATCAGTTGCAAATTATTTCAGAATATCAATGTCTAATTCATATTAAAGTTAATTTAAAATTTTGGGTGCCAAAATGTTAGGCACCCCCAAGTGACTTTAATTGCTTACCTTTTACCCCGGGCCTTTGCTTCTCCTTTAAGTAGCACCCTTACATACCATTAATAATCTATAACTTATAGGTTTACAACTTATAGGTAACTGCACTAGTTTTCCAGGATATCAAATAATACCCATTGTGCAGCTGTGTAAAATATAACTTACTAGTTGATTAAAACATTTGAGGTGCTGTCAAAGTGAATTATACTTCTATACACCTTGCTCTATTGGCAGTGCACCTTATCCCACACTACAGTTTAATATAGTAAATATTGTATCTAAGATTTTACATAATTCTAAACTGCATTGTTTGTTTAATTAAGGATTACAGGGTTTGTAATACAACAGGCCCAGGTCCTTCTGTATTTTAATGTTAAATGTCTTATGTCATACACCACACACTCCGTGATAAATGGCACAAAAGGAAGTGTAAAAAGTCCAGTATTGAGTATTCAGTAGTGGACAGGTGTAGAAGCAAGACCATGCACTTAATTTGGCCACAGGGCAAACAATTTAACATGATACATACCTTGCATGAGGGACATCAATACTGGATGAAACTACTTTGCATTTCTGCTCAAGAAGGGAGAAAGAGCTTGTGCATTCACCATTCATGTCCTGAGCGCGTTTAAGCACTTTGCCTGAATTACATTTCACAAATTCTGCTTCCTTCCTTTCTTTTGCTTGGTAAGTTATTGGTTTTTCTGATGCAATGTGACCAGTATGTCTTTCCAGGTATTGATTTGTGGATGGTACAAACTTGTTGTTTTTCCTTGTTCCCTGCAGAACAAATATAATAATTATTATACTGTAAGAATTGTTTAAAAAGTCTGTAAAATGAGAGCCCCAGGATAATATACCTTTCTCCCTGCATCTATATGTATTTAGTTTTTCTATTACAGCCAGTTCAACTACAGCTCTTCTACAGACTTCCTTGTCTAGCGTTAAGCTTCGCTCCTTTTGCTTTCTAAGCACTGCTTCTTTATCCGACTGTGATGCCCTCAAAGAGGTGCCTACTGGGTATGCCTGATTCATTTTAATTGGATCAGAGGCAGTGTGCATGGCCACTAGGCACTTCTTTGAGGTCTTTATAGTCAAAGAAAGAAGGAGTGCTGGAAAGCAAAAACAGCAGAGATTCACACTAGTCAAGGAAGTCAGTAAAAGAGCTGCTGTTTAGCAGCTTGTAATAGAGAAACAAAATAAATCTGCATAAAGGGAGAAAGTTATGTTATTCTGGTGGCTGTTTTAGGGGATTTTAAAAGAAAAGACTTACGTATCCTATAACAGTTTTCAAGGTCCTGAGTTTTAGACTCCAGCACCTGAATACACTTGAAAACATCTTTTAAAACCTTTATGTTAGGGGGCACATACTGTACCTTTAAGCTCATCCGTCCTTCATTCTGCCTCGCCAGTTTGTTCTTTAAGTATAGATAAGTCTGGTTTTGCAAAGTCAGTGCATAGATTTGTTTTATAATTTGTACAACTTTCAGTAAGGCTAGTTCTGGAATCACCCTTTTCTCCTGCGTATGGATGTTGTAAGCGGGCTGGGGAGAAGGGGTAGTCCAGGGAGGATGCTGTAGTAAATGGTTATTCTTGTGTCTGTGTGCAAAAGCCACAAATCTTTGAGCTGCTGAGGAACCAATAACTGTTGTTTCCTTTGCCACAGTGTACCATCATAACTGAGCTGCAGTCAAGTTTGTGTACATACTGTTGCCATCTTGGAGCTTAGAAGCTCCTTTGCTTTGAGCTATTTTCCTTCTCCAGCCACTGAATTTTCTCCCAGCTATGTAGGGTTGTTGCTGCCAACAAGCAGGGACACCAGCTCAGTTGTCTTTAGTGAATGAAGCCTCTGAAAGTCAATATAATATCATGATTCTTGAGCTTTTTAACTCCAGCTTTCCCATTTTACCAGCCAAGCTCTTTGCATTAGTAAACACCTATTAAATGCTGGTACAAATTTTTATTTGTATAATATAGCCTTCTCTGATATTCCTATCAATCTTTTCAGCCCAACTTTCCTCTATAATTTCTCACTGCTTCCTCCTACTCTATTTCTAGTTTAAAATCTCCCTCATACTTCTAAGCCACCCTCCCCCCAAAAACAGCTATACCAACATAATTGAGGTGCTGTCAGTCATTGGCAAAGAGTCTGTAGCTGAGGTGAAAGACAACCAGAAAAAATGCTACATTTGCCATATCCATGAATTTCCTCATGTAATATAAATGAAGAAAGATTTTTAGTACACGGCCAAAATAACAAATGGACTTACAGTAGGGAGCCTGGCCCTTTCTTATATTTGGCTTATTTTGCATTCATCCATTGCAGTTTTGGAAACAGTTTTTATTTCAGCGTATTTTGATGAATGCTTTTTTGTCTCCAGGTATTTGTCAAGAAATATGGAGCCTGCGTTATTAAAGATTTCTAAATTACAGTGAAGATAGCAAGAGAAGAAATTAGCTGGAAGAAGGAATCTGTGGTAAAACCAGAAGCAATCTGAAATTGTGAATACATTTAATATTTTCAGTGCATACACAAACTATCCAATGTTTTATCAAATCTCTGTATTTGAAATTAGCCTTTAATAAGTGAGAAAGGTACCTTTCCTTTTGCTAAAGCCCTATTGGCTCAGCTTTTACTCAGGTTTAAATACATTTTTCTTTTAATTATCTAGCCATAGCCTACCTAAACTCCACCCACAACCCTCATATACTGTTACAGTTTCATTTTAGATGTGGAAAAGAGGTTCAAGAATGGCTGGAAAACTAAAAACATTGACAGCAGCAGCATCTAATATCTAGCTTGTTCATAGCCTGTGCAAAGCAGTGCCATAACTGTTGTAAGCACAGTTCAACAGGAACATTTTTTGCCTTGTGCACAGCTGTCTCTTTGGCATACATTTGATCAGTTAGTGGGAAGCATCTGCTGTGTGACTTGGATTGCAATGACATCTATCCTCTCTGGGATTTTCTTTGTAGCATTACGTACCTTTTCAAGTCTTTTGTTTTGTCCCATCCCAACTTTTTGGAAATGTGTTACTGGCATCAAATTAGGATTAAAACAAGTCTGTACTACTTGCATATAAATATATTGTTAAACTGATTTGCAAATCATCCCATTCTGTTTGTGTTTAGGTTTTACACAGTGTTCCAAGATTTTTGAAAATGGTGTTCTATAAGGGAACACGTTTTACAAGTTTAGTAAGAAGCCAAAGAAATAGATAAGCTCTTTTGTTATTACTAAATATTTGTTGACACTGGAAGTTTAACTAATGGAGAACAGTTTGCAATGCAGATTGCAATATTTTCATACCTGGTTTCTTCACTTCTTTCCTGGAGTACTTTTGGAATACATTTCTTCAAAGACAGAAGACTGGCACAAAACCAGACCATAATAGCAGAAGTGATGCAATTAAATATTGTTTTATTTAAAAACAAAAAATCTTAAAAGGACAAGTTTAACACATTTCATGCCTTGAGAGGCCCCTCATTTGCTCTACATTTTTAGGGATAAACTGAAAAAATAAATTTTTTGGTGTTTTGATTTAGCTGAATAAAGAATCCTATACAGTAGTTTTGGCCAAATACCTATCCAAATCTGAACCCTAATTTGCACAACTGGACCCTAATCCCCTATAACTGTATCATCTAAAACAAAAAAAATATATAACCTTTAGTTGTCTAGTCCTTATTTGCAGTATAATGACATGTTCCAATTTAAACAGGTCAATAACTATCCCTTAAGGTTTTGAAGAAGTTTTAGGCCTAAAGCAATATAGCCTCCCTGTAATCTCTCCCATTAATCAGATTGCAAGAGAAGGATTGTCTTAATTGTGGTGAAAGAGCCTTTATAAACTGCCAGATTCAAGCTGACCTTCAGGCACAAGAAAAATAGTTTCAACTTGCACCATCCTGCGCCAATTCACTGAAAGAGTGCTCTGTGGTAGGAGACCCAGGAAGACCCCACTGCTGACAGAGAAATATAAGAAAGAATTGAGTTTGCTAAACATGTAGAAATCCTTTTGGGAAGACGTTCTGTGGACAGATGAAATGGAATTAGAGCTTTCTTGTAAAGCACAACATTATTTACTGGAAATTAATAAAGCCTTTAAAGAAAAGAACACCTACAGCCAAACATGGTGAAGGCTTTGCTGCCCAGAAACATGTTGCCTTAAGTCTGTGCATAGCAACATGAAACCAGGACATTATCAAGCCATTTTGGAGCAAAATATTGTACCCACTGTCAAAAAGCTGGGTCTCTGTGGAAAATATGGTGAGTCTTTCAGCAGGACAATAACCTTAAGCAAACTATGAAAAGCACCCAGGAATAAACAAAATGCTTGTTTGCTGTAAAGTTGCCATCAGTGAGTTCAGAACTAAATCTCACTGAACACATGAAGAGATCCGACAATTGCAATTAGGTGATGGCATCCTTCAAATCTGGAAGAACTGGAGCAGTTTGCAAAAAAAGATTGGTCTAAACTGTCAGTAGAGAGAATAACCTTTAATCAACAATTGCAGAGGATTGTTGTGAAAGAACTTTGATTAACTGCTACATGGATTCAAGCAAAAGCTTCAGAGACAATCTACAACAGTTTCTACTTGCACCAACTTAACAAAATTGTGTTCTGTGGTAGGAAACCCAGGAAGACCCACTAATGACAGAGAAACATGAGAAAACCTGACTGGAGGTTTGACCACAACACACCTGAACAAGTCAAAATTCTTCTAGGAGTATGTTCTGTGGACAGATGAGACTAAATTTAAGAGCTTTTTGGTAAAGAACATCCCTCTTATGTCAAACATGGAGGAGGTTTGCTGATGTTTTAGGGATGCCCTTGGAACTGACAGGCTTGACTCTGTGCATGGCATCATCAAATAAGGAGACTGCAAGGCAGTTTGGGTTGCAATATTGAATTGAGAAAGCTAGGTGTCTCACTGATCATGGGTGTTTCAGTAGCACAGTGACCCAATGTACATAACATCCAAGAATGGTTGAAGACAAAACACTAAACTGTTGAGAAGTTGCAAGCATATAAGTCCAGATATAAATCTGAAAACTGCAGTTGGTAGAAGGCATCCTTCAAATCTGGGAGAAGTTGATAGCAGTTTGCAATATAATAGTGAGATAACACCATAGAGAATGCATCTTTGAATAAATGTTTGTGTGGTACTGTACAGTGGACTTATGAGTAAATAATTGTGTTTGATTTATTTGCCAAATACCCATCAGTGCAGAACTTTTTTTTTGCTTATTTTTAATTTTTCTTGCAGTTGCATTTTTTCTTTTTTGGTGTACACCACGGTGTTGTGTGTATATATGTTGATGTTATATCTAAGGGTGTATGTACAAGTAAGTTTTATTGCATTGGTACAGTGTTAAACATTGGTAAGGTGGGCATCCATTTTTAGGCTTAGAAGTGCTTTTGTCTATTATATTTGATGACCTGTACATCAGTAGCAGCAGTGTTTTTATATACAAGATAAAGTATGTTCATGCATGAATAATCTTGTGTAACACAAAATTAGACCGAGGCTGGCTCTGTGATAAGGTTATCTACTTGCTTTTAAGTTGCAGATAACACAAGCAACAAATTAAACAAAACAATCCTTGGACATATAGCCAAACTGTAATTTTACCCTTTCAAAAATTTATTTTTGTAAAATATGGCTCACCAGGTCATCAGAAGAATAACTTAAGATAAAAACTGCCTTTAATCCCAATATGTTTGCAATGGCTGATAAAGTGATGCAGATGCCGGGATTTGCAGTACTGGTTGTTAAGGTTTTGCAGTACAGCAAGAGCTCAGAAACCTTATTCTGGCCTTTTGCTTCCTGTCGCCTCCGATCTGCATGTGCACGTGTGCTGAGAATTATAGTTTTGTAAT
The DNA here is from genome assembly GCF_000004195.4 of Xenopus tropicalis. Classification (NCBI taxonomy): domain Eukaryota; kingdom Metazoa; phylum Chordata; class Amphibia; order Anura; family Pipidae; genus Xenopus; species Xenopus tropicalis. The sequence goes on from NC_030682.2 coordinate 123,762,082, forward strand.
CACTTATTAGACACATGCTGCTGCCTTTGCAGTGTGAGTTGATGGCTGATTGAGGATAATGGAGGCTGTACTTTAGCAATAGCTAGAAAGACACGTGTTGACAAACCCCCTCTGTTCTTTGTGCAGATGTGAGTATGCAGGCTGGTTTAACCTGCTCGTAGAGCTACTGTAGTTCAGAAACAGTCAGGGGAGCCATACATAGGTAGTCCCTGTGGCTAATAAATGTTTTCAGTACGTGCTAGAAGCAATTCCTTCTGGGAATTTTGGGAGTTGTAGTATGATAAGTGCAAGAGTACTTTGTGCTTGAAATTCCTCCCTGATCCCTGTCTGGGCTGCTTTTTCTGCTACAATTAGTAAAATTTTAGCTGAGGTTGCTGGGAGCTGTATCTCAGTATCAGCTGTTCTACATTTACAGTGATAGCAACGAGTATTTGTCTGGTGGGGGCTGTGATTTGTAGTGATGGATCACCTAGGGAGCTGCTTGCAGGTAATGCCTTCTGGGAGTTGTAGAAGCCCCATCTGTAGCCAAGTAAAAAATTAATAAAAATCACGTACATCTATTGTTAGGGTATCTGATGAGTGTGCACGTCAGGGTGTGCCACGGATAAAGTTTGCATGACTTTACACACAACGCACATTTCCCCTTCACTGTGACACGCACATTCACTCTCGCACCAGCCTGGTACACTTAAATGATATGTACAATAGAAGAGGTACACTTTTATATGACACACCCACAAAAACAGAAACACTTAGGGCATATTCTTCAGGGGGTGGAAAGACAGTTACCTGCAAATTAGTTATGTGCGAGTCAGGAAAAACTCAACCCACACCTGACCCTAACCCGCAAGGAGCCCCAGTGGGCCCTGCACCCCCCAGTCCGATCCTGTGCCCACCTCCTGATAAACATGTCCATCTGTCTTATAGACATATGCGCTCATTGAAACATACACTGTAGACTCCTATACATGCACATACATCCATACTGACAAAACCCTCACACTTGTGTACGTGTACTCACAGCAGTCTCTCACAGTCTCTTACACTCACAAAAACTCATACACGCTCACAGAAGCAGAAATGCACGCTCACAGACACACCCACTTGAAGCGCACAGAAGAGAATATGCCTATGTGTTACACTATGGAACTGATCAAACTGTACATGCAGCATATTTATGGAAAGAGTGTCCAAGGGGTTAACAGATTAACCCCCTTTGCGCCGTGTCTTTATTTAGACCCATTTCTTGATTAAATACAGTGTAATGCATTCACATCCCTTTAGCCAAAAAACAGGACGATTTGAAAAAAAAAAAGTACCACCCCAAGGATAATGAGTCCTGGACATGGCACAGCATAAATAAAAAAAAAAGTGTTGGTATTCCTTTAAGGGGAGCATACTGTATACTGAGTATCTGCATTTATTCGATGCACAGAGCTATTTTCAGCATCATTATTTCACCATTGTCCTCTTTATCCATGTGAGATTGATATCCTATCTGTTGTTATTAGAAGGAATAGCCTGGCATCACTGCTCAGCAGCAAGTCTTTGTTAGGGCTGCTACTGCGACACATGCCTGAAAGGTGGAAAAACTGACATAGAAGTATAGAGCGAGGCGAACACGAGCCATGGGCTGACACACCCCCTTCTAATGGAAAACACAGCTAAAATGCCTGTGTGCACAGGGCTGCCTGCTTTCTGCTACAAAGGGGATTCAGGCACCAGCAGTGTGGGACTTGAAGGCTTCTGAGGCATGCTGGGAGTTGTAGTACAAAAACAGGCTCTGGATAGAATACCTTTTATTCAGCAGCTACTGCACTGCAGTGATAAGGTTCAGTAGAATGACATTATTTTAAAATCCTTATCTATACACCTGGGCTTCAATTGCTCCTTAGTACTGTTTTGTATGGAGAACTGCCCAGTACTATGTGCAAACTTATTTTCTTTGTTATAAGAAATGTAATCCCCAGTTGCAGCACATGGCTACACACAGTACATATATGTCTGCTATAGGTTGCAGATCAGCATGCATGTAGGCACCTCTCTTTCTCTCTCTGTCTCTCTCTGTCTCTCTCTCTCTCTCTGTGTCTTTCTTTCTATCTCTCCATTCTGGTTACACCCACCTTTAAGGAGCAGTGCACAGATTCTTCTCCATCGCACGTGGCTCGCTGCTGCTCCACAGCCACTTCTTCTTTATCATTCGCTCTCTGCTTCTCAGCCCCCTCCTGGATAACTGCCCCCATTCCCAGTCTTTTTCTTGCCCCTTTCATACCCCAGTCTTGGGCATCCTCAGAAGTATTCACCTTACTGCCTAGGACGGACCGTTTGCTTAGGCGACGAGCCTGCATGTTAATCTATGGGATTGTCCTATCCCCTATCTCCTCCCCTCTAGGCACAAACAGCTGCAGCAGCCCCTATATCCAGCACAAACACAGCCTCCTATAGTCTGGGATCCCCCCCAACTGAGCATAAACAGCTCCCCACTAACTCCTCACCCTAGCTGTGTGTGGGCTTTCCCAAAGCCCCCAAACCCATGCAAACTGGAGTCCTCAAAATCCTGGACTGGAGTAGCCTTTTATTTGGAAGGTCAGTGGCAGAGAGGGACTGTATTTATACAATTAATGCTTGTTTTATATTTAGGTACTGCCATAGTGAGAGGAATATATTCTACTGTAATAGATCTATTTTGTTAACTCTTTGTACTACCTCTCATTTGCACTGTATTATATGGGTTTGCACTGATACACTATTTAAAATTTAACTTACAGGCCACAGCAAAAGAAGTGTGTGTCCTAGGCAATGCAACAAGGTTGTGCCCCAATTACAAATAAACATGCCATCCTATGTTCTAAATTTCACCCTGACAGCTAGAAGGTCACTAGTTAGCCTTTCCTCATATAAATGGTAAGCAAAGCTTAACTATTGTCTAAACTAATTATTAAGCTTAATACTCTTGACAAAAATTATTTTGTGAAAAAGCTATTATGTGCCTTGGAGCCCAAGTCAAATGCCCTTGTGTATGTGTGAACCCATGTGAGTGAGGAAGCAGACTCAGCGTTTGGGAGGCCAAGATTACAGATAACAAAGTGAGAATAATTAAGCTCAATTTCAAAATATTTGTGTGCGAAATAAATAATTTTTCCCAAAGTTAAAAGGATGGGGCTCTAAAACTATTTTGCTGCGAGGCCAGGTAACATCAAAGTAAGACAATGTAGGGCAGATATACTAAGATAGGTGCTACATTGTACCAGTGCAGTTACTTATGGTAGATCTTTGCTTTCTTTTTCTAAGGCCGCGAGAGTTTGAAAGTCTTGCGTTTTTATGCGTATTTCGGCTACATGTGCTTGCACCCGAGCGTATTCCATTCATTTGGGTGCAGGCACATGTAGGAGGCTTTGGGCAGTATTTTCGGCAAGCGTTTTTCTGCTTGCCGAAAATATCCGCCCTCCACTTCGTCTGACATTAGCCTAACAAAACTAAATGCTGGTTGCTTGCTACAGGCAACCGCACCTGTGCAATTTAGCAGGTATGTCTGTAAATGTGTTTGTTCATGATGGACTGGTTTGGATCATTGGTGTCAGGAAACAGGAAGGTGCAAGCCCAAATTTGGAAAAGCCTACACTTGCTCCACATGCATTGTCACAGCTACAGAAAGCAATTTTGCAGAATGCAGTGTGCAAAAAAGGCCACAATTAGACTTTCTTTTGCACTTTCCAGGCTGTCTTGCATTGTGCAGTTTGCAACAGGCCTCTGTGCTCCAGTTTGGGGAATAAGTAATGTAGTTTTTTTTTCTGTGGATTTTCTAACTTGCTGAGAGCATTGTTGGTATTTTTATAAGATTTGGACTTTGAAGGTGAACAACCACTTTAAGGACTTGATTTGACTGTCCCAGTTATCCCTGCAAAATTCTTTCACAGAAGAAAGGAGCTCTGATATTGTAATAATCAATCTATCCATCTCCTCAACAGGGCCCTTCCTGTGGCTTTAGAGTCTGCTCTCCCTGTTGTTATGCCATTATCAGTGCAATTTACTTTGTTTCTTATTTCTGGGGCGTATGTTCAAAATGTGGTCACTGTCACCATATATGTTTTTTTGTGTCGTGTCCAAGGATGGTCCTGCCATAAACCGAGGTGGAAGTTCACTTCCCGTAACAAATTGCTCCTGGGAACCTCTGTCTTCCACTAGTCTGAAATTACATGGACTTCTAAGTACCTTACAGGCTACACTTTGGGTTTTAAAATTAAGACTCCGCTAGAGATACAACTTAATTGCTTTAAATCCCAATAGAGATCTTGGACTGCATGCAGGAATATGATGTTAGGGCCCAGGCCCTTCTATGCATGTGTCCCATAGGGAGGAAAGATGTTGATTTCTTCTCTGTTGTTTTCACAGTTACTGTAAATTAGTAGATTCAGTGTGACATGTGAATATGAACTCTTTAAAACACACACAATGAAGTTTGATTTCAGAAGAAATTTCCCTTCTGTGGTCAAAAATATCGGCACCTTGGACTTATCAAATAATGTGCCAGTTCTGCCAGAAAATAACAATGCTGTTCTCATATGTATTTCTTTTGTTTGCATTCAATCAACACAAAGAAAATTGGAAATTATTACATCTTACAAAAAATCACAACAAGGGTTGTATTGTAAGAATTCTTTGAATTTCAAGCAAACAGGTGATTCTCCTGCAGGATAAGAAGCACACATTCATTCATAATTCATTCATTTTAAATTGTCTGCAAGTACCACACTGAACATGGGGAAAAGAAATGAACTGTTTGAGGAGGTGAGGCAGAATATCATGGGCAATCTCAGTGTTACACAAGAAAAATTGATGAAAGATTGCAACTTTCTAGCAAAGCTTCAGACACAAGGTACAACAGTTTCAACTTGCACCTTTACTCAGTAAAAGGGTGCAATGTGGAAGCAAACCCGCTACTGACAAACTTAAGAAAGCCTGACTAGAGATTGACCACAACACACTTGAACAAGCCAAAAAATCCTCTTGGGCGTATAAACTGTGGACAGATGAGACTAAATATGAGATCTTTTATGGTTAGGAACATCTAATTGTTTACAGAAAACACCATTCATAATGTCAAACAAGGAGGAGGTTTGCTAATCTTTTAGGGTTGAATTGCTGCCTCTGGAATTGATTGGCTTGAGCCCTTGCATGGCATCGTGAAATTAGGAATTTGCAAAGGCATTTTGGGGAGCAATATTGAACCCATTGTCAGAAAGCTGGGTCTCTTTCCCAGATCATGGGTATTTCAGCAGGACAATGATCCAAAGCACACTTTTAAAAGCACCCAGGAATGGTTAAAGGCAAACACTGGCCAGCAATGAATTCCAGATGTACAGTAACTTGCATTGAGCACTCCTGGAGGGATCTGAAAACAAATTTGGGAGAAATTGAGCAAATTCAGTAAAACAGTGGTAACATAGAAAGCTCATGTATGGCTACAGAAAGTGTTTGATTTTAAAGGTTGTGCTACCAAATATTAAAGGAGAAGGAAAGGCTAATAAAGAGTTAATCTCAAGCTGCAGGCATACCTTCAGTTGTCTCAGTAATGCCCTTAAGTTTCCCCATATTTCAACCATTCAGATGATCAGAAGCCAAACAGGAAGAAAAAATGCAGAGCTGGGTAAAGAAGATTCCCATAATGCCTCACTCCTGCACCGAGACTAAGACCAGCTCTTTAGTAAGCTCATGCGCATTTAGATCTTCTGTGGGCACGCACAAGCAGAAGCACTCCCCTTCCCACGGACCCTCTGACACTCCCACTACGAGAGCACCAATACCAACTGTCTGGTTGCTATGGTAACGTGCTATACACGGAAGCGATCCGAACAGCGCTCAGGGGGGAGGGTATGATGCGCATGCACAGTATAGTGCGGTGAGGGAAAGGAAGTGGGCATCCCATTTCAAACATGGTGGTGCCATTCACTAAAGCAATTCTAAAGTTTGCTTTAAGTAAAACTCTGTTATTCTTGCATTAATAGAGCCAAAAGTAAAGCTTTTTTAATTAACATTAGTAGGACTATTGAAGGGTGTCCTTTATAGATTTTGCCTTTCCTTCTCCTTTAAGTAAAGAATGTCAAAGTGATTTTTTTCAGATGTGAAAGGATATATTGAATGGTATAACAAAGTTCTGTAATCTTAATAAAGAAACAAAAAGTTGTGGAAATCTATTTTTGCCAACTTCAAACATATTTTGCAGTAGATCAATTTATTTTAGAATAATTTGTGAGTTCAATAAAGTACAAAGGTGCCAATATTTTTGGCCACTATAAGTAGCAATGCTGAACCTGTACTTCATTGCCTCTGTATAGCTGTCCCAAGACCATTTTTGGGCTATCCAGTCAACTTACCTGCATGCCAGTCACTTAGATATGGTGCCACTTGGATAACCAAATTGTACTTGTGTCCCCGTCCTATTTCCAAGTGGCCTATTACATATGTGGACTTATAATGTGCTAATCTGGGCAGCTTTCCATGCTTTGCCATCTTAAGACACTTTGGTGAGATTTGGAACACAGCCTTGTACTATGCTTTACTTTGTATCTTGTTCATACAGCAGGTAGAAACTGAGCTCAGTAGCTGATAAAGATTAAGTCTAAAAAAATGGGGGCCACTTTTTTATTCATATACTGTATGTTTTTTTAAAGCAAAGAAACAATATTGTTAAATGTAATTATTTCACAAGAGATCAACATCAGATGGACCTTTTGATTAATATAATATCATTTGGGTTTTTCTTGTATGTTGCTGGCAAATGATTTGCTATGCAACACTAGATCTAGAGTAAATTATATAATAGTTATTACTCCTTTTCTAATTGGCCAAAATACACAAAGCATGCTTTAACAATATAAAGCAAATATACCACATTACTGCACAATATTGTATTGCAATGTAGGACCTAATAGCTCCCAGTCCTCCCAGTTTTCTTGGTTTCTTTGTCTAGGGTCACATGAAAACATAGAAATGCCAGCCAAAATAAAGTCAATGAATCCCTTTGGGGCCATTGTGTGAGTATCAGATAAGCAGCATATATTCATCAGGAAGTTTAGGCATTCAGTTTGCCTTGTCTGCTGTGAGCAAATTGCTAGTTCACAAACAGCCAATCATAATGATCCAGACCGGAATATCTGTAGAGAAAATGTACAACCCAGGTAGCACAGAGCAAAATATGCTTGCCTTTGTGGGCCTCAGAAAAAGCAGTAAAAATACTGCTGCATCTCCCTTTAAATTCCTACACCCAAAATCAATTTTTTCAAAAACGGTCCAACAAATTTAAAGAATGGGATTTTACCCTATCCTAATAGATTTCAGGTTGTCTTACTTATTATGGACCTTTAGGCAAGGCAGCAGTGGGCGACATCACTTATACAAACTTTACATGTTTTTAATTAGGACATTTGAGCATTGTGCAAATATGAGCCATGATAGAGAAATTAAAAAATCTGTGCTCTAATCTACTGATCATTTTTATGATTGCTTAGGGGGCAGTATACTCCCTTTTTAACACAAGAGCAATAGATATGGCTTGGGCCTGTTTTAATCACAAAAATACATGATTTTTAATTTCTTGAGCTAAACAGGGCAAACAAGGAAACTAAAGCTACTCCATGTTTAGGACTTGTGAAATAGATAATTAGATAACCAGTATGCACCCACTGTTCACTTGTTGTTGTGTCTGTTTTGTAAGCAGGAGTCCATTAAGCAAGGGGATTATCTGTGCACTAATATAATGAATCATTTAACTCATGTTGAACAAAGCGATATACTGCCCCTTTCTGCCCCTAACCTGGTACACTCCCAAGGGATATTACTGCCCCTCATTTATAATTAGACCCTCAAGCTAGTTTACCTGTCTTCCACTTTTGCCATGGGCACAGTTGGGATGATTTCATTAATTCTTTAATCAGCCTCTGTAAAATAAAGTTGATACCACTGCTAGTGTAATATACAGTAAAGGGGATGGATTATCCCTGCACTAACCACTGATGTTCAAACCCAGATTGGTAACTGCCTCCTGGCTATCTCCTCCTGGATGAACCGACGCCAGCTCAAACTTAACCTAGCTAAAACAGAGCTCATGGTCTTCCCGCCCAAACCTGGCCCTCCTCCTCCTTTCACCATTACTATTGATGGCATGACCATCAACCCTGTAAATTATGCACGCTGCCTTGGGGTTATCTTTGACCAGTCACTCTCCTTCTCTAACCATATTAATAACACTGCCAAAACCTGCCGCTTTTTCCTCCGCAATATTGCCAAGATACGCCCCTTTCTTTCACAAGCAACAGCTAAAACACTAATCTATGCCCTTATCCTTTCCCGCTTAGATTACTGCAATCTCCTACTAACCGGCCTCCCAGACTCCCACCTCTCTCCCCTGCAATCAATTTTAAACTCTGCTGCCAGGATCCTCCTGCTCTCTCCTAAGAGGGATCCTGTTCAGCCTCAATTAAGCTCACTAGCATGGCTGCCTGTCAAGCAAAGGATAGCTTACAAAATCCTTCTGCTGACATTCAAAGCCCTTCAATCCTCTGCTCCTCACTACATTTCCTCACTGGTCTCCCTGCATGTTCCTGGTCGTCTCCTCCGCTCCTCTCAGAGCCTCCGTCTCTTTACACCATCCACACCCACTGTGCTCTCTCGTCTTAAACCTTTCTATCTCGCTGCTCCTTACCTCTGGAACTCTATCCCTGAATCCCTCCGTAGGGAAAACTCACCCACTCTCTTTAAGAAAAAACTCAGCTGTTACCTTCTGGAGCACTAAGACATTATTTTGCCCAGTCCTGCGCTTAGGGGCAAATGCCCATACCTGATGCACTCTTACCTTCCAGTTTGTGCCTGTATGTTACCCAACCAATCAGATTGTAAGCTCTACGGGGCAGGGACCTCCTTCCTACTGTGTCTCATACCACATGGCACATATATGTATTTATTGTATTTATTTATTATATCACTCGTCCTCCCTGTGTGTAATTTTGTATTCTGTAAGACTGTACAGCGCTGCGTACCCTTGTGGCGCTTTATAAATAAAGTTACACATACATACATACATACATTATCACTTTTACTCACAGAAATGCTTAGTAATACATAAAATAAGTAAAGTAAGAAGAACAGAGCAAGTTCCTCTCTTCCTGCTACGAAATGTAGAGAAAAGGGTGGAAAAGAATAGTAAAAAGTGTATTTAGCAAAGGGTGTGAAATGGCACATGGCTCATGTACCCATTAAGAATAATTCTAATTTGGGGTAGGATTTTACCCTTTGATGAGTCTCCTCATTTCATAGAAAGGCAGAATGACTAAAATATTGTAAAGTCTCTCTGGTACATATTTCTATACAGTGTGAGAAAAGGTGGCATTCTTTATATCAGGCCAGTTGTTCACAAAGTTCCTTCCCAGCAGTGTCGATATAAAGAAATCCTCCCAGCAGGAAACGGCATTCATACAGATCAGTCAGTGCCACTTAGTCATTCACCTGGCTGCTGTGTGACTTGCCAGAGGTTGTATTCCCTGGGGAGTGTGAGGTTGTTCCATTTGGCCATACACCAGCAGTTTCCTATTAGCTGCAATGAATATATTTTAGGCTAAATCATTAGCTGCGGTCACCTGATTAAAACAACTGTCACGGGTTAAATGTCCAGCGCTCTATTTTTTATGCAGTGTGTTACTATTAATTGTTCTGCCTTGGTCTCTTGTTACATGGTAGAAGCCAGTCCAGTATTTCTCAGTCACTCTGTTTGAGCTGGCAGATTGCTGCTTGTAAACACACGTGGTTCGCCAAGAGAAGTTTCTAGCCATTGGCTGATAAGTGCTACGCCTCTGCTGTAACATATATTGGAGCTGCTGCCTTGTCTACGAAAATTTGGCTAATGCGCCACAACTGGGAGGGAAGATTTGTTCACAATGAAAAATGAGTTTGGGCTGTTCTGTGGTCTACTTTGTACATTTGTTGTTGTTAGGAGATTGTTGGCCTTTCCTTTTTCTGTTCTATGTAGCATAAAGCATATAGTGCAGTACTGTACATGGTATGGTACATTTTCTATGACCAGGCCCACAACTTATAAAGCAAGGTAACTCACTGTACAAATTAAGAGCCACATTGCATTGTAGCACAAGCCCTGTAATTTTACACCAGCTTAACAAACGTCTTATCAGCTTGGTGCTGTCTCTAGAAGACAGCAGAGACCATGACCATATGTGCTGAAATAATGTATCATCTCTATCTAACGACTACTCAGTACTACTCATCTGCTACTAGATACAATGGTGTTTTTTTTAATGGCACCAAATGTGGCATCACTGTGTATGAATCTGTAGTTTAAAGGCCTACATTTTCCTACCATGTACATAAGTTGGGCACATCTCCCCCACCCAAATGGCATAATTTCTACTGCATATATCCTCTCCATTTGCCAGCACATAACATTTTCCTAAAACAAATAGAAGCTTTCACCCTGTGGCCTTTTTCCGTCACATCTTCAGTGACATTTACATCTGCAAACAGCACATGTGCTCTGTAAAGTTCATGCAATGAAGAATGCAGGCTTACACAGGCACAATTTACTTTAATAAAAAGTCCTGCTTAGATTGTGCCCTGTAATGGTTAAGCTGGCCATACATGCACCGATAATATCGTACGAAACCTCGCTTTGTACGATATTCAGTGCGTGTATGGCAAGTCGGTGAGTCGACCGATATCACAGGAGGCTGCTGATATCGGTCGACTCACCAATCGGGCGGGTTAAAAGATTTTGATTGGGCGCCATAGAAGAGGAGCGCCATCAGGAGAGGAGATTAGGAGACAAAAACAGCAGCAGACAGCTAGAGCAGAGTTTCTATGGGAATCAGCAATGCTATCTCTTCATTGGCTCCTAGACTGGAGACCATGTTTAGTAATCTTCATTATTTTTTTTTATAGTTTTTGAATAATGTGCTGAAATTCCAAGCTGGAGAGTTGCTGAACAAAGAAAAACCCAAATATAATAAAAAATAAAGACCAACTGCACATTTTCTCAAAATATCATTCTCTACATTATACTAAAAGTTAACTCAAAGGTGAATAGCCCTTTTAAAGATTTCAAAGAGGCTGTTCACTGATTAAAGTGACTCACAGAAATGCTGCACTGACTTCTCTGTCAGAAGATTTCTTGTGTCTGTAATTCATGTGCCAGAGACACGCAGCTCTCTGCTCCCCTCTCCCTCAAGAATGCTAAGGACTCCCCCCCCGCTTTGGAATGTGGATCTGAGCCAATCAGCAGGAAGCTGACTCATAGGGGCTGATTTACTTACCCACGAACGGGTCGAATGGAGTCCGATTGCGTTTTTTTCGTAATGATCGGTATTTTGCGATTTTTTCTTATGTTTTGCGATTTTTTCGGATTCTTTACGAATTTTTCGGATCCAATACGATTTTTGCGTAAAAACACGAGTTTTCCTATCCATTACGAAAGTTGCGTAAAAAGTTGCGCATTTTGCGTAGCGTTAAAACTTACGCGAAAAGTTGCGCATTTTTCGTAGCGTTAAGTTTTAACGCTACGAAAAATGCGCAACTTTTCGCGTAAGTTTTAACGCTACGCAAAATGCGCAACTTTTTACGCAACTTTCGTAATGGATACGAAAAACTCGCGTTTTTACGCAAAAATCGTATTGGATCCGAAAAATTCGTACAGAATCCGAAAAAATCTGGGTGTCTGTGCAGGAGTGCAGGAGTGAGGCATTATGGGAACTTTCTTTACACAGCTCAGCGTTTTTTCTTCCTGTTTGGCTTCTGATCATCTGAACAGGAGAAATATGGGGAGACTTAAGGGCACTATTGAGAGAACTGAAGGTATGCCTGCAGCTTGAGATTAACTCTTTATTAGCCTTTCCTTCTCCTTTAAGCTATAAGGTTAGACGGTCAAGGTTGGGGTTGTTTTCTCTCTTTGTGAGGGGACCTGATTACTCTGTACAAGCAAAGGTATGGGATCCTTTATCTGGAAGCCCATTACTCAGAAAAGTCCAGTTGTTTTAGACTTAATTCTACTAGATACTGTATATCCAGAAATCTCCAAATTACAGAAAAGCCATCTCCCATAGACTCCATTTTAATCAAATAATTTAAATTTAAAAAAAACACAATGTCCTTTTTCTCTGCCTGTATTTGATTCCAACTAAAATATATATATATAATTCTTAATGGAGGCAAAACAATTCTATTGAGTTTCATTCATATTTTAATTATTTTTTAGTAGACTTAAGTTATGGAGATCCAAATTACGGAAAGATCTCTTATTCGGAGATTCCCAGGTCCCGAGCATTTTGGATAATATGTCCCATACCTGTACATTAGAGGGGATTACAGGCAGATAGGGCATTTTCCTTTTTCCCATAAAAATGATCAACGCACCAGAGGCCCCTCCTTTAGATTAGAGGAAAGGAGCTTCCATTTGAAGCAGCGTAGGGGGTTTTTCACGGTGAGGGCAGTGAGGTTGGGGAATGCCCTTCCTAGTGATGTGGTAATGGCAGATTCTGTTAATGCCTTTAAGAGGGGCCTGGATGAGTTCTTGAACGAGTCTAATATTAGGCTACTGGGATACTAAAATCTACAATTAGTATTGATGTTGGTATATATAGTTTATACACAGTATATGAGAGTATAGATAGGTCAGGGTAGGTGCAGGGTTCACTTGGTGGGGTTGAACTTTATGGACTTTGGTCTTTTTTCAACCCAACTTAACTGTGTAACTGTGTGGGCATTAGACTGGATGCACAACGATGTTCAATAAAATATTTCAATTAACAAACAGTGGTGTGCTTGTCCAGTTAAAAGTTTAAATTATGTTTTGACCTATATACTTTATCGACTTCTTCATTGACCTATTTTCTAATATAATGAGAGAGTGAGAGAGGAGTGCATACAGTATTATAGGGGGAGCCAGCAAAATGTGTGCTTATATTTATCATTGTCTAATGACAGTATAATATCTAAACATCTAATCATTACTCCCAATCATCTGCAGTAATACCAGCCCCTTACTTTTTCTGAGACAGCAGGCTAGATGCCCTACCATGTTTGGGGGGGGGGGGGCAAGAGCAGGCAGAATATAATAGAAGGGTTGCCAACCAGTTTGTATTTTACCAGCCTAACCGGTAAAATAGTGGCCAAGACTGTGGCCAATATTACAGATTTACCGGCAATGTATTTGCCATTAAATTTTAATGACCTCTTCTTCTGCCCCAAGAACCTGCTCTTCAACATCATTGCACCGGCAGTCAACTCCATAGCTCTGCCCTTTACATCACTGACCTGCCCCACCTATGTCATCAACACACCCACCTGAATCATTGGCCAACCCCCCAGTGGTATTTATTTTTTTACAAAAGGTGGCAACCAAATATAATAGTTGCTCCCCTAGACTCGCTTTACCACAGTGAGCTTTTTACAGTATTTTTTTACTGGATTACTAACCTGAACCCCTGGTAGGAGAAAGTCCTACTAGCTTAGAAGCACTGTTAAATAGTATGTTTAGCAAGCCACTTGCACTTATTGCCATTACAGAATATTATTCATTGTATAATTACAATTTTCCAGTTAGTGGTACATCCCCTTTGGGACACTATAAAATGTAAATAGAGAATGGGTTGGTTTGCAAATCATTTAAACCTTATATTTAATTGCAAATAGTACAAAGGACACCAAATGTTGAAACTGAGCAATAGTATTGAAATTGTCTGTAAAGTACGGTATATGCTTATTTTAATTTTGATGCCAGCAAAATGTTTCAGGGAAATGTTCCCCACTGTGTGGTCTCACCTCTCCTTTTAACAACTCTCTGGGACACAGCTTTACTCTAGGAACAGAGGAGACCAATTGCTGTAGTATAGAATGTTGTCCTATTCTTGCCTAATATAGAATTTCAGCTGCTTAAAGGTCCCCATACACGCTGAGATCTCCAAGCTCGCCAAGAGAGCGGATCTGCACCCGATATCCCCACCTACGGGTGGGCGTAGTTAAAAAAAAATAATAATTCGATCGTTTGGCCCTGGGGCCAAACGATCGAATTATACTGGCAGCAAGGGGCAGTCGGTTCGGGGACCGCATCAACGAGCCGATGTGGTCCCCGATCCGACTAAATTTTCTAACCTGGCCGATCGAGATCTGGGCAATTTCAGGCCATCAGTCGGCCAGGCCCCTCGTTTCTAACCCTACACAGGCAGATAAGCTGCCAAATCAGTCCAAGGGACCGATATCGGCAGCTACAATCTGCCCGTGTATGGGGACCTTAACAGTTTGGGTTTCCTTTGTCGTATTTTTCCTTTCATGATGCGCCAAATGTTTTCAGTGGGTGACAGTTCCAGACTGTAGGTAGGGGCCAGTTAGCACCTGGGCTCTTTTACTATGGAGCCAGGCTGTAATACACGCAGAATGCAGTCTTCTGAAATAAGCAAGGCCTTCCCTAACAACAGGGGTGGGCAAAGTTTTTGGCTCGGGGGCCACATTTACTCACAGGCGGGCCAGGCCGGGCCAAAGTCCTCCCACCAGCTCCCCCCCCACCAGTATCCTCCATCTCTCCGACCTGCAGCTCCCTCCATCATTCCGCTGCATCTGTTCCCCGGCTCCCCGCTGCATCCTTTTTTATGGTTGCGCCCCCTGCGCACGAGCACGCACGAAGCGCAACCAATCAGGGGCCCAGAAATTATTTAAAGGGACCTGGAGTCGGCGGGCCGGATTAAAAAGGCCAACGGGCCGTAGTTTGCCCACCCCTTCCTAACAATGATGTTGCCTGGATGTCAGCATGTGTAGTTAAACGTATTATTCAGCATTAGTGGTGCCTTCCCAGATGTGCCAACTCCCCGTGCCACGTGCACTAACGCACCCCCATACCATCAGTGATGCTGGTTTTGAACTTTGCGCTGATAACAAGCAGAGAGGCAGTTCTACTCTAGCTCGTTGGATGCAGATTTCCAAAAAGTATTTCAATTTTTAATTTATGAGACCACAGGGCACCCTTAGTCTATCATCACCTCTTTGCCTCAGTCCATCTTAAATGAGCTTGCGCCCAGAGAATGCATTGCTGTTTCTGGATTGTGTTTATATATAGTTTCTTGTTTGCATGGTATAGTTTTCATTTGCAGTTGTGGATGCAGTGACAAACTGTGCTTTTTGTATCCCCCATGCCCATGCAGTGATTTCCACCACAGAATTGGGTCAGTATGTAATGCAGTGCTGCCCAAGGGCCCAATGGTTACAGCTGCCAATACTGGGTTTCAGTCTTATCCCTAGAGATTTCACCAGATTCTCTGAACCTTTTAATGATATTTTGTACTTTGAAATTCCCAGATTGTTTGCAGTTTTACACTAAGGAACGTTAATCCTAAATAGCTGCAATATTTCCTTACACAATAGTGTAGCCCCCCCCCATTTTTACTGAGAGACCTAGACTTTCTGGGATGCTCTTTTAACCATTACACAATTTTTTTTGAAATGTGTTGCTGGCATGAAATTCAGAATGAGTATATACTGTATTTATTTCAGAAAACTATATTTCTCGGTTATAACAATTGATATTGTCTTATTTGCAATTAAATACAGAGCATAAATGATTTGTGAATCATCCCATTCTCTTTTTACTGAGTAGTTGACCCATTACATTTTAGAATAATGCAGAAATGAACTTTTTGCAACTGGTCTTTTTTGTTGTTATTTTTCAGCCTTCTAGTTTGGAATTAAATGGCTATTTAGGCTTAATTTCTCTTGCAACCAGTTATTGATTTCCAAGTCAGACTGCATGAAATTAGTGTAAGAGTCAAACATTTCCCTTTAGTGTCACTATATCATGCTGGAAGGGCCAAATGTCACAATCCTGCTGACACAACGTCATTGGTCAACTATCAGCTTATCGCTTAACATAGCCAATTAGGCTGCTGTAGCCAGGGCTAAAAATTAATACAGTACTGCTGCAATGATGCTAGAAATGCCCCAGACATTAGCCTATTTCTGCCTCTAGAAATGCGAGTGCTTACAGAACCATAGGTCACTCACTCCACCTTCAGTCTTCACTGGGCTCCAACCATGACCCCCACTGTCCAAGTCTCAGAATAACAAATGATAGAACTTGCATCTCACTTTGGCTCTAATATCAAATGACTGCTGTTATCTGGCTCAGTTCCTGCCCTCTTTTACTAATTGAGATTTGAAAATGGTCAGTAATGGCTTGCCTCATTGGGGCCTTACCCTTAGGGGACATGTTACGGTAGCTTTACTCACTGTGAACTTGAATTGGCAGTCAGTTACACACAGGGTTTATGCAAAATATGAGAAATTGGTTCCACTTTTAACAGTGATCTTATTAAGTTGCTCCGAGAGGCAGAGTCCGTAATATTCCTGCCCTGCTAGAGCTGCCCTGGTCAGCATTAAGTGAACTGATGGTAAAGTGCAAGCTTTAGGGCAACAATTCAGTGGCAAAGTTGGGGTCTGCCGAGTGCTGTGGTGCATAAAATTGCATATACTCAGCTGGAACATTTACTGCTCAGTTGGAAACCCCGTAGATCTAGTAGTTGAGAGCTTAATGACATTGGATTGCATAGGTGAGCAGCCACACACAAACTTTACATGACCCCATACTAATGTACTAGTTTAAAGTATAGCTATGGGACCTGTTATCCAGAATGCTTGGGACATGGGGTTTTCTGGATAAGGGATCTTTTGAATTTTTTTATCTTTGTACCATAAGTCTACTAAAAAAAATCATTTAAACAATAATTAAGCTCAATAGGATTGTTTTGCCTCCAAAAAAGGATAATTTCTATATTATTTGGGATCAAGTACAAGGTACTGTTTTATTATTAGAGAGAAAAAGGAAATCAGTTTTTAAAATTAGAATTATTTACTTATAATGGAGTCACAGGAGATGGCCTTTACTAAATTAAGAAGGTTCTGGATAACGGGTTTCTGGATAACAAATCCCATACCCACACTTTCTCCGAGTGATTGATTGCAGTTCACCATCCTATTTTGGTGGATGCAAACATTTCTGCTCTGAAAACACACCTACTATTAAAGAGATACTGACAACAGAATTTAAATCTTTTATTTTCTCTATGAGGGGGCGGCCATATTTGTGCAGCAGGAGGCCGTTAGCATTAGAAGCTGTAACTGTCAGGCTGAGAGGGGACAGTCAGGTTTAGGAACTTCAAGTAACAGTTACTTACAAAAGCGGCCCTATCAGCGAAGAATGATCAACATGACCCATAGGGAACTTTTTATGTAGATTCATATTTTAAAAAGTCGTTTTCACTTTAAAGGAGAAGGAAAGGCTAATAAAGAGTTAATCTCAAGCTGCAGGCATACCTTCAGTTGTCTCAATAGTGCCCTTAAGTCTCCCCATATTTCACCTGTTCAGATGATCAGAAGCCAAACAGGAAAAAAGAACGCTGAGCTGTGTAAAGAAAGTTCCCATAATGCCTCACTCCTGCACCGACACCCAGACCAAGTGAACAGGCTCAGTTAGTAAGACTATGAGTCAGCTTCCTGCTGATTGGCTCAGATCCACATTCCTAAGGGGGGAAGAGTGAATTCTTAGCTTTCTTGAGGGAAGGGGGAGCAGCAGAGAGCAGGAAGCTGAAAGCTGTGTGTCTCTGGCAGAGGAAAACAGACACAAGAAATCTTTTGACAGAGAAGTCAGTGCAGCGTTTCTGTGAGTGCTTATGACTGTATTTACATAAACCTTTCTGATAAAGCTTACTTAGTTTTTACCTTTCTTTCTCCTTTAGGTTTTGGTGGAGATTTGGGCTAAGGCCCCTTGTTCCACTGAAAACAAATCTTAATGTTATAGCATTCACTTCATAACAGGTAACAGTTTCTTCCTATTGTACACAAATCTAGGTTTGTATAAAATGAATTTGCTGAAATTGGAAACAAAGAATGTGAGAAGTCTGCACAGAGGCCTGACCTCAAACCGAACAGCTATGGAACGAATTGGAACTCTGACTCTAAGCCAGACCTGAGTGTCCGACATTAGCGCCCAGTCTTGCAACCAGCGCAAAGGGAAAACCAATTTCTTATTAATACCTTTGGTTCTGGAATAACACATTGGACTGGCAGGTGTGTAGATACTTTAAGCCATTTTTAGCCAAGTTTATCATTTTTGTGACTACAGAGTACAGTCAGATTGAGGGAGAGATAGTAGTTATAAACAGGTAAGTGATTTACACACACACACAAAGAAAAAGCCACATACTGGGGGAGAAACACACCTGAAAGTAGGAAAGAACTGTAGCTGGGGGAGAGAAATGGTAATTGAGAGTTAAAATGGTTAGAAAACACTAATTTTACTGACAATAATTAGCCAGTATTGTAATAGAAACTGAAATTAATAACCAAATTGCATATTTTCAGTCTAGGGATGTTTAAAGGGTTTGCTGTAAGAAAGAACCTAAATAGCTGAGCTAAGGGGTAAAATTCTAAAAGAAAAGAACCATTATTAAGACATCCTGGAATCAGAGGGATATTTAGGCACAGACATGCTTGGGGCTCATTGTGTGTCATTCATTTCAGTGGGAAAAAAAGGCATGTGACTGTAAGCCACCGGGGAATTCTATGTTTCAGTAACTTACTATGAGGCATAAAGTGTATGTTAATGGCAGAGGAACAAAGCTGAATCCCAGTTTAGCACAGCAAGCTGCAATGTGAAACTGATGGGAAACATTCTAGGGGCTAAAACTCACAGCAGCAGCCAATTAGTTACATCTTAGTAGTGTAATTCATATAGATTCACAGAACACCACATCTGATTGGTTGTTAGATTACAGAATGGGAATATTTTGTCTGTGTCTCTACACAACTGTATTAGGTAATAACACAACGAGAGCCATAATTTATATAAAAGAGATTCATTTGATGATTCCCTCTTATAACAGATTGCTGGTAGGGGGACAACAATATTGTAATTATATATATTCAGAAGCATAGAGCAATTGGAGAGAAAGCACTTTATTGCAGATATCTTCTTCTTGGACTTTGCCTATGCTTTTGATACAGTGCAGCATCAATGTTTGCTTTCTAAATTGGTCTTGGTGCAGCTGTTTGTACACGAATAGAAACTGAATAAAAAGATTCTGTGCAGATGGTGGATATTAATGGGATACTGTCTAATTCAATTTGGATTCCAAATCTAAGTGGCGTGCTGAAGGGGGTATTGGGTTCACTTATATTAATCTGTTTACAAATGACTTGGGGGAGGGCATCGAGAGCATTGGTGCTGGTCAGTGATAAACCTTTATAGGACAAGTGAATTCATTCAGGATGTATTATTCTTGTAGGGGCTTTCAACCAACCGGCAGTCTTGTTGACTAAGTGACAGATTAGATGCAGTGTTGATACATTTAAGGGTGATGGCACATGGTACATTTTGTCACCAATGCTGAGGGCAATGGCCCATAGTAAGATTTGTTGCTTGTGGGTAAATTTGCACTACCACAAGTGACAAATCTCCTGAAAAAAAAACTCGCCATAGCATAACATTAGGATTGCTAAGAGTGAAACCCATTACTTACAGTGATTCGGCTTAATCGTGAAATTGCCTTCCTTCTTTCTGAGCAAATTGGAGGCAGCTTCCGCAGTATTACTTTTGATTTCTAGAAGTAGGCGCATCTTTTTTCAACCTCATCATCTAAGTAACTATGTAACTATACAGGTTAAGGCCAGAGACCAGGACCGGATGATAAATCTTTGTGCCCCTAGGCCAGACTGCCACTCGCACCCACCTGCTGCTACCAACCACTGCCCCCACCACCTACCAGCAGTGTCTCCCCTACCCCCCACCTACACATCACGCTAGCCAAGGAAAATAAGGAGCCATGCTAAAGAAGGAATATGTGACAGATAGTGTAGTTATGATTGTGGCTCCCTAGCAATATGGCGGGCAGTATGCCACCCTAGGAGCAGGGATTTTTGGCCTTCTCACAAATACAGGCCTGCCAGGGATTACGTAGAGGCAAGAGCATTATCATTCCTGTATGCAAAGGGCTGGTAAGCCAACAGTATTGGGGTGGTTTGTAGTTCCCCAAAAATGATTTGCATTATATCTGAAACCATCGTCGACACCTTGGAAACATCATGCATATTTAGTATATAAAGGACACTGAACCAATTGCCATATACTCTTTATTGTATTATAGTAAACCTGTACTTGAGTAGCACTTTACTCTTACAATGCACTTTACAATAAATGTACATGCAGGTCCCTTTGGCTTCCCTACCACCCATCTCCTAATAGTACCAAGGTGGAAAACATACGGGAGGTAAATTATAACAACACTGCTGTAGCGCAGAAAGCGGAACACAGCTAATAATGAGAATGGAAGAGGGGCTTCTGGCTTGTTCCAGGCTGTGGGGTGGGCCTTTGTTTAGGGAGGTAGACTAAAGGTCAATGAAGTTGGGGTGAATATATTTTTTGCACTGGAGGATCACAGAACTTTGTTATGGACTAAAGGCCAATTGTGGAAGTTATAAAAAATGTTTGGGAACCAAATGTCTAAAGATAAAAAAAACCTCTGCCCTACACTATTGGCACTTATTGAGAGTGCTTCCTGGCTCTCTATGCCCTGCTCATCCTTCTAAATCAGTAATGAATGTAAAACTAAACTCTGTAAAGCAAAAGCCCCTGATTATCCAGGAGCAGGCTGATGTTACACACACCAAATACTATACTGGTATTTGCCTTTCTTTTACCAAAAACAATACACTATGCTGGCCTGGCTTGTTTGCCTCTGTAAAGCTGCATATGCCGTGTCTTGTTGTAATACTATTTGTATTTATTACATATTTACAGTATAAACAAATTTTTCTGTACCGCTCATATAAAAAACCAACAGGTTAATGTAACAAAAAGTCTTTTGTTTGCTCACATCTAGTAATCCATAGCAACCACCATAGCAACAAATCAGATGTTTGTCGACAGGTGAAAGCTACCTGCTGACTGATTGCTATGGGTTATTTTTAGACAAGTAACACACTTAAGACCATTTATTACATACTACCCAAATGTCTTCAGTCTGTTGCATGAAACTGAAACACTTGCAAGTCAGATATATTTGAATTTCCCTTATATATGTCTGCTATTGACTGGGATATGGACTCTACTGGTTTTATAGACATTGCCCCTATATTTACCAGCATCAGTGAATAAGTGAATTAGTGAATAAGACTGCTACACTGAGATTTTTGCTCCCCAGATCATTGACATAAGGCAAGCTCATCATCTTTACATTACATTGACTCATTTTGGTTTTATATCTTTACAGCATTTGTTGAATAAAGAATAAACATACCTGAGTAATAAGTTTTTTTTCTACAGAAGAAAAGGGTGGCAGTATGAAGAGTAATTAATAGTCACATCGACAGCTTTCTGTATCCTGCTACAACCTCAGCCTACTTAAAGAAGTCTGTATTTCACAAATGTTTGAGGACCTTAAACCTCACATTTTTTGACAAAATTCCTGTACATCTGAATCAATAAAATGGAAGAGCACAGCTTTATATACAGCAGAGGTGAAGTATGCTAGATTAGAGCAGGTACAA
This sequence comes from Xenopus tropicalis, assembly GCF_000004195.4. Classification (NCBI taxonomy): domain Eukaryota; kingdom Metazoa; phylum Chordata; class Amphibia; order Anura; family Pipidae; genus Xenopus; species Xenopus tropicalis. Next base: position 123,783,667 of record NC_030682.2, read on the forward strand.
GTTTGGCCCTATATACACATCCTTTAGTTACTAGAATGTCAGCCAGCATTGTTTGATTACCCACTGATTACCAACTGATTTGCCAGCCAGTTTGATTTCCCACATTGGGACATGGGACCACTGCTGTTGATCTAAAGCAGGGGCAGGAACTGTATGGTTTGCTAGGTATTGTGAGCCACAGATGTGTGTAGGTAGGGCAGTAATTAGAGGCAAACATATTACACCGCTGTACTAGTCTGTACCAGCACCTCAAAACTAATGCTTAAAAATACACTCACAAATACTGCTTAGCAATCTTTGCAGGACTGGTCACTTAGGAACCAACCTATGGTGGTAATTACTGTGCTAGTTAGGGCTGCTACTATGCTTTTCAGGCAAGTGGACTGTATAAAAAATAAAACTACACCAATTAATATCTTTTATAGTATTCTACTTATTGGGCACTAGAGGGCAGCAGAACCTGTAAATTGAACAGACCGTTTTAACAATGTATCACCTAGACCTTTTTCTAATTTCATTTGGGCATATATGTCCCCAAACCCCTTCACTTCATTCTGTCATGGCTCTTCTGCAATCATACAACCTTCCACAGGTGTATTAAAAATATTTTTGCATTAACTGGTTCTATTAGCAATTGCCTGCGTCTCATATTTCTCCCCACTGATCCTGTCTCTCTGGGTTATGGTGCCCCCCCCCCCCCCGCCTAGCAGCAAACTGGTATAATCCTGCTGTGTGTCTCAGTGCCGCCTTGCTTGTAAAATGTAACCCCCTACTATCACTTTAGGCAGCAGAAGTAAAGTGGTGTTTATTGGGGGAAAATAATTAGAAGTCAGTCATTAGTGAAATTCGTCAGCCTTTGCCTGCTGTATGAGCTGTAGGGAATCTTTTGCAGCCTTGAGTTCCAAGTTGGTTACATAAATAGGATATACCAGGCAGCTAAGCCCAGCCTCGCTGTTCTGGTTCTGACCCCTCAGTATAGAATGCATTTCCACTTGAGTTGTGGGTGACACTTTTAGCTTTGGTATGCCAGCCTGCCATTGTCTCATACCAGCCCCAAGTCCAATGATGGTAACTGTATAGTGAAACAAAGAAAAATATTTCCTGTTCTGCAGGAGTAACCAATAGAAATCACATGACTGCTGGTAAGATTCAGACAGGCTGGTCATGGGCAGAAGTTTGTCTGATCCATTAATGATATTAAAGGGAGCAACATGAGCACAGAGTCAGAAGTCATACATTAAATCAGTCCAACTGTATGAATGAACCTGTGCGCGTGTGGCCAGTCTAACAATAAAAAGCCCCAACACATGGTTTGCATAATGGGATAATACTAGAGGAGTGCATATTTTATTTATTCCCAGACATGGCCCACCACATTGGGAGAATTGACTTTAATACCTCGATTATGAGAACGGAGTATAAAGCTGAGCAGCTGTACAGGGGCGTAACTTGATCAGTCTGATCCCATTTATTCTAGCATCAGCCTACTGCATACTTCATGTTACAATGCAAGCACTGCCGTTGCTGCTATACAACCTAATTGTAAGCTATTCAGAATAATAAAAACACACTTTCTGGCATATCCAATGGTATTCTAAACAATGTAGATTTAATCCTGCTGTGACCATTAGCTTTTCTCTCAATATAATTATCAACACTGTTAAATCCCATTATTTGTATACACAGTACAGCTGCAGAATAAAAGTCATTTATGGAAGATTTCTTTAAAAAAAAAAAATACAAAACTACCTAGAAGCTGCCTGAATTCAAGATCAGTTCCCATTTGGCAATCCTTCAGATTATGGTTAATGCCTGGCACATGTTCTTTAAGGCTGATATGAAAAGGCCCCTACGTGGGCCTGGAAGGCAGCAATAAGCAGATGTGTGCTTTTTCCGTGTCCTCACTCCACAATGAGAAAAGTACAAAAGGCTCCATCACAGACATGTGCTATTCAAGCTTGAAAAGAGAGAAAGTCACTTCCCAGGCCTTTAAAGTCTTGTAAAATCCCCATTTTGTACCAAATCCCCAATACTTTCATAGTCACTCTCTCCATGTGCAAGAAGCGTTTGGCCAGCATTGGTGTATAACATAGTCCTTTCCTCTTCTCTGCTTAAGTTAGCAATGGCTTCATACTCCGGATCAGGCCCTCCATTTGCTTTGTCCATCGCATGGGGCCCAGCTATGCTATCTGGGCTTTTATCAAGGTCTCTGACAGTGGCATAAGTACCATTGCAGGTGGTTGGGGATGTGTCCTGTGCAATATCCTGAATGTAAGCATAGTGGGAAAATTCCTCTTGAAGTTCGAAGGACTGCCCACTAGTTTTAGACACAGTGGAATACATGGCTGAAATCTAAAACAGAGACATCATATAAATAAGGGGCAATAACATGGAATGTAACATTTGTGTGCGTGCTTCCATACATTTTTGAGTGCACCTATTTCTTTCCAAACCTACTAACATGACTAAGGAAAAACTCACACCACTGGGGTGATAGGGTTTGTATAGCTGTGGTAAAGTGTAAGCTCCACAGGCTCAGGGAATGATGGAAAAACTGGGCATTCTCTGTATATTGAGGGCAGAAGCAGAAAACACCAAGCTTTTTGCTAGTTATTTATATGCAAAGGGCCCTGGGCTAATCCTGATTTGTGTAGAACTCCCAAGGTCTTATGATAATATTTTATATATTTGTTCTTACATTTTAGAGTAGAAATACTTACTTCAGAGTACTCTAAAGTATGTTTTGCGCAAGCCTACCCATTAACTGTTGAATAAGGGCTATACTTCCCCCATAACAGATACCATACCTGAAGTAGGCACCTAAGTAGTACAGAAAGCTTGCATTTTATCTTATCTTGTATTATCTACCTTATATTTCTGCCTTTACAGGACATGTAAAATAGCCTTTTTGCCACTCCTGTTGTTAAAAAGTTAATAGTAAGGCTGCAGCATCCTGTTAGTCAATCACTTAGGATTCCTTTTCCGCCTCTAACCCATTCGGCCCCTTCCCCTAGAAAATGACTTTGGCTCTTGGCTACTAAGCATGCTCAGTTCTTATCAACTTTGGTTACCAAACACACCCTCCAGTCTAGCAGCCAACGAAGAATTTCCACAGATATTCTGCTCTTGTGCACTCTGCTGGAGAAACATGCTTTTTTCCTAACCTCCTTGTCTTGAGCTCAGTATAACTTTTACAGGGCACAATCCAAGCAAGAGTTCTGATCAAAGTAAGTTCTGCCCGTGTAAGCCTGCATTCTTCATTGCATGAACTTTATGCACACATGTGCTGTTTGCAGATGTAAATGTCACTGAAGATGTGTGAGAGGGGCTGAGAGCAGCCAAAAAAGCTGGTATTTGTTTTAGGAAAATGTGATGGTGCTGGCAAACAGAGGGGATATATGCAGTACAATTGATGCCATTTGAGTGGGGAAGACCTGTCCAACTTATATACATGGTAGGAAAATGTAGGCTTTTACATGAGTTAACCGATGCTCATGCAGTCCCTATACACACACTCAGTTACTGCTAGTTATTTTATTGTGATTGATATGCTATTGAATAAATAGCTTATAGAGAATTATTATGTGCACACATTAATGGGCAGACAATCACAGGATATAAATGGGGTGCAACTGGAATTCTAGTGTCGTACTAATACAGTTACAGGCCAGGGTCCCCGATTAAAACACATAGAGAACTACTCTCATAAGAGCAGCCTGGAATGGAATACCTGCATGACTATTCTGATAAAAAAAAGTTAGACAGGTAAACCACTGGGCTTATTTATGATCTCGGGACAAATTTGCACCTGGACAGTTACCCAAAGGAACTAATCAGATGTTTGCTGTGATTGTTATACTTTCAGATGGCTAAACAAAAGCTAATTAGTGATTGGTTGCTGTGGGTTACTGCTCAGGTGCAAATTTGCCCAGTGTTGATAAATGATCCCAAGTTTTATTCAGTTGTACAAACACAAGGCCACAGTTAGTTTAGTATAATATGTATGTGAAGGTAAAGATAGCTCTGTATGCACATGCATTTGGAAGAGTCTTTTTTTTTTTAACCCAAATTAACTATAGCTATGTGCATAGTATAGCACACAGGTAATGGTATCATGAGTTACACAGGGAATTCTAAGTACATACATCTGTTTCTGTAAGACACGGATCCTCTTCTCGAGATTTGTAGGATACTAAACTTTGTCTCTGAAAGGAAAGAAAAAAAAGAAAGGAGAAAATCAATGGCTGGGTGATGCAGTGTCGGACTAGTCTACCAGAGATGTCCCAGTGGGCTTAGGCCGATCAATATTTTCACCCTGGACCTATATAAAAACTTATACAATCTGGCACTATCTATATCTAATTGCTGTGGGTCCAGGATGTCAGGCTCTGTAGTGGCCCCCAGGACACTCACTAACACTGTAGGTATGTTTATTTATCCCATCATAGCCACTGTTTTCCATTTCCAACCGCTGAATGAAAAATACTTACCTTATTTTTCGCCCTATAAGACGCTCCGGAATATAAGACGCACCCAATTTTAAAGGAGGAAAATCTAGAAAAATCTGCCAGTAGCACATCTGTCACTGTCCCGCCGCACACAGCCTGCCCAGCCCGGCATTGCCATTCCCAGCTACCCGTACATGTTGCAGCCGGAACCCGCCCCCACACACTATGGTCCAAAGGCGCACATCTCCCTGTCACCTGAGCACTGACATGACGGCACGGTGTCACACTGAGGGATACTTTCTGCATGTGAGAAGAGACGCCCGGCCCTCCCCCCACGGAATCTAAATGTACATGTAGTGCCTTATTGCCTCCTCCCCAGAAACACCTGCCCGGGCTGTGCGTCCCAGCGCTGTCACAGCAATAACACAAACTGTCTGAGTGTTTCGTTCCACTTGTGTTCCACTCATGTTCCTCTGTGCACCCACACTCACCTCATACTTGAGCGCGGCCCGCCTGCTCCATCATTTCTATTTACTACTCCCCACCCTACCCTACTAGCACCCAAGAGGCCCCCCAGTATGGGTAAGCAATGCGAATTTAAAAAATACGAAACCCCGCAACTTGCCATAGCGACGCTCGGTGTGACGTTCTGCGTTGTCAGACGTCCGGGGGGGGGCTGTCCCACAGTACTGCCGGGGGTTGCCCCATTCACTGAGGTGCCTGCTGATCCCATAGCCGCTCAGGCTGCTGAATGCTGTGCCTATTCCATGGCTGCAGAGCCGGCCTGAGACACTGAGGTGACACTCTCTGGGGCCAACTGGCGCCTGTACTCGAGCATGCTGGGAAACCTGAGTGGGGCTCAGGCGTATTCGTCGTATAAGACGCACCAACTTTTCCCCCCCAGTTTTGGGGAAGAAAAAGTGCGTCTTATACGGCGAAAAATACGGTAGATCTGAATAGACTATCATTTACGTTTAGCTGGCATGCTCCTCCTGCGGCTTCTCACCTACATTCAAAGCTTGTTCTGATGCAATGGGTTGTAGTTCAGCAGCATCTGGTGGTTCCGCCCTGGTTTAAACATACAACATCCCAAACAACACATATTGGCGTCGCAGAACATATGGGAATGATTGCTAAATACATTGAGTATATACATAATGTCCTGGCCTCTTTCCTCTAAACATGAGTCATGGATTGCAAAACTCAACTTGTTACCTTATTTCATCCCGAATGTGTTCTGAATTTATCCTATTTACCCACTGTGGTGGCTTTCTCTGCTCGTATACTCCACCTTTTATATATGGACTTTAAGGTTTTTGAAGTTAGAATAGGATCACTTTTTCCATGTAGTGAAGTATTTATATACCTTCTACTTAACTTTACGGTTTTATCTTCTACACAAGGTTAATGATAGCCTATTGTGTACAGAGGCTTTTTTTTTACCCCAATATATCTATATCTATCTATCTATTATATATATATATATATATATATATATATATATATATCTGACTGTGACGGCACTCTGATCCATATGTTCTGGGACTGTGGTATGTTTGAACAATATTGCTCTCAAATGCTGACTAACCTTAGTTACATAGTTACATAGGGTTGAAAAAAGACCAGTGTCCATCAAGTTCAACCCATCCAAGTAAACCCAGCACACCTAACCCACACCTACCAATCTATACACTCACATACATAAACTATAAATACAACCACTAGTACTAACTGTAGATATTAGTATCACAATAGCCTTGGATATTCTGATTGATCAAGAACTCATCCAGGCCCCTCTTAAAGGCATTAACAGAATCTGCCATTACCACATCACTAGGAAGGGCATTCCCCAGCCTCACTGCCCTCACCGTGAAAAACCACCTACGCTGCTTCAAATGGAAGCTCCGTTCCTCTAATCTAAAGGGGTGACCTCTGGTGCGTTGATTGTTTTTATGGGAAAAAAGAACACCCCCCATCTGCCTATAATCCCCTCTAATGTACTTGTACAGAGTAATCATGTCCCCTCGCAAGCGCCTCTTTTCCAGAGAAAACAACCTCAACCTCGACAGTCTAACCTCATAGTTTAAATCGTCCATCCCCTTAACCAGTTTAGTTGCAGTCTCTGCACTCTCTCCAGCTCATTAATATCCTTCTTAAGGACTGGAGCCCAAAACTGCACTGCATACTCAAGGTGAGGCCTTACCAGGGACCTATAAAGGGGCAAAATTATGTTCTCATCCCTTGAGTCAATGCCCTTTTTTATACAAGACAGCACTTTATTTGCTTTAGTAGCCACAGAATGACACTGCCTGGAATTAGACAACTTGTTATCAACAAAAACCCCTAGATCCTTCTCCATTAAGGAAACCCCTTGATCTTGATCTAATTTTGCAAACTAATCTCTATAGGGACCCTTAATTTGTTTTAAGGAAAGGAGACCAATTTGTTAATGTGCGCCAGGAATTAAGGGGGTGATTTATCATGGGTCAAGTTTGCTTTTTTTTTTTTATTCAAGTTTTTTTGCACTTAAAAAACTTAAATTCGAGTTAAGGTTCAGAAATTCGAATGTCTGGCTGTTTATGAAGTGCAAAAAACCTGAAAACTCTAATGTAAAAATTTGCCATGTAAAAGCTTGTGAGTTTCTATAGAATTCAATGGGAGCTGTCCTAGGCAAAGTCAAACCATATTCTAAAACTCAAACTTTTGTAGTTTTTAGAGCTTGTAAACTTGAAAAATTAGAGATGCTTTTTCATTAGAAAGTGTTTTCCTTATTAATTAAATAAGCAACCACTTGAAACTTGATAAATAAGCTGCCAATTGTCCAGTTGGAAGATCCCCCCCCATACCTCCAATTCAAAACTGGAGCAAAACTATGAATCACCTATTTGTGTCAAGTAACATGGTAAAATTTGGTAGCTTTGTTTAAGCAACGACCCTGGCTAATAACCATTCCTGGTACTATACCCTAGGCACATAGTAGTAATAGAATTAGTACCTTTCCTATTGTCCTCTATGTTAATACAATTATTCATACAAGGTTCTGACAATGCCGACACACAATCTTCCTGTTGTTTCATATACTTAATTTCGCATAAATCATATTTAGAAACTCATGACCAGCACATCTTATATTAACACATATTGTTCCAGTGGCTGCAGAGCATCTCAGCAGAGATTTATTTTAAATCAGTTTTTCAATAAACCTACTTTGTCATCTTGACTTGCACCCTCTATATTTTCCTTCAAGGCTTCTGGTTCTGCTTCTGGTTCTGCTTCCGGTTCCTTGCTTTGCACATTTTCATTTTCATCCAATAGTTTCTTGGGAAGTGGAGGTGGAACGTCCTCTTCTTGGGAAGTTGGGGTGCTGCCAGCACTTTGTGTGTTGATGCTCTGTCGGCTTTTCCTGTTGTGATCCACAGAAGCATATTCTGCCCCAGCCTCTATCCTAAATTCTTGTCTCTTAGGGCTTACAGCATCCATGGATCTCTCTGTTTCTTCATTGAGGGGCAGTGCATGAGCATCCTTTATTTCTTTTACAGTTTCATACAGTGAATCCTCAATAATATTCTCATGGGAGGAACTATCCTTTAGCACCTCATAGGGCCCTTCATTCCCAAGAGGTAACTCATTCTCATCATCTTCTGCTGGGCTTATAGTCTCTAGGTTACTGTTAGGTGGAATTCTAGGCAGCTCTCGGCTTTGGTGGCACCTTATTGATTTTGATGTGCAGTCCTGAAGGTCGCACAGGTCAGGCAGGGAGCCCTGTACATCCTCGTATGGCTGAATGCAGGCAGCGCTGCTGTCTTCTGAAACTGCAGGAAAAGCAACATTCATATTCAGAGGCGTTTTGAATTAACTACTCAGTACTGCAAAGTAAGAAAATACATACAGGTATGGAACCAGAATGTGCAGGACTTGGAGCTTTCAGGATAGGGGATCTTTTCGTGTTTAAAAAAAAATCATTTACAAATGAATAGCTAGTAAGGGTTAATTTTATCTTATTTAGAATCAAGTACAAGGTACTGTTTTATTGCAGAGAAAAAGGAAATCATTTAAAAAATATTTGAATTATTTGATTATAATGTAATTTATCGGGTATGGGCTTCCCATAATCCAAAGCTTTCTAGATGGCAGGTTTCCGGATAACAGAACCCATACCTGTACTTTGGAAATTGTGTTTATGTAAAGGGGAACTTAAATGTAATATGAACTTCAAATAACTGAAATAAAGTCTAGAGATAATCAATTTGATGTACTATCCCCCTCTCAGCATCTACATAAAGGTTGGTGTCAGTTTATGGAAATTGCAGTTTTAAAGTGAAGGCGACGTGCTGTATTCCTTTCCTACAACAATCATCTGTTATATGCCGACGCAAATAGGTGCTCAGGATATTCGGATACGAGTGTATGAGGAACACGTACAATCACTCTCTTCCTAGCACCGAATGACAATATGAATGTCGACAACAGATGTCACAATGTAGATAATTAATGTAATTACACTGACTGCTGCCTTTGTCCATGTTAGCTAATGTACTGGAGCTACTCACCATCACCATTACTGACTGCACCATTTCGGTAACTGGCCGGTGCCTCTGTGCCCAGGCTTGTAACAGAGTGGCTGTATGTTTCCTTATCAGAAGGCTGCAGTTTCCAAATAAAAAAAAAGGTTACTTTTACTTTATGAAATGTAACCTTTACAAGATATTCCACAAGCAGATAAAATGCACCATGCAAAAAAGAAAGAGCATGCATATGTACAAAAAGTAATATTTGCTTCAGTAAATGTTATAAAGAAAAATGATAAAAATGGACAAATGAACACATTTTCTTGAAATCTCCACAATTTGCATTGGCTGTAACAGGGCTACAGTAATTCATCTGTTCTGTAACATATAACAAGCCATACACCAAAGACATAATAAAAAAATCATGGAACATTAGGAAAGTGGAGTTACTAATAGTTCACATCTTTATATTATTTGAAATGCCTATGGCTCAGTTGTAGTAGAATGAATGCAAACATCTGAGTTCAGTGCCATAGTTATACAGTATCTCTACAGTATCAGAGTGTCAGTAGGCACTGGGATAGGTTGTGGCTTAATTATCATTTAACAAATGGGTGTGAATAGGTATATGCTGTTCCATACAAACATTTGCCTGAGACGCACATTAGATGCACATGTTCATACATGTAGTTAATAGCAGATTTGCTTACCGCTGTCATTAGATTCTCATGGTCCCCATTCTGATGTTTCTTTTTCTTCTCTCTGTTGAAAGAAACAAACCATATTTATGTAGTTCCTACCTGATATAGATAAGCACCTTTAGTTTCAGCACAGTCTCTCATTTCTAATGAATAATACCTTATATAGTGTAGGCTGCCCTATCAAGTTTGTAGTCAGATGCAAAGCAAAAGGGGATCTGGGACCAAGTTACAATACTGATGATTGTTTTCCCCATCTGGAGCGCAGGCACCTCTGATGGTGGAAACGATATTTTGATGAGAATTGTCCTTTAATTATGGAAAGTAATCTATAGCTTGTGGTGCCCTGTTCTACAGATAAAGTCATTGCCCCTCAGATGACCGCAGGAGAATGCTGGATCTATAGTTCAACAGCAAAAGCTTTTCAGATTTAACATCCAGACTGTGGAAGCCAAAGTGCATTTTGCCACTTTCTTATTCTTTGCGATAGTACATCTTCTTGCTTACTTTTTGTTAACTGTATCCTACCCATGCTATATATAAGTAAATAAGGTATCAGCCTTGCCTGTAACAGCTGGAACACAGAAAGAGGAGTATGGAGAGGAAGATGATGGTTGACACAGCAGCCAGCCCACCCCATGCCATGAACGCTGCTTGTTCCCCACTCAGGTCATTACTTGGGCTTCCCGCCATCTCCTGTACAATGGGAGCCATTCTTAGTGTATGGTTATCTGCTCAGAGGGGGACTTCATTTGTGGGAACACACTGTCCTGCTTCCTGGAAATAAACAAGCACAGTGTAACAGAAATGTACATATAGCACTCGGGCATACACAGCAAACAAAACAGGAAGAAACAGAACTCAATATATGCATTTTATATTCCATGTAATCTCCCACTGGATTTCTGTGTGTCCTGCTCTTAAGCTGGCCATACATGCCCCAACTTGGCTGGGCATTTTCGGTGATTTAAGCTATACCACACATCTGGCCACGTATGACCAGTCAGGGGGCCATTAAGACTAAAAAAATCCTGCAATACGGTGGAACTGAAGTACCGTACAATTTGGACCTTGGAGTGGACTTCAATGGATCTGATGTAATAATGTTTCAGAAGAACATTAGCCATAGCTGTACTGTATGCAGCCACCATGGTTATTGGTATAGAAAGTTGCTGTGTGTGAGTGCCTCTCTATCACATTGCATGGTGTCAGAGGCTAAAGCGCTGTCATGGATGTAAACACATGAGCTTTGCACCTTTCAATTTAGAGCATTTATAGCAAAAAGATCTCGAGTGTGTAAGTTTGAGCTAATGTTCCCTTTAAGCTGTGAGCATACATACACATAGTGACACCAATAGGCAAAATACATTGTGCAGAGAACAGATAATTACAATATGCATCTGTATACAAAATTCAGCATTTTACTATGTGCCCTCCTGCAGATATGCTGGCCGCAGCTTTTAAAAAGCACATACACACAACCAACCAAAAAGGGGGATGGATAGATGGGAAAGTGACAGGGACCACAGCATCTCCTCACTATACTTGTTTTGGCTGTTAGACCTTCCCTATGGATGATCCAGTCACAAAATATCTGTCCATGTGGCCAGCCTGTTGCATAACCCACAAGTGGACAATTCATGGCTACCCTAGCTCTGCTCCTTGTCTGCCCACAGCCAGCTGCCCTTTCACAAACCCAAAAAATACACCGACACTTGGAAATAAATATTTACTTACACTGCTGGATCCTCTTCTACTCACATAGAAGCACCTTATACATTAACCCAAACAATAACCTGCCCAGCCGCCCTCTTCTGGGCATCCCTTCAGCTGTTGTAACTTATATTTTTATTTGTTTTTTGTTTCACTTACACAAATGAACATAGCATATTCCCTTCAGCTGTTTTATTCATATCTGATATGTTCAATATGCTTAATGTGCTTGTTCTATAATAAAAGATAAACTAATAAGAATCATATTAGAGTTTACAGAATCCTCTGATTTTATTAAGGGTTACTATAATTTCTACGAAAGTCAGATATCAAAAAATCTGAAATGAAACAGCACATGCAGGAAAAAGTCATAAAAACTGCTAATTTTTCAACTTGTCACACGATAACTGCAACTTTTTCGTACTGTTGCACAAAAGCCAGCGTCAATCCCAATTTGAAGCAAAGAAAGATCTTCGGAATTGTCGCACATAGTAAAACTTTTTTTCCCAGAAAATTTTAGCGCTGAAAAATCCAAAATTGGGGAAAAAAAATCCCCCAAAAAGGCACCCCTACTTACACATAAGTACACCCCCTTTCCCTTGTGCTTCTGTATGTTTTCTCCAAGCCATAATACAGAATGTAAATAAACACAAAACAGAGTTTATTGGGACTGAGGGAAAATGGATTTTAGTATAACTGACGTCCCTATAAACTGCACTAACCCCTACAAGCAATAGAACAGGAAGGGAGGAATATTCTTATACAGACATAAGCACCAGTTTGGCAAAAGCTGCTTTTTAAGGTGATGCCAGATCAAAATGGTAGGTAGGGTTTCTACCCAGCCAGTATTTGCCAGTAAATTTGTAAGGATGGTCACCCTGCCCATAACCCCTGCCTTTCTTCACTCTCTTCATGGCAGAACGCTCCTTTTTAAATAGAGGCCAACTTCTGTGCCACCCAATTACCCACCCGCCCATCTGCCCCTTTCCCACCCCATTTACCCATTCTCCTGCCTAGCCCACCCATTTCCCCAACCCCCCCCCCCCCCATCTAAAGGCTGGTAATAAAACAAAAAGGTGGTGGCAACCTAATGGTAGGGATTAACAAAGGTAACATTTTGACCATGACTCTGCTCTAATCCAGAGATACATTTTCACCGCACAATTTTCCATTCGTTTATTGGTTTTGGCAGCAATAAAATCAGCATATGTCACAATATTAATGAACACTTTGATACAAAACCACAGTGCCAATGGGTTATCACATGCCTAGTCAGCAATATAAATGCATTACTATTCTTTTAAAAACCCTCCACTTATATAACATGCAAACTGCTCAATGAAAGAGCTGCTGTGTGAGGGAGTAATGCTAGTGTATTACTGTGTGGCCTCTGCCCTAAAACATGTTGAGACTTAAGAGTGTGGAGACTTTGTATGTCAGCCTGAGCTAGGGCCATGCAAATGACTGTATGTACCAGGGTTATGCTCTCAGGATACTAAGTAACATGCCACAGGCGCCAAGCTTGGATCCCTGCCAGCAAGAAGGGTTTATTTCAGGCCATTGCATACAGGATTAAGAGGTTGTGGACTGTGTTCTTGAACCTGTGGCTCAATAGCTACTGAAGCAATCCTGTATCAGCTGTGGAATACTAAAGTGTACAGCTATACTATCAGAAAAACAATTAACCAAATAATAATAATAATTTAAATCATGCCAGCTATTAAACGTTTTTACCAAATTGGCATAAACATTGTAAATATTGCACTTTTACCCTGAGCCACCATTTTATGTCTGTGTGTCGCTGATCACCTGAAAGGAAATAATGCAGGTTCTCCAGCACAGTCTCCTTATGAAAGGAATTACCCAATAGTTTTTTTGTGAAGAAGGCTTAAATGCCCCCCTATTAAAGAGAAGGTCAAAGAGTACCACTTCAAAACTCATATCCAATCATATGTTTCATGTCTCTGGCGTTAGTATGTGGCTACTGCTGCGGTGTCCTTCCCACTCTAGTTGCCGCCACAGGCGCCTGTGTGACACTGTCCTACTTTCATGGATTCACCTCTGCCTCAATGGACAAAGACAGTACAAGCTAATCAGCCACCATCCTCCGGGAGTCCCCCCCGCGTGCTCTATTGATGGAGCAGCCTCACAGCCACCACAATTATACTGTCTAATGAGCTGAGACTAATGAAATTATAAAAAATCTTTTGAACTAATGAAAAACAGGTTTCTCCCTATAGATTTTATTAGGCGCTGATATATAGCAGAGACTCCATTCTAATGAAACATCATCTTCCAGCGATCACTGGAATTCACTCACCAGACCCCACAGCATGCATTCTATCATCTTTATTATTATCATCCATGATTTATAAATGCCAGGAATTTCCCAGAGTGCTCCACTATTAATATATACAAAAAGTAATGAGCTTACAGTGGAGAGAAGTTACACTCAGGGGCTTATTAATCAAATTTGAATTTGTGTAATTTTAGAGGTTTTTTCAACCTCCCTTTTTTCCCCCTTATTTATTACAAAATAAGATTTAAAAAAATGTGCTTGCAAAAAAAAAAAAAGAAAAACCTTGACTAGCGCCCCCCATCCCCCCAAAAATCCAGAAAACTCAAATACAGGTATAGGACCTGTTATCCAGAGTGCTCAGGACAAAGAGTATTCCGGATAAGGGGTCTTTCTGTAATTTGGATCTCCATACCTTAAGTCTACTAAAAAAAAAACATTAATTAAACCCAATAGGATTGTTTTGCATCCAATAAGGGGTAATTATATCTTAGTTGGGATCAAGTACAAGGTACTGTTTTATTATTACAGAGAAAAGGAAATCATTTAACCATTAAATAAACCCAATATGGCTGTTCTGCCCCCAATAAGGGGTAATTATATCTTAGTTGGGATCAATTACAAGATACTGTTTTATTATTACAGAGAAAAAGGAAATCAGTTTTAAAATTTTAAATTATTTGATTAATATGGAGTCTATGGGAGACAGGCTTTCTGTAATTCGGAACTTTCTGGGTAATGGGTTTCCAGATAAGGGATCCCATACCTGTACTTAGAAATTAAAGGACCACAAAAAAACCCATAGGATAGCTCCCATTGACTTCTAAATGACCTTGCAAGATTTTAGCATAATTATTCCATTCGCATTTTTCGTGGTTTTGATGCATAAAAAAGAAAGATTTGCAGTTTTTCTCAGTAAAACAATCGTGATTATTAGAGCAAACAATTAGACAAATCTCAGAAAAACTAAACATACAACCACTGCTAAATGTGGCCCCTCAGATCCTTAGAGATTTGGTTAAGCTATGTCACAACTGGTCACACGTTGCGTCGGCAAACCACTAAATTAGAAGTCAAAAAAATCAATTTGTATCCGGGGGCTTGACTATAAACAGCCTAAATTGTCATTGTGGAATATCAGCAGGAATGAATGCACTGTTGTATTATTATTTTTAATAACAAGGAATTGTAAAAATAATATATTTCCCCTTTAACCCTTTCCCTGCCAAGACCGTAGGTACTACGTTGTTTTAAAAAAAGCAGTTGCCTGCCAACGCCGTAGTACCTACGGTCTTCCTGCCTGAGCGCTTCTCTCTGCACCGGCGGCAGAAGCCGCCGGTGCAGAGAGACAGATGTGCCCCCAACCCCTTCGGCAACGAGCCGAGGGGGTTGGGGGGGATGGTCCTGCGATGCGATTGTCGCAGGACCATCCTACAAGCAGCAGATGCGATCGCATCGCATCTGCTGCTTGTACAGCTTCCTGCTTCCCCCCCCCAGAGCCGCCTCCCACCTACTTCCTCGGCGACTGCAGGAAGGAGAAGCAGGGAACCGATCTGACCTTCAGACAGGTAAGTGTGACTTTATTTTTTGTTATACACACTTTTACACACACTTACACACATTTATATACATTTATATACATTTATACACACATACAACACAATTTAGCACAGGGTTTTTTTTTTTTTTTTCCACTTTGCACACTCATATACACTCATATACACTTATATACACTCATATACACTCATATACACACTGTCACACAACTTTTACATGTGCACATGTATACACAAACTCACAAAAACTTTTTTAAAAAAAAAATTTTTTTTTTCATTTTACTTCTTTTTTTTTTTTTTTATTTCCCCCAAAAACTGTTTATTTTGACAGCGTGACTATTGGATCAGATATTCTGACCACTAATTATGCTGTCGTGTGACTTTATTTTGTTGTTTCATTGATTTGCACATTTTTATCCCTATATTAGTGTTCCTGATCTGTTTTAGCGTAGCTTTGCCATGTGTAACTTTGGTGTACAAAAATAACTTTACCTATTTTGAATTCATCAGAATGTGTACTTTCCAAAAATATATGGTTTTCTGGGGGTCCCTGTGTAGTTTGGGGGTCTTACTGCATAAAATAGGCTGTCAGGGGGCTCTGTGTGCAAAAGCTGAGCTGGCAGGCGAGAAATCCTTATGCGCTATTTTCATTTTGGGGTCAGTACATACCGCAGACTTTGGTATATCTATGCATATTGGGCATCAATCTGTTCAGTAGGCCTCTGGTGTTCCTATTGGGGGTGAGTTGCCTTTGTACGCAAGAAATTGTGTGAGATAAATGCGGCAAACTGCAACATTTTTATGCGATTTTCTCAAATGTCATAAAAACCACTAACTTTAGGAAAGCTTTGCAGATGGGTACTTTGGTGTAGAAAGGACTCTTTACCCTTGTTGGATTTGTCAGAATGTGTACTTTCCAAAAATATATGGTTTTCTGGGGGTCCCTGTGTAGTTTGGCGGTCTTACTGCATATAATAGGCTGTCAGGGGGCTCTGTGTGCAAAAGCTGAGCTGGCAGGCGAGAAATCCTTATGCGCTATTTTCATTTTGGGGTCAGACTTACCGCAGACTTTGGTATATCTATGCATATTGGGCATCAAACTGTTCAGTAGGCCTCTGGTGTTCCTATTTGGGGTGAGTTGCCTTTGTACGCAAGAAATTGTGTGAGATAAATGCGGCAAACTGCAACATTTTTATGCGATTTTCTCAAATGTCATAAAAACTACTAACTTTAGGAAAGCTTTGCAGATTGGTACTTTGCTGTAGAAAGGACTCTTTACCCTTGTTGGATTTGTCAGAATGTGTACTTTCCAAAAATATATGGTTTTCTGGGGGTCCCTGTGTAGTTTGGCGGTCTTACTGCATATAATAGGCTGTCAGGGGGCTCTGTGTGCAAAAGCTAAGTTGGCGAGAAATCCATATGCGCTATTTTCATTTTGGGTTCAGTACACACCACAGACTTTGGTATATCTATGCATATTGGGCATCAAACTGTTCAGTAGGCCTCTTGTGTTCCTATTTGGGGTGATTTGCCATGGTATGCAAGAAATTCTGTGAGATAAATGCGGCAAACTGCAATATTTTATGCGATTTTCTGAAATGTCATAAAAACCGCTAGCTTTAGGAAAGCTTTGCGGCTTGGTACTTTGGAGTAGAAAGACATGGGTACCCATTTTAGATTCGGGGGAATGTGTACTTTCCAAAAATATATGACTTTCTGGGGTGAATGTACTTTTTACTAGCTTTATCCCACATGTAATGATGTAAATGTTGATTTTGCCGAAGCTGAAATGACAGAAATGACAGTACATATGGGTATATGTTCACATTCGGGCCCCTACATGCCACATACTTAGGTAAACCTATACATATTGGGCATCAAACTGTTCAGTAGACCTCTGGGGTTCATATTTAGGGTGTTTTGTCTTGGTACCTAATGACCTGTAGAAAATAAGATGCTGCATAATTGAAGTTTTGAGGTGATTTTTGGAAATGCCATAAAAATTGTCAAACTTAGGAAAGCTTTATGGCTTGGTACTGTGGAGTAGAAAGACATGGGTACCCATTTTAGATTCGGGAGAATGTGTACTTTCCAAAAATATATGACTTTCTGGGGTGAATGTACTTTTTACTAGCTTTATCCCACATATAATGATGTAAATGTTGATTTTGCAGAAGCTGAAATGACAGAAATGACAGTACATAAGGGTATATGTTCACATTGGGGCCCCTACATGCCACATACTTAGGTAAACCTATACATATTGGGCATCAAACTGTTCCGTAGACCTCTGGGGTTCATATTTAGGGTGTTTTGTCTTGGTACCTAATGACCTGTAGAAAATAAGATGCTGCATAGTGGAAGTTTTGAGGTGATTTTTGGAAATGCCATAAAAATCGTCAAACTTAGGAAAGCTTTATGGCTTGGTACTGTGGAGTAGAAAGACATGGGTACCCATTTTAGATTCGGGGGAATGTGTACTTTCCAAAAATATATGGCTTTCTGGGGTGAATGTACTTTTTACTAGCTTTATCCCACATGTAATGATGTAAATGTTGATTTTGCAGAAGCTGAAATGACAGAAATGACAGTACATATGGGTGTATGTTCACATTGGGGCCCCTACATGCCACATACTTAGCTAAATCTATACATATTGGGCATCAAACTGTTCAGTTGACCCCTGGCATTCATATTTAGGGTGTTTTATTTGGTTACTTTATGACCTTTAGGAGTTAAGATACTATAGACTGGAAGCTTTGAAGCGATTTTAAAAAAAATTCACAAATTTTGATAAAAACCAATAACTTTAGGAAAGCATTACGACTTGATAGTTTGGAGTAGACAGACAGTTGTGCCTATTCTGGATTCCCCAGAATCTCTTCTTTCTAAAAATGTAAAATTTTCTGGGATAAACCTTCTATTAGCGGAATTTTTGCCCTTGAAATCTAAAGTATGCAGCTTTCTGGAGCAGTGCTTTGGAAATTTGGTAATGTACTGCTGGGAGTTTTTGACCTATACATGTGAGAAATCTCCATAAAACTATATATATTTGGTATTGGCACATTCAGGAGACATGGGACTTTCAAAATCAGGTGTATTTTCATGCATAAAATAATTTTTGTTTCTGGTATGTGTGTTTATATTATGGAAAATATAATTTTTTTTCATTTTTTAGACATTTAGAAGCCTATATCTTGTTACAAAATTGGAATTACACAAAAATTCTACCATATTTTAAAAGCTTAGGTTGTCCTGAAAAAAACAATATATTGTTTTCCTGGGTAAACTAAAAGTTCCCCCAAGGAAAGGCCCCTAAAGTGAAACAGTGCAAAATGTTCAAAAACTGTCTGGCAGTAGAAGTTCCGCTTTGTTCAAAACGGCTGGCAGTGAAAGGGTTAAAACAAGAGGAATCAAATAGTAGAAGCCCTCAGCTTTATCTTCCTTGTGTCTGAAATCTGTGTGCGCGCATCTCTGTGTGCGCGCATCTCTGTGTGCGCGCATCTCTGTAAGATAAGATGGCTCTTTCAGGCACTCATTTACATATAGCATTTAGAGAGCGCGGAGTGGGCACATAATGGGCGACGGGTGCATAATCACCCCTGATTAATGAAACAATATCTTGCAAAAGCCACACCGAGTGCAGATAAATCATATATAAAAGGTGAAAATCAGCATTATCAGCTTTAACTTAATGCCAGAAAAGAAAAAGCAGTTATGATGCTGAAGAGGAAAGAAGGGCATTAATTCAATTAAGCTGGCTAATTAGCTTGCCTTGTCATCTCCGATTTGTGTGTGCTGTTTATTCAGACAGATAAATCAGCCATAGTTCCCTGGGCTGTCATTAATATATTCTATAGTGAATCCAGGCGAGACACTAGAACCATCCATCTGCAGTTCAAAGAAGAAATGTAGATTCTGCATCAGGTTTCCAAAAATGCCCTTTTTACCTCCTTATAGTGTGCACTGTAAAGGGACCACAGCACTTAGCGACTCGTGATTGCATACATTACATTTCCATTTAAACCAGATACTAGAGTCATTCCTTTGGCTGTCAGAGGCTACGGGATGTAGTTCTGCAAGAGATGGAGGGCTGCAGAGTGCAATCAGTTTCTTTATGTAACCTTTATTGGATTAAATTTGTATTATATAGTGCGTAATGTACCCCCCTATTGTAAAATATAAGGATATTATTAGTCATCAGGGAGTTCCATGACCCTATAATATTATACAGGTCATGGAACTCTGAGGTGACTTCTAATATCCTTATATTTTACAACATGGGGGGGGGGGGGGGGGGGGGTTAAAATATTCACTATATAATACAAATGTTACCCTACAAAGGGTATATAAATGATGAATTTCCTAAAGCCCTACCCTAGATCATCTTTTCCTTCAAGCATTCTGTAAAATGTGGTATTGCCCTCCCCCATTGTGGGAGAGTGGCAGTTCTTTTGATGTAGTCTATACAAGCAAGCCCGGAGCCCATCCTTAATCCAATCTTCTTGTGCCCATGGTATGCTGATCCACTATGATAACTGGGCTGGCACAGTCACTTTCTAATAGGAAGCCAAGGAAAACAGCGTGGCACTGAATAAAAAACAATTGCCGTGAAGCTGAAATTTGAAACATCAATCTGGTTATGTTGGAAGATTTATTTAGGTGTCAGTGTGGCGGGGGCAGGCGGATGAGGTTTCTGCTCGGGTGCATTTATTACATTCGTGCAAGCAGTCAGGGTGCAGATACAGAAAGGACTAACTTAATATGCCTGCTCAGTACACCAGCTTATAGTTTAGCCAAGAGAAAAACCTTTTAGCTTCTATATATTAATTCAATTGTGGCAGTGATGAAATTTCCCGTGGGAAGGAGGCCGACAGTGCACTGTAACTCTTATTTCACTCATCTGCCTTCCCCCCACTGAATATTAATGGCAATATATCAACAGGAAATTAGAAAACTATTCACTTGTTATAGAGCCAATAGATGAGTGAATTACCCGTCTGCCCAAGATAACCAAGGAACCAGCAATATGGGCACGGCTGGGGCCCACCAAGCAAAGTAACAGCGCTAACTTCACTGGCACTTGGAAAACTCTACAAGTTTCACTTGCGCAACAAAAAATGCAAATACTGTATTTCAAAAACCACAAAGATGCTGCTCTTTACATTACAAATGTGTTAATATTAAGGGGAACTACTCCTTTAGCCACCCTCCCCTTCCATATCTAAACTAAATCACATGGAATGGGGTTCTTTTAATAACCAACTTGGCTCTTCCCTTTACTCTAGCACACTTGGCCCCAACCTCTATTTAACATTGGGAATGAGGCTAAACAATTACCGTATTTTTCGCCCTATAAGACGCTCCGGAATATAAGACGCACCCAATTTTAAAGGAGGAAAATCTAGAAAAATCTGCCAGTAGCACATCTGTCACTGTCCCGCCGCACACAGCCTGCCCAGCCCGGCATTGCCATTCCCAGCTACCCGTACATGTTGCAGCCGGAACCCGCCCCCACACACTATGGTCCAAAGGCGCACATCTCCCTGTCACCTGAGCACTGACATGACGGCACGGTGTCACACTGAGGGATACTTTCTGCATGTGAGAAGAGACGCCCGGCCCTCCCCCCACGGAATCTAAATGTACATGTAGTGCCTTATTGCCTCCTCCCCAGAAACACCTGCCCGGGCTGTGCGTCCCAGCGCTGTCACAGCAATAACACAAACTGTCTGAGCGTTTCGTTCCACTTGTGTTCCACTCATGTTCCTCTGTGCACCCACACTCACCTCATACTCGAGCACGGCCCGCCTGCTCCATCATTTCTATTTACTACTCCCCACCCTACCCTACTAGCACCCAAGAGGTCCCCCAGTATGGGTAAGCAATGCGAATTTAAAAAATACGAAACCCCGCAACTTGCCATAGCGACGCTCGGTGTGACGTTCTGCGTTGTCAGACGTCCGGGGGGGGGGCTGTCCCACAGTACTGCCGGGGGTTGCCCCATTCACTGAGGTGCCTGCTGATCCCATAGCCGCTCAGGCTGCTGAATGCTGTGCCTATTCCATGGCTGCAGAGCCGGCCTGAGACACTGAGGTGACACTCTCTGGGGCCAACTGGCGCCTGTACTCGAGCATGCTGGGAAACCTGAGTGGGGCTCAGGCGTATTCGTCGTATAAGACGCACCAACTTTTCCCCCCCAGTTTTGGGGAAGAAAAAGTGCGTCTTATACGGCGAAAAATACGGTAAAAATAATTTCTCTGACAAGTTAATCCTGGGTAATGCAGAGTTGCTGGATATGGCTTTTTATAACATAAACATATATATATATATTATATATATATATATATATATATATATATAGCAAATCAAAGTACAGCTAGAAACTATCTGACAGAGACTAGCACAGTACACAGTGAGGCCATGCAGCCATTCATGGAAACATTCTCCCACTACCTAGACAGACTGCAGATCAGGCTGAATGGCCCATCTGAGCTGTGAGCACCACTGTAGGCCTGTGCCATAGGTCATACACTGGCACCTGAAGGGTAGAAAAGCAGCTTCATTCATATCTACGTACCAGCCTGCAACTCCTCTGAATGCTCAGTGACTTTCATTCTACACAAACACTAATGCTCGTACTTGTTTTAAAAACATTAACTATAGGGATTCCACTGGGGCAGGGAAAATATAAATATACAGTGATGGCAGGCAAAAGCTAAATGCACAGGGGTATGAACCCATAAATACGCTCACAAAGTGATAAAAGGCCATAGGCATGGGTACTTAGCAGGGCAGGAGAGCCATTACTGTCACCAAAGTAACAAAAACCATTTTAAAAAAATCCCCTGACATCCTAATGTTTAATGAGTGCAACACCCATTGGGCCCTTATGACTGCGAGTTCAGTGTTGTGGCCTAGAGAAGTCTTACTTGTCATTGGCGCTCCTCTTGTGACAGTACAGGATGGTGAAAGGAGATTACATGCCCATAAAATAGTTTTAGACCCTCAAAAGGATTGTATTACTTGGGGTCCTTGGCAGATGCTGGGCTGCAGCATTAATACTGGATGGATGGCCAATATATGTTTGCTTGAATCAAACATATATTGGCCAGAGAGATCAGAAATGATGAGAGATCAGTTAGGGAGGCTGTACTGTACTGTACGTGGCTGCTACCTTTACATGCCTGGCAGGCTCACCTTATGGCATACAAATAATTACATATTACATATAACCCACATATTAATTGGTATAAAAATATTTCTGAGCCAAGAAATTGCAATTAGAGAACTGATTGCAGTTCAGTAAAGCAGTGAGATTGCTAAAATAGCAGTATTGACAGCGTAGAGAATAAACAAAAGGTGTAGTCTATTCTGTGTAGTGCTCTGCTAACCTTCAACAAACTGCTGGAATTTGTCACCCTCACAGACTGACTCTGCACCCACAATAAATAAACATGGCATTGCCAAGCTCGGTGTGTATGTAACCTTTCAGCATAGGCCAGCTAGTGACCTGATATCCCAGCTGTCATTTAGCAAATAACTGTCAGCTATAGGATCAATGAAAGTGTCATAAGCATTCTCATCATGCCTTCCAGTTTTTGTCTGATGACTACAGCAGGTTCTGCATAGAGAGGCTATCATATGCTGAATTAGCTGGGTGCTGATAATGTGGCTTTTGCACGATGCAGTCTGTGGTGGGAAATGAAACTCGCTGCCTGCTACTTCCTTTTGTTTGCTATGAACTTAGCAGGCTGGGTGCAGCTCATTTCCCTCTGCCACTTGGGCCTCATAAACAGCTTCTAAAACAACTTACTGCATGTTCTACTTCACTTCTACCCCAAATCTACCCTAATATAACTCTAATATAGTAGAGCAATTTCATCTTCATAAACTACAATTCCCAAAATGCTTTGAGCAGCAGCACATAAATGCTTTAGTGCTGAGGATCTGACATGCAAGATATGCACGAGCATCCCGAGAGGGGGGACATAATAACACGGGCAAAGTCTAGTAGCCTATAGTAAACAATTAACAATTAGTATTTACTGCAGTGTTTGGAACTTACATTCCCCCGTAAGCAGGAGATTTCATATAAAAAAGGTTTAGATAATTTTACCTACCAGAACCTTATCTTATACAACAAGACTCGGAGATAAGGTTGTTTAGCAGAAACGGCTGCTTTATTGTAAGTCAAAAATACAGAGTCTTAGGAAGAGATCAGCCACACAGAATAAAGGTGGTCATACACAGTCCCTGATTCGGCTGCTTATCGGCCCGTGTATGGGCACCAACAACTGCCTGCCCGAACGACATCTGGCCTGAAATCGGCAGATATAGATTGGGCAGGTTAAAAAATTTAGTTGGATCGGGGACCACATCGGTCCCCAAACTGACTGTTCCCAATACCGTTGTTTTAAATTCGATAGTTTGGCCCCAGGGCAAAACGACCGAATTAGCCTAAATTCACCCGATATCGCCCACCCATAGGTGGGGATATCGGGAGAAGATCCCCTCCTTTGGCGTATGACCACCTTTACATGGGATGGGATGTTACAGCTGAAGTAAGGCGACAGCCAAGTTGCATTACAGTACAATACCATTGAGTTGAGTTGTGGGAAGGACATTACTGTTACTCCCCATGGTGCAAAAAGGTTTCTGTTCCAGCTGGGGGTCATGAGCTGGGGAAGCCACTGAATTCTTTCTTCACAAAACCATTCTCAGTGATTCAAGGCAAACTCAGTTTCCCAGCAGTAACCTGCAAAAACCCAGCCACACAAACACTTCCTTATTATTTCTTACATGTTTCATAATAATTTACTTTAAAACAGGACAGTCCAAGCTGAATGTTTTAGGGGCAATTTAAAACTGTATGAGGCCCAGTTTCACTCAAACCTCACTCAAAGCACAGCGGGGCCAGCAAAAATCCTTGGTCCTGAACAACCAACACATGATCATGACTGGAGATTTTTTAGTATTTGCAGTATTGGTGTCTAATCTGTGGGATTTACGGTGGTTTGACCAGATTTAGGCTTTAAGCCTCTGTACCCAATGGCTTTATGAAGAGATTTTATTCTACTTGGTACCAACAGGAGCAGACATTAGTGCAAAATGCACAAAAGGAATGCCCAGGGATACAGAGCTTTAGGGCAAAATTTACAAGCAAATTATTCTGCACTTCATTTACCCTATCAAGCTGGCATTGGTCTAAATAGCTAACAAAAAATGGCTATAAATAATACGAACAAAAAATAAAAATGCAGCCTCGGGATGAATCTGCTTTCTGACTGCCGGCATGGCCAACACTAGCAGATACAGTCCTATAATCTACATTTCTGGTTACAGAGAAGCAGAACAGATTTAAACCCCCTCCCCCAATATAAATCCCTGCATGATACAAAAAAAGGTTCACTCCAAGATAAATAACTGCATTAAAATGCACAATTATAATCTTTCATAGCAAGCAGTGGGTGTCCAGCCTTATTTTGACAAAATTAGGACATCACTGTGTACAACACTGTCTATATGAGTCTATAAATTAGGTAGTTCACCTTTAACGTATTTTTTTTAAAAAAAAAACATGTTATAGAATGTCCTATTCATAGCAACCTTTAATTTTTTTAAAAATATGTTTAAATGATTTTCCTTCCAGTTCTGTCTCTTTCCAGCTTCAATGTGGGGTCAGATATAGATATAGGAAGAGAGAGAGAGTGCAATATAAATATAGAGAACAGAGAATCCCTTATAGCAGCACAGACGCAGGAACACGCCATGTGTTTCACCGTAGTAAAATTGTTGTTTGTAAATTAGCCATCAAACAAGCGCCTCCCTACATGTGCCAATAGTAACATGCTCTATAAACCAGCATCGGATTTAGGGTAGGACAGAAAGGGCATTTCCCCATAAGAACCCAGTAGAAGAAATAAGAAAGGAACTACATTATAACAGGCAGTTATCACTTACAGTACTGGAACTTTAGCATCCCAGGGACAGCCAAGAGCTGTGTGGGAGATTCTGAAAGTTCCACATGTATGTATATCCCCTGATTTTGGTAAGCAAACACCTCCCCCTAAAAAAAGGCCCTGCCTTACAGTGTAGGAAGGACAGGTCCATTTCTGACTGGATCAAACCCCCAACTAAACTTCTGCTAAGACCTAACAGGGAATTTACGACCCTAAGTGCAATTATGAGTGCAATTTCCATGTTTTTCTCACCCACAATGGCAAACTTGGGCTTGGGAAGTGCATAATATGAGAGCACATGGTGCCTATAGAATATACGATGCCCGACACACCCCTAATAAATTATTTTGCTGAACCATTGAAAAGCAATTTAAATCCCAAATCTTGTTAAACAAGATCTTCCACTTTCTATAGATAATTATATAACAAGCTATTTCATTTGAATTAGGTGTCCTTATAAATGAACCAGAGCAGAAAAACTAAATGCTTCAGAGAACTCTCTATCCCCCCCCCCCCCCCCCCTCCCTGAATAAGGAGCCACTAACACTGGCACAGCATCTATTCTTATCACTGCCAGCGCACCATCTGCTCTTCCCAAAGGCAGCTCATTACTCGGCTCTGCTGCACTCTTTAGCCTTTGTTTAAGGTAACTTTTAGTAACTTCGGCTGCAGTTCATGCACACTTAATCAAGCCAGTGTTACACACACACTCAGGCATCTGCGCACTAATAAAGCACTTTCATTACAGAAGGCTCTGCAAACTCACCCTAGTCCTATTCTTGCACCCCAATGTGTGTGATTTACAGTATATCTGCAGCCAGATCCAAAGCTACAAATCACATGCGGTGCATAAGTTGCACATTGCAGCCTGGGGCCATGCAGCGCTGGAGTGAGGACCTTACCATCATGCTTTGCACTATCACACTCAGCACTATCACTCTCGGCACTAACATACACATGGACGGTGCAGAGCGAGTTCACAAGTAGGAATCAAAAAGGCAATATTTACCTAAACGCATGCAGCCTCCTCCCAGAGAATGAGCACGGCTATCCAGAGAGCCTTTAGAAATTGCTGCTTTTACGGTGCCTCCCAGCTAATCCTCCATCAGATTGGAATTTAAAGATTGCTGTGCGCTCGGTCAGAGAGGGAATCTGCATGCAAAGCACAGAGCACTTCCTTATTAGGCTGCCAGCCTGTTTCACTCAACAATGCTGCCTCTGTCAGCTCACAGCTACAATCAGCCTGTCCCCTGTACAGAGCCATGCTTCACTCCCTTAACCCACTCGCTGCCACATACTCAAGGGTTAAAGCAAACTCCTTTATCAAAGGTATTTCCACCCAAAAACTGAATGAAAGAGTGTAATAATAAGCAACTTTCAAATATAATTTCATTATGTACACATTTTTATTGGCCTTGAAGCTATTTGGAAATGTTATCTCTGCACTGCTGACTGTGACTCCTGAAACAGTGTAGCAAAAGCCAGCTGATTAACAGACCCAAAGAAGAATGGACTTCTACTACGGTTTTTCAGAACCAAAGAACAGAAAGGGATAAACAAAATACTGCAATTACATTAACATACACACATATATCTAGAAACTTTTAGATTGTAAGCTCTTTTGGACAGGGCTGTATATGTATATACCCATTTACTATACAGTACTGCAAAATGCACTTTAGAATTGTGTTAAATGATAAATTTATATATTTATCCGTATTTATATGTATATAATACATATTATAGCCATTAACATCCTGTAAACTTTATCCTTATAAATTTTGCTTAATGTCATAATCAGTTATAACTGGCATAGTCCAGCTGTAATACAGGTCATAGAACTCCTTGGTGACTTCTAATGTCCTCATATTAAAAGGGCATGCATTATCGTCTCTAATGTACTAGTTTCAGTGAGTCATGAGATAGAAAATACACTAAGCTTTTAGGCCTTATGTGGTCATGAAACTCAATGACTTATATTTTACAACAGGGGGTACATTATTCACTACACATACATACATACACATTGTGGGACTGTACCAATGTTACAAAGGATGTGAATTTCTCTGTAGGATTCGGATTTACACGACCTCAAATTAGGTGTAGAAACATCACCGGCATGCACTCAACGGACTCCAGGACAGCGCTTGTAAAACTTCAAAAAGTTTTCTTTTTCTTCTTTTTTGAACCGCTGTCCTGGAGTCCATTGAGTGCATGCCGGTGATGTTTCTACACCTGATTTGAGGTTGTGTTTTCCCTTGCTGCGGGTCTGGGGCATCGCACCCGGGCCACTGAGAGGAAGTGGTGAGTGTATATCTAACTGTTCACAACTATACGTAGTATATTAACTGCACTTATATGAAGACTGAATACCTACAGAGCGAGAGGTTCGGGGCATAAGCACCCGGACCTGTAGTCTAATTTGGTGAGCGTTTGGCTTGTTATAAAAAAACCATTAAATTTAAGCTTAAGTTTATAGTTCACCACTACATAAGTGTATAAGTGAATAGGAACGACTGGGAGCCTCCAGACAAACAGAAGGATTCAGATTTAGCCAAATCCATGTGCCAGGCCAAACCGAATCTGAATCTTAAAATTAGGGATGCACCGAATCGCGGATTCGGGTCGAAACCAGCCTTTTTTTGATGGATTCAGTTTCGGCCGAACCGAATCCTAATTAGCATAAATCAGCATATGCTAATTAGCATTCAGAAAGGGTTAACATTTAGGGGGAATTTTAACCCTTCCCAATCCTAATTAGCATATGCTAATTAGGATTCCGTTCGGGAATCGGCAGAATCCATCAGGATGGGTTCGGGGGTTCGGCAGAACCCAAAAAAGTGGGTTCGGTGCATCCCTACTTAAAATCACGTTACTTTTGGTCACGTTAACACCTCTGTAATCTAATTTGCATATGCAAATTAGGATTCTGTTCGGTATTCGACCAAACCTTTACAAAGGATTCGGGGTTTGGCCGAACCCAAAAATAGTAAATTCGGTGCATCCCTAATTAAAATAGACTATGGGAGATGGCCTTCCTGTAATTTTAAAGTTACTGGATAATAGGTTTCCATAGCCATATGGGCAAAAGACAGATAGTTGCCCCTCGTATCCTTTCCCTTCCCTTTTATATGCACTGAAAATGTGGCCCATCACATCCAGCTATTTTAACCTCCCCCCCTACACACACTGATTGCTAAAGCAGCTGGGAAACGGGAGCGAATGGGAGCTATGGATAGGAGCTTCCTGTCTCAAATTATTATCTGGCCTATTACTTAAAAGAAATTTCTTGCCAAGAGTCAGGATATGAGAGGCAGAAGGAAAATAAATTGTTGAGAAAACAAAATAATTCAGTCTGAAGGATGGCAACTGCACTGCCGCAGGGGCAGGAGCATCAGAGGGATGCGCAGAGTCTTTCATCCTTCCTTATGTGCTGCAAAGGATTATTCATGGGAGTAAACAGACATCACTTAGTCTGGGGGGAAAAAAAATCAATAATTTCTTTTGTGTAGATATCTAGGAAATGACTTCCTTGAATGTTTCATCCTGTATATTAAGTACAGGGGGACGTTCTTTTCAGTTAGGCTGTTAGAATATTCACCCAAAGGAAAACTCATTTATGGATCACCAACCCGGCCATCATTTTATGTGCTGAAGTTTGCCAATAATACTACCCGATTGCGCTGATTTTACGGTCTATAAAAGCCTTTTTATAGATTTCATGGCCCAACTCAGGCCACAATTTCATAAACCACCAAGGTTAAAAACATGTAAAACCATTATTTTAAGGCTGTGATAGCTCCAAGCATACCCAGTGTAGTAAGCAGTCACCCCCCAGTTGTAAATAAATAACATAATAGTAGTACATATGCTCATAAGAAAGGATCTCACCTATAGTGTAGGTTGGCCCAGGTGCTCATGCCCCAGACCTTCAGCCAAAGGGAGCCATCATGGATACGTCTCAAAAATAGAGAAGAGGCAGGCACTCCGGTAAAGTCAAAAGTGAATAGCAATTGTTCATGAAAAATAGGAGTAAAATCCAAAAATGTTTTATTTAACACATGATACAGAGAGCCTTACGCGTTTTGTACCTCCTGGTACTTAATCATAGGCTTAATCATGAGCCTATGATTAAGTACCAGGAGGTACGAAACGCGTAAGGCTCTCTGTATCATGTGTTAAATAAAAAGTTTTTTGATTTTACTCCTATTTCTCATGAACAATTGCTATTCACTTTTGACTTTACCGGAGTGCCTGCCTCTTCTCTATTTTTGAGACCCCCCAGTTGTACCCAATCTGCTCTTCTGCAGTAAACAGGGTTGCCCAGCTTGAAGACTGCCCCCTAAAATTAAGATTTTCTGTATTCTGCACTTCAAAGCAAGATTCCCCAAGTACAAATGAATTATTAGACATTGCTTTATAAAGCTAGTTAGTCACTGGGTCTCTGTTTAAAAGGAAAATTATTGGGGACATCCATGGAAAGCCCTATAGAGGTAAGTTATATTGCTTCTTGGGTTCCCCAGAAGAGCATCTAATGCAGTTAAAGGAGCAAAGTTTGCTACTGATCTAATCACCTATAGCAACCAACCAGCAAAAAACATTTACTGGTCACCTGTTTAACATACAAAATAGGTTGCTATGGGCTCCTGCACCTTAGATAGGAGTCTGATGTCTTGATATTTTCTGGCGCCCAAACAGTAAAACTTATATAGCACAAGCTAATTAATGTGGAGCAGTGACTGAGATCAAAACTCAAAATTTAACCAAGGGTCCCCTCTAATGAGTGCCCTCACCTCTCCCTTACTATTCATACTGATATGCATAGTTGTGCAGCGGGGTTGATGGCCGCCATTGTCTTTAAGAAGGAAAGGTAAAAACTAAGTAAGCTTTATCAGAAAGGTCTATGTAAATACAGCCATAAGCACTCACAGAAACGCTGCACTGACTTCTCTGTCAAAAGAAACAGGATTTGTTGTCTCTTTGTTTTCCTGTGCCAGAGACACGCAGCTCTCTCCTCTCTCCTGCTACCCCCTCCCCTCAAGAATGCTTAGAACTTCCTCCCCTCCTTAGGAATGTGTGATATCAGCCAATCAGCAGGAAGCTCCCTCAGTCTTACAATCTGAGCATGTACACCGGCCTTGGTCTTGGTGCAGGAGCGAGGCATTATGGGAACTTTCTTTACACAGCTCAGCATTTTTTACCGTATGAGGTTTCTGATCAATTGAACGGGAGAAATATGGGGAGACTTAAGGGCACTATTGAGAGAACTGAAGGTATGCCTGCAGCTTGAGATTAACTCTTTATTAGCCTTTCCTTCGCCTTTAAGTGCGCATACTTCTCCCACTTCTGCTGCCACTTAGTCTGCAGCGTTTTCAAGAGCAGTACAGGGGAGCCAGCAATGTAGGGTTTCTTCGCTGCAGTCTGGGAGAGGGGGAATTGAGTTCCATATCAAATGTTCCATTAAATAAAGAGTGAACTAAACTTGACAATAAAAGGAGAACTAAACCCTAAAACTATGGCTTAAAATGCCATATTTTATATACTGGACTTATTCCACCATCTCTATAGAAGCAATGATCTAGGCCTTTACATGTTTCACAGGAGCTCCTCATCTTCGGAAGTGTCTGATACTCAAATGCTCAGTGGGCTCTGTTGAGAAGCCGAGCTTAGGGGTTGTCGCACATTACCAAGCAGAAAATTCTGATGCTAATTGCACTGCTTTCAGATCTACCATGTAATGTGAATCTAAATAAATTCTCCCATAAAATCTGCCATATATTGTGACATTGATATTCTGTATATACAGTATATTGTGAGTCTGTCCCTAAGCTCAGGTAAGTGGCAGCAGCACAGATCTTCCCTGCTAAAGGGCTGTGGGTGCCTTGGGCTGGGACAGAAGCCCAAAACATATGGTACAACATTTCTGCCCTACTTCTTTAGTTAAGCTTTAGTTCTCCTTTAACAACTTACAATGAAATTCCAGACTAAAGGTGGCCATACACTGGAAGATTCGCTCGTTTGGTGGGGTAGCCAAGTGAGTGGATCTTCTCCCAATATTCCCGCCTAAAGGTGGGCAATATCTGCCTAATCAGATAGTTTAGCCCTACAGCCAAACAATCGAAGTATGACGGTGGGCATAGGCATCATCAGATCAGGGCCTGCATCCGCAAGCCGATGCAGTCCCCCATCCAACGGAAAATCAAACTTGCTTGGGTAGGTCCGTCAGGGGTGCCCATACCCGGGCAGATAAGCTTCCAAATTGGTGTGCAGGAACCTAAACAGCAGCTAAAATCTTCCCGTGTATCTATGTATGGCTGCCTTAAGTAGAGAGATACATTAAAGGGCTTCTTTCCATACTAAAAAAAAAGTAGTCCAGGACAGATTTAGGGCAATGTAGGAAGACCCCCATGGCCATGTAATACAGTATTGCATTCTCTAATAATTTCAAAATTTATTCCCCACCATCTTAATTTCATATCAGCTATTGGTCAACTACAAATCCAAGCAACTGCCAGACTTTGACTATAAGGGCAGGGGTACACGGGGAGATTAGTCGCCCCATGACAAATCTTCATTGTCGCGGGCGACTAATCTCCCTGCAATGCCATCCCAACAGCTAGAATGTAAATTGTCGGTGGGATGGCATACGCGTCGCTGCTATGTCCCAGTCGCCCAAACTTGCCTTGAGAGGAAACTTCGAGCAACTGCGGGACATCGCAGCAGCATGTATGCCATCCCACTGGTGATTTACATTATAGCCGGTGGGATGGCATTGCGGGGAGATTAGTCGCCTGTGACAACGAAGATTTGTCATGGGGCAACTAATCTCCCCGTGTACCCGTGCCCTAAGGTATAGTTTAACCACAGTTGGAGGGTCCCACTATGGACTATGGAACTTCTTCCATCCTTCCAAAAGGCCTATAATTCCCAGCATCTGGCCCTGAATAAGTCATTCCTGGGCTAGCATATATGTTTGCAAAGAAGCTCAGTGGTAGTGAAGGAGTCAAATGCGAGGGCTGTCTATTGGCAGTTGAACTTGACTCATGGGAACTGACAGTGCCTGCAGTGCTGGCAAACAGTGTCTCATTCACATGCAGTTCCCAGATGTCTGACAACTTTGTACATCTGAAAACCAAATGGTAACTCTGAATAGATCATAGGATTCCCTTCAGCGCCGGCACAGAAATGACATTACAGCCCCATTCCCAGGAAACAGATTGATTCACAGCCCATAATTATCATATCTTTCAACGTGATGGAAACAACAACAGACACCCTATATATAAATATTCACAATTTACATTAAGAAACAGTGATTTATGCAAAACAATAGCTTAGTGATACAAGGCCATAGCAGAAAGGAATTCATTATATTAAGCACTGCAAGACAAAAAGGGGACTAATGGAGAAAATGAAGTGTTATTTGTGCTTTCTGTTCAGAATAATAAGGGGTATATGCAGTAAAATTGGAAAATATACCCCAGCCCAAATATAGCAACCAGTCACTGAAGGTCTGGCCATTATGGCTCTGCTAGGGTTCTGTCCCTGGGACTCTACTGGGTCGCTCTCCTTGTGGCAACTACGCCACCGGCGTATATGAGATGGTAATTATATTCTTAAATGGTAAATGTTGATCATCTTTACGGATTTTTATAGGGAGCAATGATATAAAGTTGTTCCACTGCAAAATCAAAAGTTATGTTCCCAATAATCCCTACCTTGTGGCAGCAGCATGTGTTCTGTAAAGAGCTTTTCCCATTTACAAGCCTAGATGTTAATTAGGATTTATTTAAGCAATAGGCTGAACACAATGGAAGCATGTCTTTTTTTTAGCCTTAAACAAATCAGAGTATTGAATACAGAACTAAAATCCCTTTCTGTCTGTTTTTTTAAAGTGATACTGACACTAAAAACACCTACTACTAAAGGTATGGAGACCTAAATTATATCTTAGTTCAAGTACAAGGTACAGTTTTTTTTATTATAGAGGAA
Organism: Xenopus tropicalis; assembly: GCF_000004195.4. Taxonomy (NCBI): domain Eukaryota; kingdom Metazoa; phylum Chordata; class Amphibia; order Anura; family Pipidae; genus Xenopus; species Xenopus tropicalis. The sequence goes on from NC_030682.2 coordinate 123,816,840, forward strand.
AAGGAAACAACTTTTAAATTTGAATTATTTGATTAAAATGGAGTCTATAGGAGATGTGCTTCCTGTTATTCCAAGCTTTCTGGATAATGCATTTCCAGATAATGAATCCCATACCTGTATATATAATCCCTGCCTATTGCATATTACTGTCCATCTATTGTTTAATGGTGTAGTTCACCTTTACATTCATTTTTAGTAAGTTATAGGATGGCTATCATGAATAACTTTTCACTTGGTCTTTTTTTTTGGGGGGGGGGGGGGGGGGCAGTTTTTAAATTATATGCTTTTTTCTTCTGCCTCTTTCCAGCTTTTACATGGGTGTCAGTGACTTGAGCAGGAAAAATTGTATGGTTATTGCTACTTTTAAAATGTAAAGGTGAAGTGCCCCTTTAAATCATGCACTGTGTTTCTAACCAGTTCTTTTGCTATGCAGAGGAAGCCTTCATGATGACTTGGAAATTTACCCTGCCACCATCCTTGGACTTCTGTAAAATAAAACACTAAATGACTTTCTTTAACATTTTTAGTCACAGAAAGTCACTTAAACTGTTCATGCCTAGGGGTTAGAAATAGCTGAACAAGATCTGCTTTATATTGGTATTGAGTAATAATGTGGTTTGGTGGTGACACCGCCCTAGCTTCTCTTTCTCTGTTTTCCCACCCTACTCATTCTTTTTTTAGATCCTTCCCCATATTCTTTTTTTGTTTTTTCTAACAAAAAACAAAATAAAACCTTCAAAACAAATGTTTTCCTATTTTACTACATGACCCCTTTTTGCACAATTGTGACATTAGAGGAATGGCTGTAGTATTGTATTATGCCCTCCCCACCTTGGCACAACAATACACAGCTTTACAGGACATGTCTGTATTAGATTTCACACAGAAAGAGATTGATATTGCAATAATATACAAACAGCAAGCATGTACTAGGATTCTATTTCAGCTGCTTCTTAAAGGACTTCTTCCCACTCTAACCACAAAAAATCCCACAGCTCTATTCATTCTTATGAACTCAAATTGAATTTAGTGGGAATAAGATCAACTTTGGGTCTCACAAGTGACCTAACCCCAGCCCCTTGGATCACTTTATATTTAGCTTTAAAACAGAGGCCAGTAAAAAAATACATATAATAATGATCCACAATCTAGGGCCAGCCTCCTGTTCAGCATTCGGCTGGAATATACAGCCAATAAATATACATTTACCACTTTATTTGTACAGGAGTTATAAGCTAAATACAGATGTCTGTGACGGACATAATTATACTCATTGCTGTGAGTATGGGGAAATCTACAAGAAGTCATATCCTGAGATACTCTATTTTCCACCTATTTTAATCAAAATATACTTTTGTATATGTTATTGATTACACTAAAGAGTGCTAACAGTGAAGTTGACAGCTTGTGGACAGTAATAATGTGGTTAAACTCCTTTGTATAATGAACTCTTCTTATGTGTAAACTTGAGGCACAGACTGTAGCTCAGGGAGGGTTTTGTTTAAACAGAGCTCATTATTTTTATTTACACTACTTTATTTAAGTATCCTGATATTTGCCGTGTTTGAGATTTGGGTACCAAAGGAAAGTGCCCTCTGTTCCTGCCCACATGCAGGAACAAATCTGTATATGCTGTAGGTGGGCTGCCCTGCTAAAAGGTATAAATCAAATGCATTTTGCTACCAACCAAAGATGAGTTCACTTGTATTTTTCAAATCCTATAGCACCTTTTTTTTTTTTTTGCATGAATGTAAAGCCAACCGTACATTGGCTGACAACAGACCAATTGGGCAGATAGCATATGATAGGCCATGGTATGGCGCATTTCTGTTGTTCCAATCGTCTACAGCTCCTCCTCAAAGCTTTACCTGCTGATGTACCATGCACTGATAACTATGGTGTGTAGGCAGATGACATTTTCTAACCTGCCTAATCTCAGAACAAACCGATAGTACATGGATATGGGTCAGGAACAGCAGGGAACCATACAGGCACTGACACATACATGGCTTAATTCTGATGACCCTGTTACAGGTTTGTGTTGCGTACATGCATTATTCCGCTGAGGCAGATGAAGGAGTAACAGCTGCAGGCAGCTGGAAACATCTGTTTAGGGTGCGCCGGGGGGACAGGGTGCATTTGTTCCTACGCCAGTCCCACATGCCTATGAGAAACTTGTAGTGTGGGAAAGCCTGACCAACATGTGACTAAACATGCTGAATTGAAGGCTCGCTAGAGAACTCTAATACAATATAAAGGAAAATAGAATAGTGTCAGAGATGTCACTAATTTGTAATAAGGCTTTGTATACATTTATAAATTATTTATGTTAGTCCCTGAGAAAAAAATTTAAGTTTCTTAGACATTAGATCTACACAATCTGACTGACAGCGGATCAGAAACATTTATGGGTTTATCAATTTTCCAGTTTGTGAATTTGAATGTTTTTCTATACTGAATAAGCTCGCCTATCGAATGCTTGCTTATTTATTAATAAGGAAATCTCATTTAAATAAAAAACTCAAATACCTAAAATTTTTGCAAGTTTTCAAACTCAAAACTTGAGGTTGAAAATATGGCTTGCCTTTGCCTCAGACTTTAGCACAAAAAAACTCGAATTATGAAGAATATCAAACTCTAACGTTGATAAATGTCCCCCTTAGTGTTTCCTGTACCTTTCATGCCACCACCTCAAGGCCTTGGTTGAAAAATAGCCATGTCAGCACTAATAACCCCCACCCCCAATATTATAAAAAAATCATAAGTGTGGGGGAAGTTGAGTGCCCAACATTCTATAGACTATAATAAGGCATTGAATAATTAGGATATCCCTGAAGGCTGGATATTCAGATCGGCACTGTTAGATTGTTAGCTCTGTATCTGCTCACTAATGAGCTACCCTGTAGCAGAAAGGACCGAGCAGCAGGAAAGTGTGTGAACTTCCTTTAGATGAATCCTCCTGCAGTTGCAGTTTTGTATCACTTGACTACTTGATATTTCTGGTTTCTATTCCCGATTTTCTCCACACTTATTTACATTTCAGACAGATTTCCCATGTGACTCAAAGCTGCGCCACATGTTTGCCAAACACATTTATAGACACTTTCTAGCAGGCGGCTGCTTTATGCCCAAATCTAACACATGCTCTGTAGCAAATCTTCTTACATAAAGTTGAGGAACAATTTTGCACATCAGCTTGGGGGAATTTAGGTTCATTCCTCCTTACAAAACAGCTTCAGCTCAGGGATGTTGGGCTTTGCAACACTGCCATGCACACCATTGTTTGTCAGTGTTGGTGGACTCAAACACTGACATTCTCCTATACAAGACAAGCCTTTAGTTCGTTAGACATTAGCATGAGTATTACATGCTTTGCTCTTGGTTTGATCTTTCTTGCTCAACCATTCCTGTGGGTAACAAATGTTTGCAATTGCCTCCATATGTATACAATCTGACAGTGGCCTGGTGAAGTCCAAATGCTTTAGAAGTAGTTTTGTAGCCTTTCAGCCTGGTGAATTTGCCTACATATGAAAAAACAGCATCAATGCCTTCAAAAATCTGGGGATGTGAAATCATGATTCTCCAGTATATCTCTGCCGCACACAAATTTGTCACTTTGGATCATCTTCCTCAAATAATACATTATAATGTATAATTTTTTTCCTCAATAATACAAGTATAATGTTCTGCCTTATGTATTTAATTGAATAATCTCTATAGGACTAAAAAAATAGAAGAAAAACTTAATTCCATTTTATTCACAGAAAAACTCAACATGTTTCAACCCTATAAAGCAAACACACCTGCATTAGATAAATAGAAATGCATGTACCCCTCTTGAAACGTGTTTTTTTTCATTAGGATGGAATAAAAATTTTTTTTTACTTTTTTTATATATTGATGTGCCATGTGAATGTGAATGTTCAGGGGCTTTCAGGTAGTGCCCCTTACAGTGTGCACCCAGCCCTGCATGTATAATATGATTTTGGTGTGCCAACCTAACATACAAATATTATTTATAGGACTTGTGTGAAACACACAACCTTTTTGAATGATCAGTATTTCCTTCAGTATTTCATTCAAAATGGTTTCACAGCATTACTGTATGTTTGCCCCCAATATCGAAACTCCATGAGGGTTTTGTTCCAAAAATATTTATGGAATGTCAGGAACTCTGTTTACCCATTTGTGCTCCTAAGTGCCTGCTGCCGTTTTCCTTTCTATAGAGATGGTATTTTCTGCTCCTACCCAGAATAATCACTTTGGGCCGCAGGAGGTAACTCATTTGTCCGCACTACTATAAACTGAAAATCTAAACGGAATGCTACATATAAGGATTTAGTGGGGGAAAGGGACAGAAGGTTTGCTGCTCACCCCAGCTATAATGGAAATGTCAATGATAGACATGGGACAGAAATTGACTAAATGCAGATAAAACTAACAGAAAAAGATTAATTGTACAAGTTGTTAGACCTTTAGGAGAACTAACTGCTATATTGTCTCAAGACTCAGAACCAAACAACAGAAAGGGATAAACAAATACTACATTTTAATTGCTATTATATGTACGAATAACTTACATACCATTCAAAATATTTCAGATTTATACTTTCTTTCAAGTATTTGGGTGGAGATCCTCTCTAATCAGATTATCTGCACCCTGTATAATAAACTCCACATTATCTTTAAACCAGAGGAAGGAAGGGAGGGAATGATTGATTGATATACCTCATTATCTCTATTTCAATATTTGTTTAAAAAAAAAAACCACACTGCGATATGATGGCAAAATAGATTGTAAACTCTTGTGAGCAGTGCTATCTGCTCCCATTTTAATTTGTAAGCCTTGTTTGTTAAATCCTGCTTTATATAAACTAATGTAAAGTGCTGTGTAACTTGCCAGCGCTAAATAACTAAATGATACAACACAGCCCATGCCTTCCAGCATACCTCTAATATGGGTAAACCAATTTAAATATTTAGGAATCTGGGTAACTGCAGACCCTAACAAAATATACTACACTTAATCTAGACCCCCTACTCTGACCTAAAAACCCAGCTGGCGCAATGGTCCAAGCTGCCACTCTCGCTCTGGCACTCATAACATAATAAAAATAATACCTTCCAAAGTTTCTGTACATCCCCCCCACCTCTACTTATGACCCAGCTGCTGGTCTGGGGTAACACGTATCTACCACAATTTAGATTACTCCATAATTTTTTATTCTGGCCTGGACATTAAATATTTGGGAGATCTTATCAGTCTTCCCCACATACAAACAGATCTGAGAGAAAATTCTTCTTCCCCACATTTTAAACTTGCAATGCCGTATCTGTCATTTTACTACCTGTAACGTGTCCTGGAGATCCTGTTCCTTGCAACTGTATAATTTGACCTGAAAACAAATTACTTAAGTTTTATCTTAATGTTTCATTAGATCAGAATCCAAAATCCGCCTGCATAAGATTATGTCACAGGTGTAACCCACTAGAACAGTGGCAGGGTGCTGCTTTTGGGCACTGATCCGATATCACCCGGAAGCCAAGTTCCAACAAATAAAGGGTGTAGGGTGAAATGGAGGCGCAATCCAGAAAACTCCCTGTTCACTGTGCAAATCAAACACACAACTTGCGACTTGGAAATGGGCCATGGACTTAGTAGAGGAAGGGTGTTGCTAGACAATAACCCTCAAGTTGATTAAACCAATTGGGCGCCAGAGGTTCTTGGAACAAAGCATAACTTTATTTGCAGGGACGTAGAACAGATCTCTTGGAGGACATGCCTAGATGGGACAGTACAGTTGCTTGGCACATACTCACAAATGGAACTTCTAGAAATGTTTGCCCATCAGGACAAGTAATCAGTTTGCGGATAGTCTACTTGAAAATGTCCAACCTCAAACATCAGGTATTACAAGTGGAATCTACTTGAAATACAGTAGTCCTTAGGTCTGTACACTTGAGTCTTTATCCTGAGGATGGAACATCCATTACTCCTTCTGCTTTCCTCATAGGAGCATCAGACTGCTCACTAACTACCCGGATCCTAACTCCCACTATCTACACTAACAACACTATCTACACGCTAGTTTCACCCACTGGGCCTACCTCCACCCAGACTCTGGAGTACCAACACATGAGATCTAAAGACATGTTGGCTTCTCCTTTAATAAAACAGAATGATGACATCTACTAGCCAGTTACTGAACTGCCAGAAAAAAACTTTAACCAGGGATAAGGAAACAGCCAAACAATAAATTAGGCCCACACTCAGCTGTCTACGACTTAAGGGAACAGCCCAAATAAAGGGTAACTAAATCCTCAGTCCTCTTAAAGGGTATAAAAAGCTGCAAGAAGATTCCTACACAAACAGCTGCTGGTGGTTGGCAAAGTACCAATTTGAAAGGATTTCATGAAAAAGACAAAATCATGTCTTTAAAGGTTCAGCAATGCATAAAGGGCTTATTTAATCCAACAAGGTAAAAAATCTATGTCACTTTGTAGCAAATACGCTTAATTATTATTTACTAAACTAGATTTCGCTTCTATAAAAAAAAAAATCACTAGTAATCCACTTACAGCAAGTACACAAAGTGCATAAATGACATGTCTGGCCCCTGACAGAGACAACACATGATCAATCTCCTACTTTCCGCACTCCAGTTGTGTGGCAAAGAGCCAGAATCCTATGCGCCACCTAAACAGACAGCAGCGGCTTTTATGGACTCCCTTTACATTACTTCTGGTCTCTTTGTACAACATTGAAAACAGCGTGGGATTTGTAGCTTGACATTTATTTTCCTGGTTGTTTAAAGGGTTCCCTTAGCATATTTTCTTCCATTTATCGGACTTATACCAATTTTTCTTTTTAAAAGTATTATTTCTTAAAAGCTGGCCTGCTGAATTGCTACCTTACTGACCTGGTAATGACATTATGCCCCACCCGTTCGTAACAGACTCACAGTTGGCACACAATGTTATAAGCAGATCAATAAGGTTTTTTGCTGGGGTCTTTATGGGCGCCCCTTCTGGAATGACACAAGGTAAGCACATTCCTAGCACAGAAGTGCACTTTCCGTATGTTTTTTTTTCCACCCACAATGCAGTCTGTTACCCAGAATTTCAGTGTTGTTGCCGTTGTGCATTAGAAGCAATTGACGGCGATGCCTCAACTATAACGTAACAGCACCTGTGCTTCAATATGAACCAAACACAACTGCATGGAAAATGTTCTGTTTTAGTGACAGGTGTTCCCGATTTTTCATTTTTTATGGTTTATGGTTTTTCAGTTAACTTTTCATTCAGCAGCTCTTCATTTGGTATTTTAGCAGCTATCTAGTAGCTGGGGTCTTATTTAACTTTATTTTTGGCAGCTGGGGTCAGCGACCCCTATTTGCAAGTTGGAAAGAGGCAGAAGAGGAAGGCAAAATAATTTAAAAACTATACAAAAAACCCCATAAACATACTAAAAGTTAAGTTAAAGGTGAACCACCCCTTAAATGCAGAGGGCTATGGTAACGCTGGACCTACCACCTGGTTTAAAGTTGGCGGTAGCCCAAGGGTCCCTGTGTATTTAAGCACAGCAGCACTTTTTAATTCAGAACAGGAGACAACAGGAAGGCAGCGGCACAGAGCACAATTATCCAGCTAGCTACATATATGGCAAAGTGGTTTTAGCCTTGTTTCTTTTTTTAACCCCTAATTCCTTCCCATAGCGCACATACAAATAAAGTTGCAATACATTAATGGGTGTTCTGCATCCCAGCCCCTATTATCTTGTCATTTCTCTCATTTGGATCAGAAACCCAGCCAGAGGCATCTCATTAATAAACAATCACTCTCTCTCTCCTGGAGGGCCACCGTTAGTAAGTGCTGATTTGCATATCAAGGGCAGTGGATCACAGGGTCCTAACACATAATGCATAATAAATAACGATTAAAACAATATTTTATAGCTCTGTGGCATGAGGATTAGGAGCATGAACCTTCAAATTCCATTATCATCTTATTCAGGGGCACAGCTGGAGTTCAAAGTGCAATGACAGCTAAAACCAAACGTTGTCCCAAAAGGGATTAGGTTGCATCCTCATTTATCAGTTCTGTGCACAATTCTACAAATTATCGACAGGCCCACAGGCAATGGAAAGGGTTAAGAGATGCACCAAGTGAAGCCTATTGACCTTTCCTGGCTGGGAGAGCATTTACATTCCTAGCAGAAGCCCAATACAGAGAGAGGATTGATTTGCTCTCCAGTGCCAAGGGAGCCTGGCTGACAACATTTCTAGGGCTGAATTTAAAGCACATTAGAGGCCGTGTTTCATGTGCTTATGTGCACTAATCTAATCTGTCTGGCAGTTCTATTCTCAACCCTCTGCACATCTTCTGTGTTCTATGGATCTCTATAGAGTCAATGAATGGACCAACACTTCTGTTCCACGTAATGTATACTAAACACTCCATGCAATCTTACATTGAAAAGAACTAAAAATGATCTCATCTTCTGGTTCCAGTTTTATTCTGATCCCCTGGGAATAGGCAGCAGATAAGAGATGCCTTATCGTAGTTATAAATCGGTGCTGAAATTGGATGCCATGCACGTGACCCATACTGTAACATAGAATCACACTTAACACATTCTGGAGTGTCTACTAGGGTGCTATATAAACATCCCAGCGAATATGGAGAAAAATAGAGAGCGATAATATACAGAAAGATTAAAAAAACAGTTTTGGCCAAAGATTTCTTTACAACTAATATGCAGGTGTCTCTAACAGGATGGTAAATTCTTGAAGGTTTGTAGCTGGGGAGGATGCCTAGAGACACCTCTATGCAGGGAGATATTTTGCGGTGAGACCGCCCCCGGATCCGCTCCTGCGCTCAGAAGGTAAGCACTGGGGAGCGGGGGGGGCGGCATCCAGGAGCCGCCTCAGGCGGCGATATGTCCAGAATCGCCCCTGGTTGCAAGTGCCAGGCTCCTCCAGCAAAACAGGTCCGTAAAATCTATATGGCAAAGCTGCATAAGCTGGCCATACATGCAACGATAATATCGTATGAAACCTCGTTTCGTACGATATTTGGTGCGTGTATGGCAAGTCGGCGAGTCGACCGAAATCGCACGAGGCTGCTGATATCGGTCGACTCAGCGATTGGGGCGGTTTAAAGATTTTGATCGGGCGCCATAGAAGGCGCCTGAGCAAAATCTGCCGTCAGGGCTGAATCGGCAGAAGGAGGTAACATAGTAACATAGTAAGTTGGGTTGAAAAAAGACATACGTCCATCACGTTCAACCATAATGCCTATATAATAGGTAGAAATCCTATTGTATCTACCTCCTTATCTGCCATTTCAGCCCTGAACGGTTAGTGGCTGATTGAACGATCTTTCATGCGACCATCCCAAATCGCCACGTGTGTGGCCACCTTTAGAATTGAGTTTTCTTTTATTAGGCAAAACTTATTTTTGGGGTTGACATATCCTTTAACAGGAAGGATTGCAGGATTCCCCTTAGAGCTTCAGACAGTATGAGCTGCTAGTGTTCCACAGAGCTTTGCTATGGCTGCATGCAATATTGCTTCTGGCTTAGAAGCTATGGATAAAAGTGGCCATACACATAGCAATAGTGACCTTCCATGCGACCATTGGCTTCTACAGCCTTCACTAGAACTTTAGGCAAGATCGTATAAATCCAATATAAACTTGTTGCACTGGGCACCCCCCTTTATATATTCAGCCCTTACAGGAGGAGCTAAAGCAGAGCTTGGAGGGCTGTGGAGGGCTGTGGAGTCGGAGGCAATTTTGGGTACCTGGAGTCGGAAAAAAATGAACCGACTCCGACTCCTACAAAATTTAAATGGGAATAAAAAATAAAATAAAGCAAGTTTAAATGTCCCAATTCACAAACAGTCATAATTAATTACTTCTCTGCTAAAAGAATAAAGCCCAATGCATACAGTGCATAAACAAACACGTTGAGTGACCATGAAGCATGCTTTTCATTGACTGTATGCTTCACTAAATACATTAGCATATTAAAAACAGAGGAGTCGGAGTCGTGGAGTCGGAAGTATCAGAAACTGAGGAGTCGGAGAATTTATCTACCGACTCCACAGCCCTGGCATGCAGATCCCATATTTGCAAAATCACATAGGCAATGACTAGTCCTGTGACTCTGTCATCTTTATACAACATAGCTTTGAGTTGCCACCGGGCTATTATGGTACTGGCCTGCTCTGCTTGATGCCAATGCTATTAATAGGAAAGAAACATAAAAATATAGGAAGGCAACCTGAGCTAGGTCCAAGATCCCGTTAACAGAAATATGACTGTAGATAACCAGCAACAAGTCTTTAGGGCAACTACTGTCGGTAGGAAGGCATTTTGGGGAGATTGAACTAGAGAACCACCAGTGAAAAGGCATATGTGTTGCTTCGTTTTCCAAAGACGTGCAAAAGTTTCCTGCAGCTGAAAATTTTGCGGGGAGATAAGTCGTCTGTGGTAGCAGAATGACTGTGGGCGACTAATCTCCCAGTGGGCCATGGCCCTTGTAGTCTATTCTAAGCCTTTATTTATATAGCACCAATGTTACACAGCGCTTTACAGAGACTGGTAATCATTCATATCCCTCGCTGCCCCAGTGGAACTTACAACCTAATTTCCCCATCACGCTTACATACACTAAGGTTAATTTGATAAAGTAGCCAATTAACCTGTCTGAATTCTTTTTAGGCAAGTGGGAGGAAAGTAGATTCCCCGGGGGGAAGCCCAAGCCCTGATTGGAATCAAACTCTTCCTACCCAGGTAATTATCTGGAAGCAGCAAGTTAGCATTGGTTAGGGCTCTGGCACACGGGGAGATTAGTCGCCCGCGACAAAACTCCCTGTTCGCGTGCGACTAATCTCCCCGAGTTGCCTTCCCCTGCCATCCCACCGGCGAACATGTAAGTCACCGGCGGGATGGCACACGCGGCGGCGCAATTTCCCGAAATCGGCGAAAAAGCAGGGGAAGGCAACTCGGGGAGATTAGTCGCCCGCGAACAGGGAGTTTTGTCGTGGGCGACTAATCTCCCCGTGTGCCAGAGCCCTTATAAGCTCCTTTGCCAGAGTACGTCTTAGAGCAATAAAACCATATGTGTATTAGGGCATTAAAACCCCAGGAGGGTTATGTAATAAAAGCCATTAAGTTTGCCCAGGAGTAATACCCCATAGCAACCAAATCTGTAGAATTTTCCGATCACCTGTTTAAGAGCTATGGCTGCTATGCGTTTGTGCTCCTGGGCATACTTAGTGTCTTTTATTACATATTTATTACATATGGGGTGTAGGTGTAGGTATCTTAGGGAATCAAAACACCAAAGTTCATTTTTCTTTTCTGCATAAACAGTAGGCTAAACATTCTACAACAATGAAACCTTTTTGGCACAGAGTTCTATTGAGGCTCTTGCACAGGCTTTCTGGTGGAGACACTAGAGATATAGGAAACAGCATTTCATAGAAAATAGAAGCCATCGAAGGATGTAATCCTGTTGTGACCTACCTTTACGGCAAAACAAAACCCTCTTTATAAAGCAAATGGAAAAGGCTTCCGGTACGGAAAGAATTACTTTCAAAGCCACATTTATTTCTTTTGCAAGTGGAGCCCTAAGGGCCTGTACTGATGGAGGCCCTGGCATTAGACAAGTCTTAGTAAATATCATTTTCTCCTGTTTTTGCCTTCAGCATTAAGTTAATAGAGTTTTCATGTTGGAAATAAATCTATACAGATTTTATGGTGAAAAAGCCTACAGAACAAAAGTAGAAATGATTTCCAGCTACTGATCTAGCTCAACGGTAAATGAGTGAACCAATCAGTACCATGCAAATGGCCAGTCAAAAAACAAATAACTGTTTAAAGAAACACGCAGTTATTAATTGCCTATTATGTCAGTGTCAGGAGCCTGAATATAAATCACGCAATGCTCAGCGCAGCAACATGTAAGCAATAATTAATAAGGTATCAAAATGAAATTAACTTTCCTAACATTCAGCCCTTCTGAAGATTTAGATGTCCTCCTCTGGGTATAATATTGCATATAATATGGCTATCTACTGTGCAGAAATGGATTCTGTCATCACATATGTACCCATTTTATTACCCCATTTCATTTTTTAACTAGTTTTGTTTTCTGTCACATTAGACACTCAGATTCTTATATATTTGGACTATTTATAAGTTTATACCATCATTTCACAATAACACTATACACAGTGGCCTCTGCTTCCTTAATAACAAAATCAATAAGCAGTTCTGCATTGCTGTACGGACTCTGTAGAGATGATGCCACCAAGTTCCTCATAGGGTATAACACGTCTTTGTCTAAAAGGCTTGCACTTACTGCCATGATTCTTGGACATGTCTGATTTCGCTGGTGAAAGGGAACAGATAAGAAAGCATAATTGCTGCATGAAAACTACAGTAACCTTTAGGCTCATACCACATGTGGCGTTTTAAAAACTCCCTCAGTGGTCTACAGTGTCGGACCCCCCCCACAGGGGCCCCCATTCTAGTTGCAAGCTCCTGCACCCCCTTTCGCAATCAGGGTGGGTGCGCCAGCACACACAGGTCCAGGCGGGGGGAGCGTTGGTGCACAAAGTTACCGGTGGGGTTGCAGGAGGAGAGGGCTGGGTTGGCAGGGGCTGCAGGGTACATTAGGGCCACTCCACCCACTGGGGTTTTTTTCCTGGTGTCCCTCCGGCCCAGTCCAACCCTGGTGGTGTAATTACACCAACAACGCATTTATTGGATCAGCCAAATCAAACACAAATGCATTTCCATAAAAACACCAAACAACATGGATTTTTTTCTGTTGTTGGCTGAAAGGCGCCACTGAGTACCGAGTACTGACTGCAATGCAAATGCAATTGTAGCTACAACACCTAAATATACAGCGTTTTCAAGCAATTCTCATGAGAATGTGTCACTGGATCATTACATAGGGCCTGGTACTTCACCATTATTCGTCCCAGGGTTCACATAAAGAAGCTTATTGGTACAGTGTAAATTTAATTGGCAAGCTATGGAATATTTTGAGATGGTCACAGTAGTTCAGAAGTGACTGTGTGATCTATGGCTGCATGTGATAGGTTACCCTTAAGCAGGTCTTACATATTTTTTGTTCTAACTTTACTTTCTGTTAGCAGTAGCTTATGTTGCATTACATGGAAACCCTGAGGCTGGCACGCCGGCAGCAGGCTTTGCATTTTTATTTAATATCCCCAGATAGTATTAGTTAGTATTGACCCAATGTGAAAAAAAAAAAATTAACAGGATCCAGTGTCAGTGCCATGCAGTGTGTGTGTGATTAACCGCAATCACATGTACATAATGAAGGAATATGCAGTGTGTTTGTGCCCCACCTAGTGTGGTGGCTTTGTGTACTGCCACCATAAAAGACCACACACCACAATCACCTACTGACAGAGAAGCATAAAAGTGTTTGTTGGTCAAAAATGGGTTGGTATCTTTTTTAAGCAAAATAACTTTAAAGGTGAACTCCGGCTTCTGAACCAAAATTTGTTAAAGAGCCCCACACACCACACAAACCACTAAAAAAATAACCAGGTACCGCACTCACAGGTCTTATAGACAGAAATTTATTCAAAAAATCGGGTCTAACGTTTCGGCTGCCATTGCAGCCTTTATCAAAGACAATGTGAATACAGTGAGTAAACACAGATAAACCTGAAAGTGGCGCGAAAATAGTGACGTCATGGTGTGGGGGAAAACGTGATTACACAATAAATGAAATAAACACAAAAAATCCAAATAAATTGTGAAAAGAAATCGAGTAGAGACAAGGTAAGTATATGAAAAATCAAATGTAAAGAATAGAGGAGAATATGGAACCCAACCGGTAGAACTCCGTACACTAATGTTGAACTGTAACTCGCACATACTCAAAATCAATCTCACTCGTCCTATGTCTATACGCGAGTAGTAGTTAACAGGAATAGAGTCAGGACTGTGTTAGGGACAAAAAAAAAAGTGCTATATAGGATGTAGCCACCGTCATATAGTCAAGAGTATATCACCACAGCAGATCATTAATAATATCTCAGTATCTCTTGATATTATTAATGATCTGCTGTGGTGATATACTCTTGACTATATGACGGTGGCTACATCCTATATAGCACTTTTTCTCTATAGATTTGATTCTAGTTTGCAAGTAACTATTATTTTTTACGTGGTTCATACACGTAATAGGGGACCACCAATATCGTTTGGTCCATTAACTCACATCGGTTGACCAGCTATATTTCTTGGCATATTTCTTGGCATATTGGTGGGCATGGCATTAATAGTGAACTCAGTGCTGCCTAATGGACCATGTACTACATCGGTTCCACCATGCGCACTTGTGAACCAGCCATTCCCCCTGTCTAAACCTGGTTAGGACCAGCATCGGATAGTGAATATTGGATGGTCCGTACATCTAGACCAGTGACAGTTGGGCTCTATTGAGGGCATGGTAACAATAGTGAACACAGTGCTGCCTAATGGACCGCTTTCCATAGGTTCCACCATGCGCACCTGTGAACCAGCCGTCCCCTCCTTATCCCTGACTAGGACTTCTGCCACTAATTATTGTGAAGGGTCACTATAATATTATTTGTCCGCTGTGACCTATGGACATTTTAATTGCTATAGGTGATGAATATGTGCCCCGTCTGGTGTTTACAATGCAACCCCTGACAACTGGTGACTTCAAGCATCGGGGAGTGAAACTGGCCACTTTTTGTACAAGCCTATACTTTCTCTTACGCGCGCCCAACACCTATTGTGTGTGCCCGCAGATATGTTACTTTACTTTCGGGAGTATGCTTAAGGAACCGCAGTAGTTTAATTCACTGCTGGTATATGTCCTGTCAAGCCAGCCAATCACCTCACGCAGCCCTGACCCATAATCGTTACAGCAGCGCCACTCAATACTATCAGCACGTTCTGCTTGACGTGCTGTATACGGGACCAATGAGGATGCTAACAGCCCGACTGCTGAATTTTATCCAAGTGCCACCGGTCCGCTCGACTCGACCTGTAAGTTGATTTTGTCCCTAACACAGTCCTGACTCTATTCCTGTTAACTACTACTCGCGTATAGACATAGGACGAGTGAGATTGATTTTGAGTATGTGCGAGTTACAGTTCAACATTAGTGTACGGAGTTCTACCGGTTGGGTTCCATATTCTCCTCTATTCTTTACATTTGATTTTTCATATACTTACCTTGTCTCTACTCGATTTCTTTTCACAATTTATTTGGATTTTTTGTGTTTATTTCATTTATTGTGTAATCACGTTTTCCCCCACACCATGACGTCACTATTTTCGCACCACTTTCAGGTTTATCTGTGTGTACTCACTGTATTCACATTGTCTTTGATAAAGGCTGCAATGGCAGCCGAAACGTTAGACCCGATTTTTTGAATAAATTTCTGTCTATAAGACCTGTGAGTGCGGTACCTGGTTATTTTTTGTTCTATTATCCCGCATTGGACTGCACCCAGGCAACGCTGATTTTATATTGTGAGTGCCTGTTACCAGACTTTGTGTATATGTGTAATATATATATATATATATATATATATATATATATATATATATATATATATATATATATATATATATATATATATATATATATATATTATATTATATATACATATATATATATACAAAAACCAACGTACGATGCACTCAGACCTTAATATAGTATAATGTAGTACTGTGGGTGCGTTAGATAGGCTCAAATTGCAGGGAGTCCACCTGCACAATAATATTTCTTCCAACTGAGCCGCACACCAAACTTGTAAAACTTAGCTTTTATTCAAGCATTTTCTTAAAAAAACGAATACCATGATCGTTCAAAGCAGTATAACAACTATACTTATCAGTCCATCAGGCCACATCCGCCTATATATATACACAGTGGTGTGAAAAACTATTTGCCCCCTTCCTGATTTCTTATTCTTTTGCATGTTTGTCACACTTAAATGTTTCTGCTCATCAAAAACCGTTAACTATTAGTCAAAGATAACATAATTGAACACAAAATGCAGTTTTTAAATGAAGGTTTACGTTATTAAGGGAGAAAAAAAACTCCAAATCTACATGGCCCTGTGTGAAAAAGTGATTGCCCCCCTTGTTAAAAAATAACTTAACTGTGGTTTATCAATTTCAATTTTCAATTTCAATATCAATTTCTGTAGTCACCCCCAGGCCTGATTACTGCCACACCTG
The DNA here is from genome assembly GCF_000004195.4 of Xenopus tropicalis. Lineage (NCBI taxonomy): Eukaryota > Metazoa > Chordata > Amphibia > Anura > Pipidae > Xenopus > Xenopus tropicalis. The sequence goes on from NC_030682.2 coordinate 123,833,115, forward strand.
TTTCAATCAAGAAATCACTGAAATAGGAGCTACCTGACACAGAGAAGTAGACCAAAAGCACCTCAAAAGCTAGACATCATGCCAAGATCCAAAGAAATTCAGGAACAAATGAGAACAAAAGTAATTGAGATCTATCAGTCTGGTAAAGGTTATAAAGCCATTTCTAAAGCTTTGGGACTCCAGCGAACCACAGTGAGAGCCATTATCCACAAATGGCAAAAACATGGAACAGTGGTGAACCTTCCCAGGAGTGGCCGGCCGACCAAAATTACCCCAAGAGCGCAGAGACAACTCATCCGAGAGACCACAAAAGACCCCAGGACAACATCTAAAGAACTGCAGGCCTCACTTGCCTCAATTAAAGTCAGTGTTCACGACTCCACCATAAGAGAGAGACTGGGCAAAAACGGCCTGCATGGCAGATTTCCAAGGCGCAAACCACTTTTAAGCAAAAAGAACATTATGGCTCGTCTCAATTTTGCTAAAAAACATCTCAATGATTGCCAAGACTTTTGGGAAAATATCTTGTGGACCGACGAGACAAAAGTTGAACTTTTTGGAAGGTGCGTGTCCCGTTACATCTGGCGTAAAAGTAACACAGCATTTCAGAAAAAGAACATCATACCAACAGTAAAATATGGTGGTGGTAGTGTGATGGTCTGGGGTTGTTTTGCTGCTTCAGGACCTGGAAGGCTTGCTGTGATAGATGGAACCATGAATTCTACTGTCTACCAAAAAATCCTGAAGGAGAATGTCCGGCCATCTGTTCGTCAACTCAAGCTGAAGCGATCTTGGGTGCTGCAGCAGGACAATGACCCAAAACAAACCAGCAAATCCACCTCTGAATGGCTGAAGAAAAACAAAATGAAGACTTTGGAGTGGCCTAGTCAAAGTCCTGACCTGAATCCTATTGAGATGTTGTGGCATGACCTTAAAAAGGCGGTTCATGCTAGAAAACCCTCAAATAAAGCTGAATTACAACAATTCTGCAAAGATGAGTGGGCCAAAATTCCTCCAGAGCGCTGTAAAAGACTCGTTGCAAGTTATCGCAAACGCTTGATTGCAGTTATTGCTGCTAAGGGTGGCCCAACCAGTTATTAGGTTCAGGGGGCAATTACTTTTTCACACAGGGCCATGTAGGTTTGGATTTTTTTTCTCCCTAAATAATAAAAACCCTGATTTAAAAACTGCATTTTGTGTTTACTTGTGTTATCTTTGACTAATAGTTAAATGTGTTTGATGATCAGAAACATTTAAGTGTGACAAACATGCAAAAGAATAAGAAATCAGGAAGGGGGCAAATAGTTTTTCACACCACTGTATATATATATTTATATATATATTTATATATATATATATATATATATATATATATATTTTCTTTCTGCCTCATTTGAAATCCTGTCAGGGGAGGAGGGACTAAAACATTGATGTTACAAATTTAAACAACTTCTCAGCTTACAGACAGCATGTGGGAACTACATAACCCAGAATGCATTGCACTGTGATGTTGCTTTCCTTATTAACATCACATGTGCAGGGAATTGTGGGGTTTGGAAGATGCAGGCTGAAGGCATCTGAGGACAGTCAACAGGCTTAGGTAACTGTTCCAAACCATATTATTACATTAAAAATCATGAAAAGAGCATATTTTTTTAATTGATATATATTGCAAAGTTGCTTTAAATTATTAAGTTGTGTTTGGGTGGCATTCCTTTTTTTTTTTTTTAAAGTTCTTTATTCATTATTAAGCAACTGTCAGAGGGAAGCTCTGTAAGGTAAGGAAAATACCATATTCTAAACAGTATTATATTGGTGTTTATCATTGCAAAGGCCCTTGAGGGAGTTACTGTATATAGCCCTGGTTTAACCAATACTGTATATATCACCATCACTTTTATTTTTTAAACAGTAAATAAACCCAATAAGATTGTTTTGCCATCAATATGAATTAATTCAGCTTAGTTACCATCCA